>NC_142618.1:63026404-63335904 GCF_059453375.1 Lepisosteus platostomus | reverse complement strand
GCACTCCCAGAACTTTATTGTGCTCAAATTACAATACTACATCAGACAATTGGCAACATAACATTCAGTGAGCATTAAACTATTTCAAGGACATTGCATTACAATTAATTAAAAACAAAGTTTACAGTTAGGGACATTGCCCTTAACAATACAAAACAATTTACAAACCATTTTTCCCCCAACATAATCAAGTTCTTTACAATCCAAGAAAACACCACATTACAGGCTACAATGATCCACATTCACTTGCTCAAAACAATGCACAGAACATGGTGGTATGGTTCTAGGGTTAGAAGCAAAGTTAACCCATAACAAGACAACAATAACAGCAAGCTAAAACTACTGAGCTAAAAGCTATCCCTAACCCCACCCACAAATAGGTACTTACCACCTGCCTCTTCAAGCTATGAAAGGGTGTTAAACATTACATCATTTCAACAAAACCTAAACAAACACTGCTCTTTAAAAAAAGAACTTGCATTCTAGCTCATTTGAAAATAAAAACACACAAAGGATGATTTCTCAAATCACTAAAAACAGTACAGCTTAAAACAACAACATTGTATAACAAACACCCACATTTCTTTCTGTCATCAATACAAATCCTCAAAGAGCACTCCCAGAAACTTTATTGTGCTCAAATTACAATACTACAGCATGACAATTGGCAACATAACATTCAGTGAGCATTAAACTATTTCAAGGACATTGCATTACAATTAATTAAAAACAAAGTTTACAGTTAGGGACATTGCCCTAAAAAATACAAAACAATTTACAAACCATTTTTCCCCAACATAATCAGGTTCTTTACAATCCAAGAAAACACCACATTACAGGCTACAATGATTCCACATTCACTTACTCAAAATAATACACAGAACAAAATTTACTTAACATACCACAACTATTTACTTCTTTTAAAAGTCCATTACTACTTCAGACAGGCTCCTCGACTCCATCCAGACACATGATTTGGTTGTAGAAAAAGTCTAAAGTTGAAACACTGGCAGAGGAAAAAGGTCCACTCAAAAGCTGCTCCTGATGAAGCCTCTTCAAGATGCACACCATTTTCACCTTCTGTTCCAATTCTGGTCAGGAAATAAAAATACTAAAAAATCTCACACTACAAACACCTCTCTTGGAAGATGGACACCGTCTCCCACATCTGCACCACATGCAGACATACAGGTACCCAATGAAACAAAGATCTGGCCACCACCTCCCACAAAATGACCAAAGTAGAAAAAAAAACAACTTAAAGATTAGTTTACATTTATATTAAACATCAAAATAAAATACTTCAATTCATAACAAACCCTCCCCCAAAACCAAGAACTCCCTTCCCACAGAATACCCCTTGCAAAAAAAAAGGTAATTGTGCAGTTTCCCCATTAAGAAACAACTAAACTACCTCCACAATCAAAGAGAAAGAAATGCTCCAACTTCAGTTTTACATTGTATGAAAAAAAACATACCACCAACAACATACTTTACCTCCAGTACAATATTCACAATTCAACAAGCTATAAATGCCATCATGGTTCAAGGAAAAACCATCATGTAATTATTCCAAATGTCAACTTGCCATCAAAAATTACTTTAGATATACAACAAAAATCAGTTACACACCCCAAACATACATCTCAATTTTTCCAACTCAAATCTTCCCAGAACACTGACCCTGATCTAAAAATACTACCTTCTTGTCAACCCCTAAAATGTGTATTCTCTTACCTGCCATCCTTGTGAAAGCACTCATCCAGGATTGTATTGTCTTATTTCTTTGAATGCTTACAAAAATCAAGGAAAATTAACAAATTCAGGTCCCAAGAGGTTTAAATCCTCATCTACCAGCCTTTGGAAAGCCATTTACAAAGGTCATCTTATTGAAGTTAACCCATGGGTGAAAACATTTCAATTTAAAGATGCAAAAAAAATCCAGATTTCAGTAGACATGTTTCTTCAGAGTCTTTCAAAGAAAGTCTAGTTTCAACTGAATATGCTACCTTTCCACCCAACACATACCAAAAACTTTCCCAAACTCACATTAAATATTCTAAACACCTTCAAATTGTTTTTCAAATTACAACCCAAAGCCAACAAACACATCAAAACCACCCACCTTCAGGACATCACAGCTGCAAGCCAAGAGCTCCTACCCTTACAAGAGCCGGAAACAGAATGACTACTAGCCCCCAGACTGTGTCTTTAAAACCCTCATGATTAACTCAGAGGTGTGGCCAATTCACCAAGAACCTATCCCAACATCTCCTTAAAATGGTCAATTTGCAAAGCCCTATTGTTTATAATGCAACACACACCTGTTTCCAATGACTAAACAAGTATTAGCCAGCCCATCTACAGATCCAGCCATTCAGAATGCACGGGTGATAATGCTGGGGGTTACTTAGAGGATCAGGATCTGCTGGGTACCACAAGTTTTTACAAATACTCAGTTGTGGGACTACACTACTTTGTGGAACATTTGGACAGTCTTTAGAAGAAAGTTCAGTTTCAACTGAATATGCCACCTTTCCACCAGACACATACCAAAAACCTTCTCAAACTCACAGTGCACAAATATTCTAAACACCTTCAACCTTCAAACTTTTTCAAATGACTACCCAAACACATCAAAACCACTCACCTTTCTCCGCAGTCTTCGGGCCACCACAGCTGCAAGCCAAGAGCTCCTACCCTTACAGGAGCCAGAAACAGAATGACTACTGATCCCAATGCTGTGTCTTTAAAACCCTCATGATTAACTCAGAGGTGTGGCTAATTCACCAAGAACCTATCCCAACATCTCCTCAAAATGGTCAGTTAGCAAAACCAAATTGTTTATAATGCGACACACCAGTTTCCAATGACAAAGTATTAGCCAGCCCATCTACAGATCAAGCCATTCAGAATGCATGGGTGACAATGCAGGGATACTTAAGAGGTTCAGGATCTGCTGGGTACCAAAACTTTTTACAAATACTTAGTTGTGGGACTACACTACTTTGTGGAACATTTGGACAGTCACCAGAAAATGCCTGATTTTGAATCCCATTCAAAGGGGATGTTCAATCTTTTTTCAGTAATAGAAATCAAATTGTATACTGTGTATGACAGCGTGTTAAATATTAAAGTACTTAAAAAGTAGGTAGATTTAATAAAAACAAGATTGTTCAGTTGGAAATATAAAAATGTTTAATATTATACTGTAAATTAAAAACAGAAGCATGATGTAATATATAAATAATGTACACACAGTAGATGGTAGTGGAAGCTAAATAATAAAATGTACACAACAGTATTCCACCTTCTTCATACATAATTTTTATGCATCAAAATCTTTAACTTGGTGACTTACAATGGATTATGGAAAAGTTTAAACATGTTGCTTCTACCATTATAAAGTTTATATACTGTACTTCATAAAAAGTCATAATGTTTTATCCTTTTCTAAGAATGTATAGTAAAAACACCACTTCCTGTTATTATAAAAAAGTGGTACTGAATTAATACCACTTGATAATAATTTTAATATGGAACTGTGATGTTTTGGAAACAATTTGACATTTATTAAAACTTTTAGTGTCCCCATTGAGGTAATGGAAAATAGATAATATCACTGCATTGGCCATATATGATTTTTTTATATTAGGAATTTGTCTTTTCATAGACCCCAACTTGCTCTCCACGAGACACACAGACAGGGAGAGAAGCTGGGGGTCAGAGCACAGGGTCAGCCAGTGTCCCCAGAGCAGTTGGGGGTTCACTCAGGAGCCCAATGACATAGGACTCCTCTGCCAGCCACAGAGCCACTACACTGCCCCGAGGAAAAGGGGATTTCCTGGCTCATATGGGGATTGAACCCACAACCTCGGTGTTATCAGCACCACGTGCTTACCAATCGAGCTAACCAGCCCCTGAAAGACTGGTCATGGACCGTAATGTAGCATGCTCTACCCTATTTCATACATTAAGAATTTTTACTATCTAAACCTATTTTTAACATGCTTGTGGTTTGAACATGGTGTGTCTTTTTTTGCAGATATATAAAAATATAGTGTACCTACTATTTACTTTTTAATGAGACTGTTTATTAGAAAACAAACATGTGCCCTAAGCAGGAACTGAACCCAGATCTCCCAGGGAGGAACCCACCCCCCAAACGCACTACACCAACAGAGCACTTGCAACCATTGCTGAAACAGACAGGTCAAAATGTACCGAAAGGAATCAAGAGTGAACAAGTCAGAAAAAATAAAAAAATTTACAAAGAAAGTGGACTGCGGCTATACCATCAGTTATATAAATATATCATATTTTGATCTATTAATATCATTACTAATTTTTTTCTACATGATTCCATATTATATTCCCTACTAAGCAGATTCTAAAAAGTACACTTTTTTACTGGCATAAAAACAGCAAGGATTCATCGAAAATATATATAATTATATATTAAAATAGTATTTTAAACTACAAATATAGTCAGAAAGAGCACATCACAACTTTTCCAAAATAACTACAGTAAGTGACAGTTAAAGACTGATGCATAAAATGTTTGTAAAGTGGAAAATTGTTGTGTACTGTTTATATAAGCTACCACTATCAGCCATGGACATTAAATATAATGTTTATATTCCTATATTAATATATTTTATGATAATATGATCTTGAAGGACATTATGCTCCTGTTATTTTTATGCTCAGCTACCAAAATTTCCCTTTAGCTGTAAAATTCCATATTAATATTTAAACATGCACTTTGAATGCTTATTTCTGTATAAATCTCTTGATCACCAAACAAAGAGAAGCTCAAAAGTGAAAACAGGAAGAATCAATGAATAGCATCCCACTCATAAGATTCAATCAGTTGCACTTTATTTAACCCAAAAAATTATAAATTTAGAATCCATCTTCAAATGAATAGACCTATTATATTGAATTTGAATATCTTTTGATTTATAATAATAATTGCCTACACTTATATAGCACTTTTCTGGACACTCCACTCAAAGCACTTTACAGGTAATGGGGATCCCCTCCACCACCACCAATGTGCAGCACCCACCTGGATGATGCGCCAGTCCACTCCCCACACACCAGTTCTCCGTGGAGAGGAGAGGAGAGCAGAGTGATGAAGCCATTTCATAGATGGGGATTATTAGGAGGCCATGATTGGTAAGGACCAATGGGAAATGTGGCTAGGACACTGGGGTTACACCTCTACTCTTTACAAGAAACACCGTGGGATTTTTAATGACCACAGAGAGTCAGGACCTCGGTTTTACATCTCATCTGAAGGACAGCACCTGTTTACAGTATAGTGTCCCCATCACTATACTGGGGCATTAGGACCCACATGGACCACAGGGTGAGCACCCCCTGCTGGCCCCACTAACACCTCTTTCAGCAGCAGCCTTAGTTTTTCCCAGGAGATCTCCCATCCAGGTACTGACCATGCTCACACCTGCTTAGCTTCAGTGGGTTCCCAGTTGCAAGTTGCAGGGTGATATGGCTGCTGGCTCTAATCTTGTTAATTTAATCTTGTTTTCAGCTATTCACTATAGCTGTCAGCTATGAAGGTTTTACCCCTCACTGGACTTGGTATATTCTGAGGAGGAGGAGCCAGCCCAGCTCAGAGGATAAAAGAGCAGACTCCCTGTGCCTCTGTTTTCATTCAAGAGTCCAGGAGCTGAGGAGAGTGGTGAGTACTGTTTCTTTACTGGTTTTGGGACAAATCTTTCATTTGCTGGTTAGTCCCATGTTTTTTCTTACAAACTTTATTTTAGAGAAGGAGTGCTTAGATTAAATTCACTTGGCTGCTCCTACAAAACTTTTGTTGAGAAAAGTACTTTTACTTGATATTTAAGAACCCAATCTACTACCTTTTTTGTAATAGCCTACTCATACTTGTTAAAGTTTCTACTGACTTTATAATTTGTGGAAACTTCCAAACAGCTCCATATTAATTAAGAGGACCTATTTCATTATCTTGCCAGCAGCCATATCACCCTGCAGCTCCCAGATGGTAGCCCACTAAAGCTAAGCAGACGTGAGCCTGGTCAATACCTGAATTGGAGACCTCCTGGGAAAAACTAAGGTTGCTGCTGGAAGAGCTGTTATGTGGGCTTGCAGGGGGCACTCACCTTTCAGTCTAGGTGGGTCCTAATGCCCCAGTATAGTGAAGGGGACACTACACTGTAAAAAGGCACAGTCCTTCAGATGAAAAGTAAAACTGAGATCCTGTGGTCATAAAAACTCCCAGGGCATTTCTCAAAAAGAGTAGGGGTATTACCCTGGTGTCCTGGTCTATTTTCCCATTGGCCCTTACTGATCATGTACTCCTAATAACCCCATCTCTGAACTGGCTTCATCACTCTGTTCTCTTCCACAGTGAGAGCTGGTGTGTGGTGAGAGTTCTGACACACTATGGCTGCGTTTGCATCATGCAGGTAAGGCTGCACATTGGTGGTGATGGAGGGGACTCCCCATTGCCTGTAAAGCACTTTGAGTGGAGTGTCCAGGAAATCACTATATAAGTGTAAGCAATTATTATTATAATGTAATTAACTTTAAAAGGTTATAAGAAAAACAAGATAAGATACTTGAAAAACTGGAATTTAACTAATGAAATGGACTACATTATAATTTTAAAGGTCCTTAAATTCTGTGCTGGACTGAACCAATACACACTTTAACCTCTGGGATTGGAGAAAAAGACCCCTAAGCCCTAATAGTCTGAGCACTTTAGCTACCGTACCAAAAACAGAAGAGTAATAAATCAACAAAATCTTGATATGTACAATAACTACTAATCTCCCATGGCTCATATGAGTATGGCACAACTAGAGTGACATTTAAAATCTTTCAGAACATAGCATGTCACCGTTTCCTTCAATTTAATTACGTCTAAAAGCAGTTGAACTTTAAGCTGGATCTGGATCTGACCTTTTCATATAATTTCCTCTCACCCCCTTCAAAATAAGATTCACGTACCTATTGTTTGTTAATCTGGAGGACTTTGGAGGCAAGAACGGGAGACATGTCACAACTGCCGTGATGGTCTGGAAAACACTACATGGCAAATCCTTGAGCTGAACACCCTGGATTCTTTTAAAAATGATGAATAAAAGGCTGCTGTGAATCAACTAGCAACCCAACAGTTTGACATGATAATTACTCATGTTAAACCAGACTATTTTTATGTACCCTATGAATGATACATACCATTGCTAAAGTCAATGTGTACATTCTTGCTCCTCTCCAGGACATCATTGTGGTTGTCAATGACTCGTCCACCCTGTGCTCATAAAAATAAACACTCCTTACACATGTCACCAGTTTATTTTTCTACACATTACATTTTATTTATGAAAACTAGTTCAAAACTAGTTTTGGGTGCTCATGTAATTTTCTCTCCAGTTGGTTGTGGGTTTCCTCCAAGTAGTGAGGTTTTCTGCCACAGTCCAGGAGCATTGAGGTAGGTTAATTGCATTTTGGCATGATGAGACCTGAGGAATGGACTGGCATCCCACCCAGTCTTCATCAGTGCAGTGAGCTGTATGGTTAAACCATTGTAAATGGATTTATACCTCCTAGTTGGCAGTTATCAGTCATTTAAACCAGACCTCACTAACCAAATAATCTAATTAAAGTTTAAAACTGTATAACACTTACATTTTCTAGACCATTAACCTCTTTTGAATTTAACCCATTGTACTGCCAGCATGGCTAGGAGTTGTCTCTACCCCAAACTGCAACCTCTACACAACTCAATACAATTCTGACAACTCCTTTTTTCATAAATAAACTATTATATTCCTGCCGTTGGTCTACTCTGTAATCTTAAACTGCTGCACCTATAACAATTTCACACTAACTAGTTACATAAATATTTCACAAACAAGGTGTTACAAAAATAGAACTTTCCTTTGCAATGCAGTCTCAACCCATACAGTATGAAATGGCTTGATCTGTAGCAGTAGTACTATCTCAATCCCACACTTTTGTACCCCTTTAAAAGACATCAACTGTTACATTAAGAGAGACTTAGTAATGCCAGCACCCCAATTCACCGCAAATACAATAAACCTGATATACTACACAATATACTTAAGTAAACTGCTTTTCAGACATTTTCACTTGAAATGGAATGGAAAACTGAAATTATACAGCAATTACTCTTAAATGAAAGTGTATAGTGGGAGGCACCACGGAGAGCACCAGTAAAAAATCAACACCCCAGCTGAGGAAACAGAAGCACCAGTGTGAGGTTAGCTGGGAACAAAAACAATACAAAAAGTGAGAAAATAAAGTGAGCGACTGCCATGTTACCTACAAGCTGGGCTTAACCTACCTAATGGGGTCCAGCTTGGGGAAAACAACTGCTAGCACAGCAGTCACCAGACTGGACATTTGCTATTCAGTGGGGTCCAGTCTGTGCATAACAAGATGCATGAGTTTGCCTGCCCCTATGAAAGGGCATAAAGGGACAGGCAAAACAGAAGATGGAAACCTAAGACAGGTACAATCCTCAGCAGGACTGATGGTGCAAAAACACCATCATCCAGGGGTGGCTCTGCTCTTCTCAGAGGGTGTCCAGTGTGCCTTTATAGCACCCGCCCAGCTGGGGCTCATGAGCTGGAAGCCAAGACAGCTGGGACTACAAAGACAAGGGGTTACCCTTCTACCAGGCCTCCACCTCCACACTGGGCACACCCCTGCATAATGCCACCCCCGCATATAAACAAATGGGAATAAATGTGCATATTCATTTCTACACTATTTCACTATGCACAAATCACCCAGTGGCAAATTTAAAAACATTTAAAAACCCCAAACTGCATTTCAATTCTGTGTTTTACACCATCAATGTCTAAAATATATACCTTAAAGCTCACCTACTTTCTCCACAAATACCACAGGTTTTCATAATACAGGAATGTATAAAAATGCTTAGATCACTAAAAATAAAATTATAACTGCTTATAAACATCCTCTATGCAGAGGAATGTACCCAAAGAGTACCCAAATAAATGTAAAATAAATGTACCCAAAGAGTGTGACCTAAACCCCCAGTAGTAAAAATTGATTGTAAAACCAAAGAAACATAATTTAGGGAGCAAGATTTCTAAATAAAACAAAGTAGGGAAAAGCAGGTCCAGTGCCAGTATAAACTCAATATAGCACCTTGTACAACCACAATCAGCATACAAGAAACAAAAGAAAACCGACTCAGTACATTTAGCCATTTTTAATCATCCCACACCAACAAAACAAATATAGATTTTCAATACATGAGGACATTTTCTGGCAAAGAATTTACAAAGCCGCATAACAACATATTCCTTCTCACAAAACAGAACAAACAACCCCCATCTTTCTCCTACCTCATTCTGTAGGAAATCCCCTCCCATGACAAAAGGCTTTCTGTGCAGGTACCAAAAAAGAGCGGCACTCAGCTAAACCAATCCCTCTTTTCCAAGTGAGTGGATGAAATTAGTTTTCCTTTTATTAATTTCTACCTTATGTGCTCAATTCAGTTTTACTCTACAGCCAATGCAAGATTTACATACATGTGTGCACCCATGCAAATAAATCATTGCATGACCTTTGAGTCTTTCAAACTCTGCTTTTCAAATGGCCTAGAATGTGCAAAACAGCTACAAAGTTACCAACTGCCAACTCTTTCTCCATTCCAGCACTAGAAGTCACTTTGTCTCCTCCCTGCCAGGTGGCTCAGGTGCTGAAGTTACAAGCCATGGTCCTAACAGCCATTACAAGACTGGTGTGCAGAGATTCACTTAGAGCTTCATGGAACTCTTGATGTACCATGAATAGCACCTGAACCTCTTTCCTGCCCACAATTAACCCACCAAAGACCTCCCTCCCTTTCTCTGCCTTTGTTGTTAGGAACTTCTAAAGCAGCTTTGATGCTCCTCTGGTGAGTCCATTGGCTTCTGGAATTGGAACAGGCACATGATTCCCCAAGCAGATCTTGGCAGACAGAACCTACTACCCAGTCTGCTGCATCTGGTCTCCGGTCCTGGTGAACGTCCTCCCTTGGCAGCAAAGGCCTGATCATCCCACAGACAGCAGAGAACCTCAAGAAAAAATAAGAAACTGGACTGAGTCCTCTGCACTAGTCAGAAATGGTCCAGCCAACATTCCCACTCCCAACACCAGTTTTGACCTAAACCGCCATAATGTTCAGTGCTACACCTTTTCAGGACAAACTAACAGAAACCCACCCTGAAGAGTGCAAAAGCAAAACCCCACGGTGCAGGACTCCTACCACAAGGGAGAACTTCAGTTATATTATCTTGTTTAAAACATTATTTCAACATAAGTACACAAGTTACAAATTACAGGTTCATCCTTCTCTAAACAGCCAGCTAACCAACTTATCCCTTCCCTCAACCCCAACAAACCCAAACAAAATAACCGAGAATGTTCTTGCCTGCTTACCCAGGAAATAGATCCACTTGCTTCTCTTCCAATGCCTTATAAAGAGTGGACACTGAGAGAAGAAATAGAACTGTTAAAATTACAAAATCAAAGATTCTCAAATATTCAATTCTCCGTGAAATGAACTAAAGATAATGCACGGCTTTCAGATTGTCCTACATTCCTCTGACAACAGGGTCTTTCAAGTCCATTTTAAGTGTAAAAAACGATAAAAGTCAAGAGTAATATATGGAGTTTTTAGGATGTACTGCACTGTATGCTGCAACTCCCGTGCACACGCCAAAAGCTGCCTGTCCAATATACTCAAAGTACCCCATTTAACATGATATGCAGTCTACACTAATGTACCTGAATGTACCCAAGTAAACCAATATATACCCGTAGTATCTGTAGCGAACAGTTCTTTCCGGACCCTATGCGGACGACACAATCCGAAGAAGTGGGGAAACACTGGGGAAACGTCATGCAGGAATACGGGGCTGAAGACAGGGGGGGCATGTCCAAGGTGCGCTGGTGCACGTGGGAGGTGTGGCCGAGGCGAACAATCCAAAAGAGTAATCCTTAGAGAGTATCCAAACAAATGGGTAAGTCCAAAACCAGGAGATCCATCAAAACACGGAATTAAAACCAGAGGCCGGGTCGGAACCGGCGGACAGGGAACAGGAATGGGAACAGAGATTAAAACCTTAACGGGACCAGGCGCTTCCAGGTCCCGGACTCGCACGGTGCGGAAACCAGATGCAGAGCCCGGATGAGCGTCAGCGCCTGGCTTTTAAGGTGGGCTGGGAATAGGAATCAGGTGCACAGATTAAAGTCTTAAGTGAAAGGGCTGGAGCACCCTTAAGGAGGGGGGACTATAATCGTGACAGTACCCAAATGTACCCGATTAAAACTCCATGTACTCAGTGTGCTCATTATGCTCAAAATGCCCCATCTCTCTTCTTGGATGGAAAGGGACTCACCTGACCCACTCACCTGACTAGATCCTTTGATGTTACTGTTGACTTTGTCTTGGAACAAGCACCCCACTCCTCCAACAGATCTTCATGGAAAGGTCCCAGAGACCAGCACCATCTGTTCTCCACTCCTGGTGATAAAAGATCCTCCCTCTGAAGCAAAGGCCTGGTCAACCCTTCTGGCAGCAGAGAGCCTGAAAAGGAGAGAAATTTAGACCAAGTCCTCTGCACTTGTTCAAAACGGACAAGCCAGCATTTCTACTTCCATCATGGACACAGTGCAGCATCTGTCCAACACAGACCAACTGTAAAACACCCTGCAGAGAGCAAAAGAGAAAACCCCCAGTCCAGGGCTTGTGCCACAGGGGATGGGATCCATTGCAGTTCCTCCCCTGAGAGGAAATCAGTTCCTGTGCCAACACCAATCAAGAGAACCTGGCTGACATGCTGTCTCCTCAAAGACATAACCAGCAAGGAGTCTGCAGTGGAAGAGGCTGCTTGTGCGCCAAGTCACTGTTGTACTGCAGTGTATCCAAAGTGATTTATTTACATGTGTGCACCCATGAAATAAATCAGATACAAAACTAATTCAGTCTTTGAGCCAGAATGACAGTCAGTCAAGTGCACGTCAGTGTGGGAGTGCTTCACCCAAGCAGGGAACAAAACCCAGAAGATAGCCAAAATAAAAAAAAAACATTTAGCACATTAAAGCATGACCTTATCCATCTAAGATGTCCAAGAGCTTAACACAGCCTTCTCCAAAAGCACCTTTTCATGATGGGAAAAGAGTGAAACCCACCTCTGGTCCAGGGACCATGTCAAAAGACACTACCTTTGTATCTGCTCCAAGACCCATGGGCATCCAGGAATTTCAAGAAGGACAGCTTGCAGCATCTCTTCACTTTCCACTCTTCAAAGTGGAAGACTTCAATTCTCACAAATGGACATCAACAGGTCACACAGCTGGTATCCTTTTAGCCAGCCAGTGAGCTTCCTCTGAACAGGATTCTCCACGCCTGTCACTCCACACTGTGCTTTCAGATGGCTAGGGACTGGTAAGCACCGATCATTGCACTAGTCTCATTTACAAACACAATCAACACCACTACTGACCAGCCTCATAAAAAGAGTTTGAGTTGTACCTCCCCTCTACTAACCTTCAAACTCACCTTTACCTTGGCCAAAAAGTTGCACTGATTGGGTTAAGAGCAATAAGCAGATCAGCATTAAAGATGCAGACTATGGTCCAAGAACTTCAGGCAGTGAGATGATTGGATTATCGACCACCAGTATTCCCACCTCACGCAGAGGTTTGACAGTTGTGGCTGATGAGAACTTTGAGCAGGTGGATCATCTCGCCTTTCTCAGGACAGAACTAGCCTCCTTTACTCAGAGCTGGGCCACTGGCAGAATGGCATCATGGACTCCTGCAGTGGATAGACACTCCTCCAAACTGTCCACCACAGAGCAGCCAAGGTCAGTGATTCAGGCAATAGCTGAAAAATAGGCACAGCCTTCCGCTTCCTTATAGTTCCATTGACACAGCAGATTTCCAGGGAACCTCCAGATCCTGTTGCAATATTCCATGATGACAGTTGTCACCAGCTTGCTGGAATTCACATGCAGTGCAAAACAAAAATGATTAAAGTTCAGATTCAAATTCAGTGAATCCATCTCAAAACGTACAGATGGACTCAACTCCACCCCCAGTCCTGACTGATCACTGATCCTAACCTTAAACACTGGCCTCTTACTGGCCCAAACAGACAAACAATAACCCAAGTCCTTGCCCTGCTCACCCAGGACATAAATGCTCTTGCTTCTCTTCTTGACAGCAGCTTGGAAGCTTCCTAAGGCAAGACATTAGAATTCTTCAACTTTGCTTCCCCCTCCCCACAGATACTCGGATCTTGAGGTCAATTTACAGAATTTAACTTTCTCCACATTCCTAAATCCAAGGAAATATGTTTCTTAATTCCATTTACAGTATTCCATGTGGACCTAGGGTACATACAAGCTCAATTAATGTACACCTAAAAACTACCAGTACTTCTACAAAAAAAAGTAGTAACAAGTTTACAGTACAGCAAATTGACCTTAGAATTTTGTAAAGTTGTATATCCCATCAAAAAGTGGTGGACATTCACTTTTTAAAAAAAAAAGTCAACACACCTAAGGCTGCAGTAAGTTTACAGTCGGTTTTACATAAAGAACATTTCAAGTCCCCCCCCCCCCCAAATTTGGGTTCCATAGCAGTACAAGACCAAAAACACCAACCATCTTTATTACTTAACAGCTGCAGCCTTGACTGGAACGCCATGAGGGGAAAGGTTTTAGAGCTTCAACATTTTAAACAATTGAAATACAAAAGCACAAATAGCACTAAAACCCTATTGTTGGCCACTGTATATAGATTTAAGCCTTCCACCACATCATGTTTTCTACCATCAGAGAGATTACAGCTTGTACATATACAAACGTTTGGTAAAACTAAGCTTCACATTCACTACTCCGCTCCTTCAAATGGGTTCTAAAAATTGAACCAAATAGAAATGGTTTACTACCATAGTATCCTATACGTCACAAGTCAATACACAGGAGCCAAGGGCAAACTATGCAGTACTAAACGCACAATTAAACATCCAGAACAAGGGAGTCCTCCAGAAAAAGTACATTTTCATACTGCTCTCTCCCTTCTCACAAAGCACAGTACACAGCCAATTCCAGTCAGCATTGCTTTTAGTGCAGGAAATTAGAAAAATACTGTCTCACTGGGTTAAATCAGGAAGTCTGCCTTACACTAGACAGGAGCATAGTTTCCCCCGTTTTACAATTTACTTAATTCACTTCTAAATTTCAGTCAATGTAAGATTTAGTTACATGTGTGCACCCATGAAATAAATCTTACATACTGCTGATTCTTTTCCAGTGGTACCATAATACAATTAGCCAATTTTTTCCCAGTGCTTGCACAACACTTCCAATATTTGGCACTAATTTCCTGATTAACCTGTGCTTCTGCTAGGGGAATACTGCCATTAAGGCTAGAAAACCTACAAAGAACTCCAGCAGCTGCAGGCTAAACAAAGGGCTTTAAAATTAGGGTCCCCTCGTACCTGGAACAGTCAGCTTTGGCTCAACCAGCCAGGTGGCTCAGGTGCTCCTGGAAACAGTCATCACAAAGCTGCTGTAAAGACCATCAGTCAGAACAGGAAGCTGTTCCTACCTTTAAAAGATGCTTAAGTGATGTCAAGCCCAAAGCTGCCCCACACATGATCTCCCGTGGTCCCTTTTCCTGGTTGGTAGAGAACTCACTCAGCAACTGACTGGGTGCCCTGGCTGTTGTATTGGTTTAGAAACACTTAACTCCTCAAGCAGATCTTCACAGAAGAGAAAGCACCCAGTCTACAGTGTGCCACATCTGCATGTTATTCCTGGCAAATAAAGGTCATCCCTCTGGGAGCAAAGGCCTGGTCAACCCTTCCAACAGCAGAGAACCTGAAGTGGAGAAAGATTTAGTTTTGAGCCTCTGCACTTAGAAACAGTAAAACATTATTTACTTCCAGCTCCAGTTTTGTACTAAACTGCACAAATGTTCACAGTGCAGCACCTATCCAGGACAAACCAACGGGAAAAAATCCTGCAGAGAGCAGAGAGAAAACCCCCCACTCCATGCTTGTTGCCACAGGGGAGGAATCCAGTGCAGTTCCTCCTGTGAGAAGCAGTTTCTGTGCCAACACCCATCAAAAGAACCTGGCTGTCATGCTGTCTCCACAGAGCCTTAACCAGCAAGGAGTCTGCAGTGTGCCAATTCACTGTTGTACTGCAGTGTATCCAAAGTGATTTACTTACATGTGTGCACCCATGAAATAAATCAGATACAAAGCAGTAATTCACTTTTTGAGAGCCAGAATGACAGCCAGTCAAGTGCATGTCAGTGTAGAAGTGTAGCACCCAGAAGAAAGTCAGGAGAAAAAAAAAACACAAAAAGGCCTACACCTCATATTTAACACTCAAACATGATAGAAAATCACCAAAAGCTTCCAAAATCTAACACTGGGCCTATTCTAATGGGTAAAAAAGCACTCAATACTCATGAACTGGTTATTAAAAGCCACGTATATGGAAAATTAACCTACTCCAAGTGAAAAACATGATACAGGAGTGAAATTCACCTCTTCTCCAGGTACAGTGTCCTTCTAGACACTACCTTTGCAACTGTTCCAAGAACCATGGGCATCCAGGAAATTCAAGGACTGCTTGCAGCACCTCTTCACTTTCAGCTGTTGAAACCACAAGACTTCAATACTTACAGGTAGGCATCAACAGGTCACACAGTGGGTATCCTTTTAGCCACGCAGTGAGCTTCCTCTGAACAATTCTCCAAGCCTGTCACTCCACACTGTGCTTTCAGATGGCCAGGGACTAGGAGCTCTGATCATTGCACTGTAGTTTACCTCACAACAATCAACACCACTGCTGACCAGCCTTATAAAAAGAAGCAGCTCTGTGCACAGAAGCCCAAGGTTTCCACAAACTGTTCTGACAAGATCTCAACTGGCTACTCCACCAGCATCCTCTCTCCAGTGACTGTGCTCATTGTCACGATCTTCTTCTCAGAATAGGCACCTGAAGGAGACAAGGGAAGCAAAACAGTGATGACCACCCCACTCCCACCAAGAGGGGACCAGCACAAGTGCTGTACAGACTGATCCCAGCCTTCAAAGCCTCACACTAACTCTGACCTGTATCTCCCCTCTACTTACCTTCATACACTAAAATCAGAACCCAGCTGTGATCATCTGTTTCACAACTCTTCAGAATCCTACAAGTAGAGGAAGAGACTCATTTCTATAGATGTTAGAAAATTTAAAATTGTCTCAACCAAAAGCAAATAGGAATTTCACAATAACCTTAACTTCACCCTATGCTTTCACAAACTTATATTTCTTAAAGTTATTTAAAAAAGAACTATGAAAACCCTTCCAAAAGTCTCTTGATTAAAAAAAATACATAGCAAAACCACTCACCTTGCACAGTAACACCAAAAACTAACAACCACCAGCCCAACACCACAAAGCCTCAAGAGATATTTCTCTTGCTATAGACAGAAACAAACAGAGCCCAGCTTCCCAGGCTGCCTTGATATAAGCCTCACGATGACCTCAGGGGAATAGCTAATTCACCAAGAGCCAATCCTAACATCTCCTCAAAGTGCAAACACCAAATCCCCACCACTTCTAATACAACACACACCTGCTTCCTATGACCAAACAAGTATTAGCCAGCTAACCTATTGATCTCTCCATCCCAAAGCCAAATTAATTTCCAAATTACTTACAAGAACACTCATTAAATAGCAATATGCTCCAATTATTCAATTAGTTGCAGTTTCTTAGTGATTTATCACTTCAACTTAACCCATAAATGGTAAAAAGTGACTTTGAAGTCAAACTTCAAATTATTCAAGATCTTTAAAGTGTCCTTTACATAACTCCAAATGTTCAAAGTGTATGTATCCATACTGTATATCACATATACAGATGCAGCCATTCAAAACGAGCGAGGTACGCTGTGGTAAAATGCGGTGGGCGTGTTGCATCACAACACGTCATAACGTGTCATATAACATCATACCACAGCTATGATAATAGTATCCAGAATCACTGCCAGGTGGAGCTAATAAAGCTTAACCTCTCATGTACAGCGTTTGAGTTGTCACCAGAAAACACCTGGTTTCAAATCCCGATCACTGCTGAGGGACAATCTTTATCTAATTAAGAATTTAAGTTGTATACTCTTTAGAATTTTAATTTTAAACTGTGTATTACAGCATGTTAATCATTAAACATTAAAAAGTTGGTATATTTTATAAGAGCAAGATTGCTGTTGGACAAAAGTACACAACCTTCCACCTTCGTCATAAAGATTTTAATTATGCATAAATATTTTATGTATCAAAGTCTTTAACTTCTTAATTTACATGGGTTCTGGCTTTAATGTACTTGTTGTAACATTATTAATGAGCACTCTCAGGTTCACATGGGTATGCACCCTCACCACTGCCACCTCAGGCTGGCCCCTCACCACTTGGGACTCAAACCCAGGCCTCCAGCATCACTCCACAGGGAACCACCCAGCTGAGCTAAAGGGAGATCTTCTCTCCACCCAGTGGCTGTGGACTCTACTATCCACAGGGAAGGGCGGTGACGTCACCGTGCTGGTAAGCCAGCTCGCACAACCTGTAATGTCAGCCATATGCAGTACATTAAGCTTATATTCTGTACTTCATAAAAAAGTTATAACATTTGATCATTTTCCAAGAATACGTACAGTACAGTAGTAAGAACGCCATTTGCTGTTAATGTAAAAAGATAAATGTTGTAGTGAGTTAAATTCACTTGATAGCTATATTAATATGGATTCGTGTAACTAAGCAGCTAAAGTACCACAAGTGAATGTTTTGGAAACATTTTGACGTGTTTCTTTTAAAAAAAAATCTTCTATTGTTCTTGTGTACGCATTACTGAAGCTAAAAGTTTAGCCTTTGTCACTAATTTAACCACTAAATAAAGACATAAATAAAGAAATCCCTACATTACAAACTGTATATGGCCCAGTATTTCACTTTCTCCCTAAACATTTTAAGCATCAAAGTCTTACATGTGGTTATTTTAGAAACCTTTTTATGTGATCCTTCTGACCATATTAAGTTTATATACTTTGTGAAAAGTGATAATGTTTTAACCTTTTCTGTAAATTTGCTCGTTATCAGCATAAAATAAAGCATACTTTTAGAATTTGATTAACAAGGAATATAATATGGAATCGTGTACCTAAAGAAAAGTATCTAAAGAGCATGCTTGCCAGCATGGTGACATCACCGCCTTTCCCTCTGAATAGCTAGCAGGGACCTCAGCCTCTAATAATAGGCAGTGAAAACATTTGTCTACCTGTCCATGGGGGGAAGGGGGACTGTCTTTCATTCGAAGGTTCGCCTATTGTACTCTGAGAATGTAGGAGGGAGGAAAAGTGCCCTCGGTCTTTTCACTGACAAAGTTGTGTTAACAAAAAGTACAGTATGCTTAAGAGCTGTTAAACCGGTTCTATTTAATGTTCTATTTATTTTTTCGGCACAGCCACCCGGCCCGAACCACACAGACACCAGCTAGCCTTACAATCTAATCTTTCCACCTTTGATCCCATGAGGAAGTACAATACGCTCCTGCTTTGTTTAACAATGGTATGAAAAATAAATCTAAATGGTGAGAAAGCTATGCTTAAAGTTAATTAAGGGACTTAGAAGACAAAGATAACGATTTACATTACATTGTCAGATTGTGAATCAATAAAGGCATTTAATTAAACATGTTTGCAATTTTAATCAAAATGGGTGTAGTGGGGTTAGACCATTAGATATGCAATACACTTTCTCGTGATCATCTAAGAATCTTTGTGTAAGCTGTACATTTTTTTAACCTTTATACATTTAAAACACTTTAATTTTGTAAACACAACACACATTCTGTACAGCTACAGAAAAATCACATTATCCTGGCTTCCCATGGTGTTAAATGAATTAGCAGGTGATTGAGATAACAATGCATCGCCCACTGAGTGGAATGTTCTTTTTTACAAGTGTAAAAAGAGGTGATACGTGTCTCATCTATAACTCTTCAGTTCACAGAGCAATTCCGCCAGACCCTCAAAACATTGTCCAATAAAACTCTTCTTGTACCTAATTTTTAGTTTAGCAGTTTAGTTTTTAGTTTTGCACGATAAGCACATTGTTTAATAGGGATGACATTATCCACTTCTATTATCACTGTAGCCATTACTTCATGGTGGGTGGCTGCTTCAGCCTGCGTAGTCTGTAAAGGAACAAGTAATAAGTTTATTCCATGCTGAAAAGAGACGAGAGAAAATGCAACTTTTCGGCTGTGAAGCCTTCTTCAGGTGTGAGGGTCTTCAGTTCAAAATGAAACGCTTGGAGTTTGTCGGGCGCTCTGAACGAGTTAAACTTTGATGCTGGAAAAATGTATTTCCCAGAAGCTATACTGACTCTCTCTGATGCAGTGCATTCACTGGTCAGGTGACTGAGGGCTTGCCAGCGCAGTGGCATCACTGCCTTTCATATGGATAGGTGGGACCTGGTCTGTTAGCATTGAGGGCAGGTCTCACTGTAGCTCAACTGGCTGCTTCCCTATTAAGTGATGCTGGGGGCCTGAGTTCAATTCCTCATGAGCCTGAAAACACTACATTATTAATACTATCTTCTGTGTTGCATTAACTAACTCTTCAGTTTATTCTGCCAGACAGTATATGAATATAATTATATCGTTATTTATTTCTTTAGATAGTCCTTATATTATAAACACCTTTAGGTTCGGCAAATTATTTTTTTAGTTTTTAAAAAAGAAATAAAAAATTAGATATAATGCTATGTTCCTGCTTAACTTAGACATTATATGATTTTAAAAGCTATAAAAACAGGTTTCGATAGTTAATAACCACTTTTAATGTGTGAAAAATGGGTGATTTTTCTTCCTTTTGATCAGCTTAGAATCTTTGTGTACGCTTTAAGTTTTTTACTTCTTAATTAAACATTAAAAATGCATGTAGAACAGATCAGCAGCTCTTTTTATCTCAATTGATTTTTTTCCCTGTGTTTATCATATTGGCTATCATATTGTCCTCTTTGCTAGCTAATGGTACTTGTGACTGTGTTTCTGCATTGTGTAGCAACGAGAGACTATATTCTCAGGTGAAGGAACGTAAACATCTTAATTTTCGTGTTTAATAATTTTTTTAAATTAAACTTCATTCTATACAGCACTCGCATATTTGGGGACCGTTTTATTAAAGCAATAAGACACTCGAGGCCTGTGCTATATCGTGGATATAGTCACAGTAAAAGGTTGCCGGCCCTCCGCATTACATCAGGCCTGACAACACCTTTTAACTGTGACTATATCCACGATATAGCACGGCCACTAGTGCCTTATTGCTTAAAAAATTAAATTCTGAGAAGTATGATTTTCTGTTACTGTGATAACGAGCGCAAGTATTCATGGAAAATGCTAATCACTTAACTTTGAATGTTTTGTGATATTAGAAAGACCAACAAATTCAATATAGTGTCGATAATATTTATTATCAGTAATAACGACAGTAGTAGCAGCTTCAAATTATTCGTTATTAATAAATGACTTAGCTTCGAACAGTGGTGATATTTAACAGTATAAAAAATGTCAATATACAGTAGTGTCCATAACATTTGTTATTTTAGTTTTTCAAAGAAATTTTTATTTGTTAAGTGAAAGCTCATGACAATAGCTGGGTTAGAACACTGGACCTGAGACTTACAAATCAGTCACTTAAGCCATCATGCCACAGACACAGTCACACAGAAAACACTGAAACTGAAGTACACATATCCATAGAAAGTCTTATACTACTGTTTGAGATACAGTATATGAATCTAATTATATCATTATTAATTTCTTTAGATACGCGATTCCATATTATATTCCCTATTAATCAAATTCTAAAAGTATGCTTTTGTTTACTCCGATAACGAGCGTATTAACAGTAAAGGTTAAAACATTATCACTTTTCACAAAGTATATAAACTTAATATGGTCAGAAGGAGCAGGTAAAAATGTTTTCAAAATAACCACATGTAAGACTTTGATGCTTAAAATGTTTAGGAAGAAAGTGGAATACTGGTGTGTATTTTTTCTTTAAACGACCAATACCAGCCATATACAGATTACATAATATGTTCCTAAATTAATATCATTTATGATGATCAGACACGTTATGCTCCTCTTCTGTTTATGCTCAGCTACTACAATTTCCCTTTAGTTGTAAAATTCTATATAAATATTCAATACTTGCACAGTAAAGAGATTAAATGATTAAATCTTTTCACTAATGACCAATGCACCACGAGTGCCCCTGTCAGTCATTTTGGCCAGCCAATCATGCACCTCGGTACACCGCAGTGGCTTGTGGGTAGTTGCATGAAGTACGGGTTTGTACAGCGCATTTTAAATGGCTGCATCTGTATAAAGTCAACACCATAAAAAACACCTCACTGATTACATGTTGTGTAACCAAACATAGCAGCAACCTTGACAGTAGCTCTGTTTCATTTGGTCAAAATAATCACAAATCACATGAAAAAAATAAATTACGCTCCTTAAAAAAATAAAAAGTTAATGTTACGTACTCTGGGGGAAAAAGGTATGGAAAAGATCCTGTGTGGAGTGTGAGAGAGAAAACTGAATTCCTAGGCGAATGTAATCCGTAGTGAGGCTAGATCGAGGTCAGAGATAAGAAGCGGTAGGTCAGAAACCCAGGGGGTCACAAGAACAAACGATAAGTCAGATAAAATCGCTAACTAGATACGCAGCTCAGGCTGAAGAAACCTTAATAGTGGAAGAGTAAAACCCGAAGCGGAAAAGACTCTCATGGGATCAGGAATGGTAGAGAAAAACCCAGAGCAGATCACACTTCGATGGGATCCGGACTGTTAGAATAAAACCCGGAGAGTATCAGACTTCCATATGATCCGGAATAGTAGAGTAAAACCCGGCTCATATCAATCTTCCATGGGATCCAGACTGGTAGAGTAAAACCCGGAGCGGATCAGATTTTGAAGGGATCCGAACTGGTAAAGTGAAACCTGGAGCGGATCAGGCTTCCATGGGATCCAGTGTGTTAGAGTAAAACCCAGATTGCATCAGACTTTAATGGGATCCAGACTGGAAGAGTAAATCCCAGACCAAATCACATTTCCAAGCAATCCGGACTGGTAGAGTAAAACCCGAGGTGGATCAGACTTCAATGGGATCTGGGCCGGTAGAGTGAAATCTGGACTGGATATGATTTCCATTGGATTCAGAGTGTTAGTTCAAGTTTATTGTCATTATACTCATATACAGGTATATGGTATAACAAAATGCTATTTAGCTAGCTCTCGGACATAAGTAGTACAAAGAAAAAAACAACAATACAATTGTATAACAAAAGAAAGACAGAGACAACAGGCAGTGTGCGAAAACAACAAACAGGCAATGTGCAAAAAACAACAACAGGCAATGTGCAAAACAGCAAAAAGGTAACAGGTTATGTGCAAAAACATGCATCAACAGAATGAAATAAAGGGATAGAAATTACGGGGAGTGAGCTTTTGACATGTATGGTAGAAGTAGATTTTCAATGTGTGTTTGGGTTTTTGGTAAGAAAGAAAGCACTGTGAGGTTCAGATCATAGGTGAGAGGTGAGGTGAGAGTGAGAGAGGCTTGGAGTTTAATAGTTTGATAGTAAAAACTGTCTCTGAGTCTGGGAGTCTGGGCCCAAATGCTCCGGTACCATTTTCCAGATGGTAGCAGATCATAAAGTCTATAGCTGGGGTGTGTGGGGTCTTTGATGATGCGTAGAGCTTTCCTCAAGCACCGTCTGTCATAAATGTCCTGTATAGATGGGAGGGCAACCCCAGTGATGGACTGGGCAGTTTTCACCACCCGCTGTAGGGCTTTGCGGTCAGCAGCACTGCAGTTGCCATACCACTCTGTGATGCAGCCTGTCAGTGTGCTTTCTGTAGTGCATCTGTAAAAGTTAGTGAGGATCTGGGACATATCCTAGTCTTCTTCAACTGTCTTAGGAAGTACAGGCGCTGTTGCGCTTTCTTGATCAGACAGGTGGTGTTGAGAGACCATGTGAGGTCCTCGGTGATATGGACGCCAAGGAATTTAAAGTTGCTGACTCTTTCCACTTCAGTCCCGTTGATGTGGATAGGGGCATGTCCAGTTTGCAGTTTCCTGAAATCAATGATCAGCTCTTTGGTTTTGCTGACGTTGAGGGTGAGGTTGTTGTCATCACACCACGTTGTAAGGAGATTGACCTCCTCCCTGTAGGCCCTCTCATCATTGTCTGTGATCAGACCTACAACTGTGGTGTCATCCGCAAACTTGATGATGGAGTTGGTGTTGTGTTTGGCCTTACAGTCATGGGTATAGAGGGAGTAGAGCAATGGACTAAGCACACACCCATGAGGGACCCCAGTGTTCAGAGTTAGTGTGCTGGAGGTGTGGTTTCCAAGCCTGACAGCCTGAGGTCTGCCTGTCAGAAAGTCCCGAATCCAGTTGCAGAGGGTGGTGTTGAGATCCAGTGCACTGAGTTTCTTGACTAGTTTGAGTTTCTCTGGGATGATAGTGTTAAAAGCTGAGCTGAAGTCAATGAATAGTAGTCTTGTGTATGTGTTCTTTTTGTCCAGATGGGATAGGGCAGTGTGCATGGCAATGGAGATTGTGTTGTCTGTGGATCTGTTGGACCGGTAGGCAAACTGGTACGGGTCCACTGTGTTTGGAATGGTGTCTTTAATGTGCTTCATGACCGAACTCTCAAAGCACTTCATGATGACAGGTGTTAGTGCCACTGGTTGGTAGTCATTAAGACATGTCACTGTGGTTTTCTTTGGTATTGGGATGATGGTGGTTGTCTTGAAGCAGGTGGGGACTACGGCTTGGGCCAGAGACATGTTGAAAATGTCTGTGAATACACCCGCCGTCGGGCCCTGCAGCCTTGCGTGTTCACTTTTAGCAGAGATCTCCTCACCTCATCTGCAGACAATGAGAGCAGCTGGTCAGCTGCGGAGGGTGCAGTTCTGATGACTGGTTCTGTGTTGCTGGCTTCAAACCGAGCATAGAAGGTGTTGAGCTCGTTAGGCAGGGAGGCATCATGGGCGTGTGCACAGATGTTCTTCCTCTTGTAGTCTGTGAGGGCCTGTATACCTTGCTACATATGCCTTGGGTCATTAGTGGTGAAGTGTTCCTCTAATTCCTGTTTGAGCGTGTTTTTTGCATGTTTAATACCATTGTTAAGATTGATCCTGACTGACCTTAGTTCTGATTTATTGCCCGATTTGAATGCTGCATCCCTTGCTTTGATTAGGGTGCGAACTTCACTGTTCATCCATGGTTTCTGGTTAGGAAAAGTTTTTATTTCTTTTGTGAGTGTGACATCGTCAGCACATTTCCTGATATAGCTAGTGACTGATGATACATATTCCTGTATGTTGGTGTATGATCCTTGTGTGGCTGCCTCTTTAAACACATTCCAGTCAGTGCATTCAAAACAGTCCTGCAGGACCGATTCAGCTCCTTCAGGCCATACTTTCATTGTTCTGACCACTGGTTTCACTCGCCTGTGCAGGTGTCTGTATGCCGGGAGGAGAAACAGAGTGATGTGGTCTGAGTTTCCACAGTGGGGGATGGGTACTGCCTTGTAAGCGTTCTGAATCTTGGTGTAAACATGGTCCAGAGTGTTTTCTCCTCTTGTTGGGAAGGAGACATGCTGATGGTATTTTGGGAGAACGGATTTGAGATTTGTTTGATTAAAGTCACCAACAACGATAAAGGTTGCGTCGGGATGTGCAGATTCCAGTTTGTTTATTGCAGTGTGCAGTACCTCTAGCGCTTCTCTACCATTAGCATCAGTGGGGATGTAGACAGCGGTGATAATAACAGTTATCCAGATTGGTAGAGTAAAACATGGAGCGGATCTTACTTCCATGGGATCCAGACCGGTAGAGTCAATCCTGGAGTGGATCAGACAACCAAGGGATCCGGACTCGTTGACTAAATACTAGTATCCAGATAGACTAGTATCCGAACTGGTAGATCTAAACCCAGAGCAGATCACACTTCTATGGGATCAGGAATGGTAGAGTAAAACCAGAACCAGATCAGACTTCTAAGCAATCCGGGCTGGTAGTGTAAAACCCAGAGTGAATCAGACTTTCATGGGATCCGGACCGGTAGAGTAAATCCCGGACCGGATCAGAAATCCAAGGGATCTGGACTGGTAGTGGAAAACCTGGAGCGGATCAGTCTTCAAAGGGATCCGGAATGGTAGAGTAAAACACGGAGCGGATTTTACTTCCATGGGATCCGGATGGGTAGAGTAAATTTTTTTTCAGAAACTCCGGGGTGCCTGGTTGTCGCGATACGCCGCGTAGCAGTTGAATTCCAAAACTGAGTCAGTCGGATAATACAAGTAACCAGCATGATTGAAACTCATTCAAATGCAAGTGCTTCAATCCGTGGTCTTGATTGTTTCCCACTCATTCCTTTGGTTTTTGGAACATTTCAAAATCCTGTGCCCAGAAAACTTCAGATAGAGTTCAGGGAAATGTTCAGTGGACAATCCAGGCAGGGTAAGGATCAGCATTTACACACTACTCAGAGAATTTTTATTTTCAGGGATGGATTCTTAGCCTTATTCAAATTGAAGAAAAGTGGTTTCGTGAAAATCGCAGAAAATTTTTTTTCAGAAACTCCGGGATGCCTGGATGTCGCGGTGCACCACGCGAGAGTTGTATTCCAAAACTGAGTCACTCAGATCACACGAGTACCCAAGCATGCTTAAAACTCATTCAAATAAAAGTGCTTCTATCTGTTTCCTTGATTGTTTCCCACTCATTCCTTTTGGTTTGGGGAACATGTCAAAATCCCATGCCCAGAGAACTTCAGATAGAGTTCGCGGAAATGCTCAGTAGGCAACCCAGGCAGGGTAAGGATCAGCATTTCCAATTTCCACACTACTCAGAGAATTTTTATTTTCAGGGATGGATTTTTCGCCCAATTCAAGTTGAAGAAAAGTGGTTTCGTGAAAATCGCAGAAATTTTTTTTTCAGAAACTCCGGGATGCCTGGATGTCGCGGTGCACCACGCGACAGTTGTATTCCAAAACTGAGTCATTCAGATCACACGAGTACCCAGGCATGCTTGAAACTCATTCAAATGCAACTGCTTCTATCTGTTGTCTTGTTTGATTCCCACTCATTCCTTTTGGTTTGGGGAACATGACAAAATCTCATGCCCAGAGAACTTCAACTAGAGTTAGCGGAAATGCTCAGTGGACACCCCAGGTAGGGTATGGATCAGCATTTCCACACTACTCAGAGAATTTTTATTTTCAGGGATGGATTTTTAGCCCAATTCAAGTTGAAGAAAAGTGGTTTCGTGAAAATCGCAGAAATTTTTTTTTCAGAAACTCCGGGGTGCCTGGAGGTCGCGGTGCACCACGCGTCAGTTGTATTCCAAAACTGAGTCACTCAGATCACAGGAGTACCCAAGCATGCTTAAAACTCATTCAAATAAAAGTGCTTCTATCTGTTTCCTTGATTGTTTCCCACTCATTCCTTTTGGTTTGGGGAACATGTCAAAATCCCATGCCCAGAGAACTTCAGATAGAGTTCGCGGAAATGCTCAGTGGACAACCCAGGCAGGGTAAGGATCAGCATTTCCACACTACTCAGAGAATTTTTATTTTCAGGGATGGATTTTTAGCCCAAATCAAGTTGAAGAAAAGTGGTTTCGTGAAAATCGCAGAAATTTTTTTTTCAGAAACTCCGGGGTGCCTGGATGTCGCGGTGTATTCCAAAACTGAGTCAGTCAGATCACACGAGTACCCAGGCATGCATGAAACTCATTCAAATGCAACTGCTTCTATCTGTTGTCTTGATTGTTTCCCACTCATTCCTTTTGGTTTGGGGAACATGTCAATATCTCATGCACAGAGAACTTCAGATAGAGTTCGCGGAAATGCTCAGTAGGCAACCCAGGCAGGGTAAGGATCAGCATTTCCAATTTCCACACTATTCAGAGAATTTTTATTTTCAGGGATGGATTTTTCGCCCAATTCAAGTTGAAGAAAAGTGGTTTCGTGAAAATCGCAGAAATTTTTTTTTCAGAAACTCCGGGATGCCTGGATGTCGCGGTGCTCCACGCGATAGTTGTATTCCAAAACTGAGTCACTCAGATCACACGAGTACCCAGGCATGCTTGAAACTCATTCAAATGCAACGGCTTCTATCTGTTGTCTTGTTTGTTTCCCACTCATTCCTTTTGGTTTGGGGAACATGTCAAAATCTCATGCCCAGAGAACTTCAACTAGAGTTAGCGGAAATGCTCAGTGGACACACCAGGTAGGGTATGGATCAGCATTTCCACACTACTCAGAGAATTTTTATTTTCAGGGATGGATTTTTAGCCCAATTCAAGTTGAAGAAAAGTGGTTTCGTGAAAATCGCAGAAAATTTTTTTTCAGAAACTCCGGGATGCCTAGATGTCGCGGTGCTCCACGCGATAGTTGTATTCCAAAACTGAGTCACTCAGATCACACGAGTACCCAGGCATGCTTGAAACTCATTCAAATGCAACTGCTTCTATCTGTTGTCTTGATTGTTTCCCACTCATTCCTTTTGGTTTGGGGAACATGACAAAATCTCATGCCCAGAGAACTTCAACTAGAGTTAGCGGAAATGCTCAGTGGACACCCCCGGTAGGGTATGGATCAGCATTTCCACACTACTCAGAGAATTTTTATTTTCAGGGATGGATTTTTAGCCCAATTCAAGTTGAAGAAAAGTGGTTTCGTGAAAATCGCAGAAAATTTTTTTTCATTAACTCCGGGATGCCTGGATGTCGCGGTGCTCCACGCGACAGTTGTATTCCAAAACTGAGTCACTCAGATCACACGAGTACCCAAACATGCTTGAAACTCATTCAAATGCAAGTTCTTCTATCTGTTGTCTTGTTTGTTTCCCACTCATTCCTTTTGGTTTGGGGAACATGTCAAAATCTCATGCCCAGAGAACTTCAGATAGAGTTCGCGGAAATGCTCAGTACGCAACCCAGGCAGGGTAAGGATCAGCATTTCCACACTACTCAGAGAATTTTTATTTTCAGGGATGGATTTTTAGCCCAATTCAAGTTGAAGAAAAGTGGTTTCGTGAAAATCGCAGAAAATTTTTTTTCAGAAACTCCGGGGTGCCTGGATGTCGCGGTGCACCACGCGATAGTTGTATTCCAAAACTGAGTCACTCAGATCACACGAGTACCCAAGCATGCTTAAAACTCATTCAAATAAAAGTGCTTCTCTCTGTTTCCTTGATTGTTTCCCACTCATTCCTTTTGGTTTGGGGAACATGTCAATATCTCATGCACAGAGAACTTCAGATAGAGTTCGCGGAAATGCTCAGTAGGCAACCCAGGCAGGGTAAGGATCAGCATTTCCAATTTCCACACTACTCAGGGAATTTTTATTTTCAGGGATGGATTTTTAGCCCAATT
This sequence comes from Lepisosteus platostomus, assembly GCF_059453375.1. Lineage (NCBI taxonomy): Eukaryota > Metazoa > Chordata > Actinopteri > Semionotiformes > Lepisosteidae > Lepisosteus > Lepisosteus platostomus. Next base: position 63,307,334 of record NC_142618.1, on the reverse strand, counting down.
CAAGTTGAAGAAAAGTGGTTTCGTGAAAATCGCAGAAATTTTTTTTTCAGAAACTCCGGGATGCCTGGATGTCGCGGTGTACCACGCGACAGTTGTATTCCAAAACTGAGTCACTCAGATCACACGAGTACCCAGGCATGCTTGAAACTCATTCAAATGCAACTGCTTCTATCTGTTGTCTTGATTGTTTCCCACTCATTCCTTTTGGTTTGGGGAACATGACAAAATCTCATGCCCAGAGAACTTCAACTAGAGTTAGCGGAAATGCTCAGCGGACACCCCAGGTAGGGTATGGATCAGCATTTCCACACTACTCAGAGAATTTTTATTTTCAGGGATGGATTTTTAGCCCAATTCAAGTTGAAGAAAAGTGGTTTCGTGAAAATCGCAGAAAATTTTTTTTCAGAAACTCCGGGATGCCTGGATGTCGCGGTGCACCACGCGAGAGTTGTATTCCAAAACTGAGTCACTCAGATCACACGAGTACCCAGGCATGCTTGAAACTCATTCAAATGCAACTGCTTCTATCTGTTGTCTTGATTGTTTCCCACTCATTCCTTTTGGTTTGGGGAACATGTCAAAATCTCATGCCCAGAGAACTTCAACTACAGTTCGCGGAAATGCTCACTGGACACCCCAGGTAGGGTAAGGATCAGCATTTCCACACTACTCAGAGAATTTTTATTTTCAGGGATGGATTTTTAGCCCAATTCAAGTTGAAGAAAAGTGGTTTCGTGAAAATCGCAGAAAAATTTTTTTCAGAAACTCCGGGGTGCCTGGATGTCGCGGTGCACCACGCGACAGTTGTATTCCAAAACTGAGTCACTCAGATCACACGAGTACCCAGGCATGCTTGAAACTCATTCAAATGCAACTGCTTCTATCTGTTGTCTTGATTGTTTCCCACTCATTCCTTTTGGTTTGGGGAACATGTCAAAATCTCATGCCCAGAGAACTTCAACTACAGTTCGCGGAAATGCTCACTGGACACCCCAGGTAGGGTAAGGATCAGCATTTCCACACTACTCAGAGAATTTTTATTTTCAGGGATGGATTTTTAGCCCAATTCAAGTTGAAGAAAAGTGGTTTCGTGAAAATCGCAGAAAAATTTTTTTCAGAAACTCCGGGGTGCCTGGATGTCGCGGTGCACCACGCGACAGTTGTATTCCAAAACTGAGTCACTCAGATCACACGAGTACCCAAGCATGCTTGAAAATCATTCAAATGCAAGGGCTTCTATCTGTTGTCTTGATTGTTTCCCACTCATTCCTTTTGGTTTGGGGAACATGTCAAAATCTCATGCCCAGAGAACTTCAACTACAGTTCGCGGAAATGCTCACTGGACACCCCAGGTAGGGTAAGGATCGGCATTTCCACACTACTCAGAGAATTTTTATTTTCAGGGATGGATTTTTAGCCCAATTCAAGTTGAAGAAAAGTGGTTTCGTGAAAATCGCAGAAAATTTTTTTTTCAGAAACTCCGGGGTGCCTGGAGGTCGCGGTGCTCCACGCGATAGTTGTATTCCAAAACTGAGTCACTCGGATCACACGAGTACCCAGGCATGCTTGAAACTCATTCAAATGCAACTGCTTCTATCTGTTGTCTTGATTGTTTCCCACTCATTCCTTTTGGTTTGGGGAACATGTCAAAATCCCATGCCCAGAGAACTTCAGATAGAGTTCGCGGAAATGCTCAGTGGACAACCCAGGCAGGGTAAGGATCAGCATTTCCACACTACTCAGAGAATTTTTATTTTCAGGGATGGATTTTTAGCCCAATTCAAGTTGAAGAAAAGTGGTTTCGTGAAAATCGCAGAAATTTTTTTTTCAGAAACTCCGGGGTGCCTGGATGTCGCGGTGCACCACGCGATAGTTGTATTCCAAAACTGAGTCACTCAGATCACACGAGTACCCAAGCATGCTTAAAACTCATTCAAATAAAAGTGCTTCTATCTGTTTCCTTGATTGTTTCCCACTCATTCCTTTTGGTTTGGGGAACATGTCAAAATCCCATGCCCAGAGAACTTCAGATAGAGTTCGCGGAAATGCTCAGTAGGCAACCCAGGCAGGGTAAGGATCAGCATTTCCAATTTCCACACTACTCAGAGAATTTTTATTTTCAGGGATGGATTTTTAGCCCAATTCAAGTTGAAGAAAAGTGGTTTCATGAAAATCGCAGAAAATTTTTTTTCAGAAACTCCGGGATGCCTGGATGTCGCGGTGCTCCACGCGATAGTTGTATTCCAAAACTGAGTCACTCAGATCACACGAGTACCCAGGCATGCTTGAAACTCATTCAAATGCAACGGCTTCTATCTGTTGTCTTGTTTGTTTCCCACTCATTCCTATTGGTTTGGGGAACATGTCAAAATCTCATGCCCAGAGAACTTCAACTAGAGTTAGCGGAAATGCTCAGTGGACACACCAGGTAGGGTATGGATCAACATTTCCACACTACTCAGAGAATTTTTATTTTCAGGGATGGATTTTTAGCCCAATTCAAGTTGAAGAAAAGTGGTTTCGTGAAAATCGCAGAAAATTTTTTTTTCAGAAACTCCAGGGTGCCTGGATGTCGCGGTGCACCACGCAAGAGTTGTATTCCAAAACTGAGTCACTCAGATCACACGAGTACCCAGGCATGCTTGAAACTCATTCAAATGCAACTGCTTCTATCTGTTGTCTTGATTGTTTCCCACTCATTCCTTTTGGTTTGGGGAACATGACAAAATCTCATGCCCAGAGAACTTCAACTAGAGTTAGCGGAAATGCTCAGTGAACACCCCAGGTAGGGTATGGATCAGCATTTCCACACTACTCAGAGAATTTTTATTTTCAGGGATGGATTTTTAGCCCAATTCAAGTTGAAGAAAAGTGGTTTCGTGAAAATCGCAGAAATTTTTTTTTCAGAAACTCCGGGATGCCTGGATGTCTCGGTGCACCATGCGAGAGTTGTATTCCAAAACTGAGTCACTCAGATCACACGAGTACCCAGGCATGCTTGAAACTCATTCAAATGCAACTGCTTCTATCTGTTGTCTTGATTGTTTCCCACTCATTCCTTTTGGTTTGGGGAACATGACAAAATCTCATGCCCAGAGAACTTCAACTAGAGTTAGCGGAAATGCTCAGTGGACACCCCAGGTAGGGTAAGGATCAGCATTTCCACACTACTCAGAGAATTTTAATTTTCAGGGATGGATTTTTAGCCCAATTCAAGTTGAAGAAAAGTGGTTTAGTGAAAATCGCAGAAATTTTTTTTTCAGAAACTCCGGGATGCCTGGATGTCTCGGTGCACCATGCGAGAGTTGTATTCCAAAACTGAGTCACTCAGATCACACGAGTACCCAGGCATGCTTGAAACTCATTCAAATGCAACTGCTTCTATCTGTTGTCTTGATTGTTTCCCACTCATTCCTTTTGGTTTGGGGAACATGACAAAATCTCATGCCCAGAGAACTTCAACTAGAGTTAGCGGAAATGCTCAGTGGACACCCCAGGTAGGTTATGGATCAGCATTTCCACACTACTCAGAGAATTTTTATTTTCAGGGATGGATTTTTAGCCCAATTCAAGTTGAAGAAAAGTGGTTTCGTGAAAATCGCAGAAATTTTTTTTTCAGAAACTCCGGGATGCCTGGATGTCGCGGTGCACCACGCGAGAGTTGTATTCCAAAACTGAGTCACTCAGATCACACGAGTACCCAGGCATGCTTGAAACTCATTCAAATGCAACTGCTTCTATCTGTTGTCTTGATTGTTTCCCACTCATTCCTTTTGGTTTGGGGAACATGTCAAAATCTCATGCCCAGAGAACTTCAACTACAGTTCGCGGAAATGCTCACTGGACACCCCAGGTAGGGTAAGGATCAGCATTTCCACACTACTCAGAGAATTTTTATTTTCAGGGATGGATTTTTAGCCCAATTCAAGTTGAAGAAAAGTGGTTTCGTGAAAATCGCAGAAAAATTTTTTTCAGAAACTCCGGGGTGCCTGGATGTCGCGGTGCACCACGCGACAGTTGTATTCCAAAACTGAGTCACTCAGATCACACGAGTACCCAAGCATGCTTGAAAATCATTCAAATGCAAGTGCTTCTATCTGTTGTCTTGATTGTTTCCCACTCATTCCTTTTGGCTTGGGGAACATGTCAAAATCTCATGCCCAGAGAACTTCAACTACAGTTCGCGGAAATGCTCACTGGACACCCCAGGTAGGGTAAGGATCGGCATTTCCACACTACTCAGAGAATTTTTATTTTCAGGGATGGATTTTTAGCCCAATTCAAGTTGAAGAAAAGTGGTTTCGTGAAAATCGCAGAAAATTTTTTTTCATTAACTCCGGGATGCCTGGATGTCGCGGTGCTCCACGCGACAGTTGTATTCCAAAACTGAGTCACTCAGATCACACGAGTACCCAAACATGCTTGAAACTCATTCAAATGCAAGTGCTTCTATCTGTTGTCTTGTTTGTTTCCCACTCATTCCTTTTGGCTTGGGGAACATGTCAAAATCTCATGCCCAGAGAACTTCAACTACAGTTCGCGGAAATGCTCACTGGACACCCCAGGTAGGGTAAGGATCGGCATTTCCACACTACTCAGAGAATTTTTATTTTCAGGGATGGATTTTTAGCCCAATTCAAGTTGAAGAAAAGTGGTTTCGTGAAAATCGCAGAAAATTTTTTTTCATTAACTCCGGGATGCCTGGATGTCGCGGTGCTCCACGCGACAGTTGTATTCCAAAACTGAGTCACTCAGATCACACGAGTACCCAAACATGCTTGAAACTCATTCAAATGCAAGTGCTTCTATCTGTTGTCTTGTTTGTTTCCCACTCATTCCTTTTGGTTTGGGGAACATGACAAAATCTCATGCCCAGAGAACTTCAACTAGAGTTAGCGGAAATGCTCAGTGGACACCCCAGGTAGGGTATGGATCAGCATTTCCACACTACTCAGAGAATTTTTATTTTCAGGGATGGATTTTTAGCCCAATTCAAGTTGAAGAAAAGTGGTTTCGTGAAAATCGCAGAAATTTTTTTTTCAGAAACTCCGGGATGCCTGGATGTCTCGGTGCACCATGCGAGAGTTGTATTCCAAAACTGAGTCACTCAGATCACACGAGTACCCAGGCATGCTTGAAACTCATTCAAATGCAACTGCTTCTATCTGTTGTCTTGATTGTTTCCCACTCATTCCTTTTGGTTTGGGGAACATGACAAAATCTCATGCCCAGAGAACTTCAACTAGAGTTAGCGGAAATGCTCAGTGGACACCCCAGGTAGGTTATGGATCAGCATTTCCACACTACTCAGAGAATTTTAATTTTCAGGTATGGATTTTTAGCCCAATTCAAGTTGAAGAAAAGTGGTTTCGTGAAAATCGCAGAAATTTTTTTTTCAGAAACTCCGGGATGCCTGGATGTCTCGGTGCACCATGCGAGAGTTGTATTCCAAAACTGAGTCACTCAGATCACATGAGTACCCAGGCATGCTTGAAACTCATTCAAATGCAACTGCTTCTATCTGTTGTCTTGATTGTTTCCCACTCATTCCTTTTGGTTTGGGGAACATGACAAAATCTCATGCCCAGAGAACTTCAACTAGAGTTAGCGGAAATGCTCAGTGGACACCCCAGGTAGGTTATGGATCAGCATTTCCACACTACTCAGAGAATTTTTATTTTCAGGGATGGATTTTTAGCCCAATTCAAGTTGAAGAAAAGTGGTTTCGTGAAAATCGCAGAAATTTGTTTTTCAGAAACTCCGGGATGCCTGGATGTCGCGGTGCACCACGCGAGAGTTGTATTCCAAAACTGAGTCACTCAGATCACACGAGTACCCAGGCATGCTTGAAACTCATTCAAATGCAACTGCTTCTATCTGTTGTCTTGATTGTTTCCCACTCATTCCTTTTGGTTTGGGGAACATGTCAAAATCTCATGCCCAGAGAACTTCAACTACAATTCGCGGAAATGCTCACTGGACACCCCAGGTAGGGTAAGGATCAGCATTTCCACACTACTCAGAGAATTTTTATTTTCAGGGATGGATTTTTAGCCCAATTCAAGTTGAAGAATAGTGGTTTCGTGAAAATCGCAGAAAATTTTTTTTCAGAAACTCCGGGGTGCCTGGAGGTCGCGGTGCACCACGCGAAAGTTGTATTCCATAAACTGAGTCACTCAGATCACACGAGTACCCAGGCATGCTTGAAACTCATTCAAATGAAACTGCTTCTATCTGTTGTCTTGATTGTTTCCCACTCATTCCTTTTGGTTTGGGGAACATGACTAAATCTCATGCCCTGAGAACTTCAACTAGAGTTAGCGGAAATGCTCAGTGGACACACCAGGTAGGGTATGGATCAGCATTTCCACACTACTCAGAGAATTTTTATTTTCAGGGATGGATTTTTAGCCCAATTCAAGTTGAAGAAAAGTGGTTTCGTGAAAATCGCAGAAAATTTTTTTTCAGAAACTCCGGGATGCCTAGATGTCGCGGTGCTCCACGCGATAGTTGTATTCCAAAACTGAGTCACTCAGATCACACGAGTACCCAGGCATGCTTGAAACTCATTCAAATGCAACTGCTTCTATCTGTTGTCTTGATTGTTTCCCACTCATTCCTTTTGGTTTGGGGAACATGACAAAATCTCATGCCCAGAGAACTTCAACTAGAGTTAGCGGAAATGCTCAGTGGACACCCCCGGTAGGGTATGGATCAGCATTTCCACACTACTCAGAGAATTTTTATTTTCAGGGATGGATTTTTAGCCCAATTCAAGTTGAAGAAAAGTGGTTTCGTGAAAATCGCAGAAAATTTTTTTTCATTAACTCCGGGATGCCTGGATGTCGCGGTGCTCCACGCGACAGTTGTATTCCAAAACTGAGTCACTCAGATCACACGAGTACCCAAACATGCTTGAAACTCATTCAAATGCAAGTTCTTCTATCTGTTGTCTTGTTTGTTTCCCACTCATTCCTTTTGGTTTGGGGAACATGTCAAAATCTCATGCCCAGAGAACTTCAGATAGAGTTCGCGGAAATGCTCAGTACGCAACCCAGGCAGGGTAAGGATCAGCATTTCCACACTACTCAGAGAATTTTTATTTTCAGGGATGGATTTTTAGCCCAATTCAAGTTGAAGAAAAGTGGTTTCGTGAAAATCGCAGAAAATTTTTTTTCAGAAACTCCGGGGTGCCTGGATGTCGCGGTGCACCACGCGATAGTTGTATTCCAAAACTGAGTCACTCAGATCACACGAGTACCCAAGCATGCTTAAAACTCATTCAAATAAAAGTGCTTCTCTCTGTTTCCTTGATTGTTTCCCACTCATTCCTTTTGGTTTGGGGAACATGTCAATATCTCATGCACAGAGAACTTCAGATAGAGTTCGCGGAAATGCTCAGTAGGCAACCCAGGCAGGGTAAGGATCAGCATTTCCAATTTCCACACTACTCAGGGAATTTTTATTTTCAGGGATGGATTTTTAGCCCAATTCAAGTTGAAGAAAAGTGGTTTCGTGAAAATCGCAGAAATTTTTTTTTCAGAAACTCCGGGATGCCTGGATGTCGCGGTGTACCACGCGACAGTTGTATTCCAAAACTGAGTCACTCAGATCACACGAGTACCCAGGCATGCTTGAAACTCATTCAAATGCAACTGCTTCTATCTGTTGTCTTGATTGTTTCCCACTCATTCCTTTTGGTTTGGGGAACATGACAAAATCTCATGCCCAGAGAACTTCAACTAGAGTTAGCGGAAATGCTCAGCGGACACCCCAGGTAGGGTATGGATCAGCATTTCCACACTACTCAGAGAATTTTTATTTTCAGGGATGGATTTTTAGCCCAATTCAAGTTGAAGAAAAGTGGTTTCGTGAAAATCGCAGAAAATTTTTTTTCAGAAACTCCGGGATGCCTGGATGTCGCGGTGCACCACGCGAGAGTTGTATTCCAAAACTGAGTCACTCAGATCACACGAGTACCCAGGCATGCTTGAAACTCATTCAAATGCAACTGCTTCTATCTGTTGTCTTGATTGTTTCCCACTCATTCCTTTTGGTTTGGGGAACATGTCAAAATCTCATGCCCAGAGAACTTCAACTACAGTTCGCGGAAATGCTCACTGGACACCCCAGGTAGGGTAAGGATCAGCATTTCCACACTACTCAGAGAATTTTTATTTTCAGGGATGGATTTTTAGCCCAATTCAAGTTGAAGAAAAGTGGTTTCGTGAAAATCGCAGAAAAATTTTTTTCAGAAACTCCGGGGTGCCTGGATGTCGCGGTGCACCACGCGACAGTTGTATTCCAAAACTGAGTCACTCAGATCACACGAGTACCCAAGCATGCTTGAAAATCATTCAAATGCAAGGGCTTCTATCTGTTGTCTTGATTGTTTCCCACTCATTCCTTTTGGTTTGGGGAACATGTCAAAATCTCATGCCCAGAGAACTTCAACTACAGTTCGCGGAAATGCTCACTGGACACCCCAGGTAGGGTAAGGATCGGCATTTCCACACTACTCAGAGAATTTTTATTTTCAGGGATGGATTTTTAGCCCAATTCAAGTTGAAGAAAAGTGGTTTCGTGAAAATCGCAGAAAATTTTTTTTTCAGAAACTCCGGGGTGCCTGGAGGTCGCGGTGCTCCACGCGATAGTTGTATTCCAAAACTGAGTCACTCGGATCACACGAGTACCCAGGCATGCTTGAAACTCATTCAAATGCAACTGCTTCTATCTGTTGTCTTGATTGTTTCCCACTCATTCCTTTTGGTTTGGGGAACATGTCAAAATCCCATGCCCAGAGAACTTCAGATAGAGTTCGCGGAAATGCTCAGTGGACAACCCAGGCAGGGTAAGGATCAGCATTTCCACACTACTCAGAGAATTTTTATTTTCAGGGATGGATTTTTAGCCCAATTCAAGTTGAAGAAAAGTGGTTTCGTGAAAATCGCAGAAATTTTTTTTTCAGAAACTCCGGGGTGCCTGGATGTCGCGGTGCACCACGCGATAGTTGTATTCCAAAACTGAGTCACTCAGATCACACGAGTACCCAAGCATGCTTAAAACTCATTCAAATAAAAGTGCTTCTATCTGTTTCCTTGATTGTTTCCCACTCATTCCTTTTGGTTTGGGGAACATGTCAAAATCCCATGCCCAGAGAACTTCAGATAGAGTTCGCGGAAATGCTCAGTAGGCAACCCAGGCAGGGTAAGGATCAGCATTTCCAATTTCCACACTACTCAGAGAATTTTTATTTTCAGGGATGGATTTTTAGCCCAATTCAAGTTGAAGAAAAGTGGTTTCATGAAAATCGCAGAAAATTTTTTTTCAGAAACTCCGGGATGCCTGGATGTCGCGGTGCTCCACGCGATAGTTGTATTCCAAAACTGAGTCACTCAGATCACACGAGTACCCAGGCATGCTTGAAACTCATTCAAATGCAACGGCTTCTATCTGTTGTCTTGTTTGTTTCCCACTCATTCCTATTGGTTTGGGGAACATGTCAAAATCTCATGCCCAGAGAACTTCAACTAGAGTTAGCGGAAATGCTCAGTGGACACACCAGGTAGGGTATGGATCAACATTTCCACACTACTCAGAGAATTTTTATTTTCAGGGATGGATTTTTAGCCCAATTCAAGTTGAAGAAAAGTGGTTTCGTGAAAATCGCAGAAAATTTTTTTTTCAGAAACTCCAGGGTGCCTGGATGTCGCGGTGCACCACGCAAGAGTTGTATTCCAAAACTGAGTCACTCAGATCACACGAGTACCCAGGCATGCTTGAAACTCATTCAAATGCAACTGCTTCTATCTGTTGTCTTGATTGTTTCCCACTCATTCCTTTTGGTTTGGGGAACATGACAAAATCTCATGCCCAGAGAACTTCAACTAGAGTTAGCGGAAATGCTCAGTGAACACCCCAGGTAGGGTATGGATCAGCATTTCCACACTACTCAGAGAATTTTTATTTTCAGGGATGGATTTTTAGCCCAATTCAAGTTGAAGAAAAGTGGTTTCGTGAAAATCGCAGAAATTTTTTTTTCAGAAACTCCGGGATGCCTGGATGTCTCGGTGCACCATGCGAGAGTTGTATTCCAAAACTGAGTCACTCAGATCACACGAGTACCCAGGCATGCTTGAAACTCATTCAAATGCAACTGCTTCTATCTGTTGTCTTGATTGTTTCCCACTCATTCCTTTTGGTTTGGGGAACATGACAAAATCTCATGCCCAGAGAACTTCAACTAGAGTTAGCGGAAATGCTCAGTGGACACCCCAGGTAGGGTAAGGATCAGCATTTCCACACTACTCAGAGAATTTTAATTTTCAGGGATGGATTTTTAGCCCAATTCAAGTTGAAGAAAAGTGGTTTAGTGAAAATCGCAGAAATTTTTTTTTCAGAAACTCCGGGATGCCTGGATGTCTCGGTGCACCATGCGAGAGTTGTATTCCAAAACTGAGTCACTCAGATCACACGAGTACCCAGGCATGCTTGAAACTCATTCAAATGCAACTGCTTCTATCTGTTGTCTTGATTGTTTCCCACTCATTCCTTTTGGTTTGGGGAACATGACAAAATCTCATGCCCAGAGAACTTCAACTAGAGTTAGCGGAAATGCTCAGTGGACACCCCAGGTAGGTTATGGATCAGCATTTCCACACTACTCAGAGAATTTTTATTTTCAGGGATGGATTTTTAGCCCAATTCAAGTTGAAGAAAAGTGGTTTCGTGAAAATCGCAGAAATTTTTTTTTCAGAAACTCCGGGATGCCTGGATGTCGCGGTGCACCACGCGAGAGTTGTATTCCAAAACTGAGTCACTCAGATCACACGAGTACCCAGGCATGCTTGAAACTCATTCAAATGCAACTGCTTCTATCTGTTGTCTTGATTGTTTCCCACTCATTCCTTTTGGTTTGGGGAACATGTCAAAATCTCATGCCCAGAGAACTTCAACTACAGTTCGCGGAAATGCTCACTGGACACCCCAGGTAGGGTAAGGATCAGCATTTCCACACTACTCAGAGAATTTTTATTTTCAGGGATGGATTTTTAGCCCAATTCAAGTTGAAGAAAAGTGGTTTCGTGAAAATCGCAGAAAAATTTTTTTCAGAAACTCCGGGGTGCCTGGATGTCGCGGTGCACCACGCGACAGTTGTATTCCAAAACTGAGTCACTCAGATCACACGAGTACCCAAGCATGCTTGAAAATCATTCAAATGCAAGTGCTTCTATCTGTTGTCTTGATTGTTTCCCACTCATTCCTTTTGGCTTGGGGAACATGTCAAAATCTCATGCCCAGAGAACTTCAACTACAGTTCGCGGAAATGCTCACTGGACACCCCAGGTAGGGTAAGGATCGGCATTTCCACACTACTCAGAGAATTTTTATTTTCAGGGATGGATTTTTAGCCCAATTCAAGTTGAAGAAAAGTGGTTTCGTGAAAATCGCAGAAAATTTTTTTTCATTAACTCCGGGATGCCTGGATGTCGCGGTGCTCCACGCGACAGTTGTATTCCAAAACTGAGTCACTCAGATCACACGAGTACCCAAACATGCTTGAAACTCATTCAAATGCAAGTGCTTCTATCTGTTGTCTTGTTTGTTTCCAACTCATTCCTTTTGGCTTGGGGAACATGTCAAAATCTCATGCCCAGAGAACTTCAACTACAGTTCGCGGAAATGCTCACTGGACACCCCAGGTAGGGTAAGGATCGGCATTTCCACACTACTCAGAGAATTTTTATTTTCAGGGATGGATTTTTAGCCCAATTCAAGTTGAAGAAAAGTGGTTTCGTGAAAATCGCAGAAAATTTTTTTTCATTAACTCCGGGATGCCTGGATGTCGCGGTGCTCCACGCGACAGTTGTATTCCAAAACTGAGTCACTCAGATCACACGAGTACCCAAACATGCTTGAAACTCATTCAAATGCAAGTGCTTCTATCTGTTGTCTTGTTTGTTTCCCACTCATTCCTTTTGGTTTGGGGAACATGACAAAATCTCATGCCCAGAGAACTTCAACTAGAGTTAGCGGAAATGCTCAGTGGACACCCCAGGTAGGGTATGGATCAGCATTTCCACACTACTCAGAGAATTTTTATTTTCAGGGATGGATTTTTAGCCCAATTCAAGTTGAAGAAAAGTGGTTTCGTGAAAATCGCAGAAATTTTTTTTTCAGAAACTCCGGGATGCCTGGATGTCTCGGTGCACCATGCGAGAGTTGTATTCCAAAACTGAGTCACTCAGATCACACGAGTACCCAGGCATGCTTGAAACTCATTCAAATGCAACTGCTTCTATCTGTTGTCTTGATTGTTTCCCACTCATTCCTTTTGGTTTGGGGAACATGACAAAATCTCATGCCCAGAGAACTTCAACTAGAGTTAGCGGAAATGCTCAGTGGACACCCCAGGTAGGTTATGGATCAGCATTTCCACACTACTCAGAGAATTTTAATTTTCAGGTATGGATTTTTAGCCCAATTCAAGTTGAAGAAAAGTGGTTTCGTGAAAATCGCAGAAATTTTTTTTTCAGAAACTCCGGGATGCCTGGATGTCTCGGTGCACCATGCGAGAGTTGTATTCCAAAACTGAGTCACTCAGATCACATGAGTACCCAGGCATGCTTGAAACTCATTCAAATGCAACTGCTTCTATCTGTTGTCTTGATTGTTTCCCACTCATTCCTTTTGGTTTGGGGAACATGACAAAATCTCATGCCCAGAGAACTTCAACTAGAGTTAGCGGAAATGCTCAGTGGACACCCCAGGTAGGTTATGGATCAGCATTTCCACACTACTCAGAGAATTTTTATTTTCAGGGATGGATTTTTAGCCCAATTCAAGTTGAAGAAAAGTGGTTTCGTGAAAATCGCAGAAATTTGTTTTTCAGAAACTCCGGGATGCCTGGATGTCGCGGTGCACCACGCGAGAGTTGTATTCCAAAACTGAGTCACTCAGATCACACGAGTACCCAGGCATGCTTGAAACTCATTCAAATGCAACTGCTTCTATCTGTTGTCTTGATTGTTTCCCACTCATTCCTTTTGGTTTGGGGAACATGTCAAAATCTCATGCCCAGAGAACTTCAACTACAATTCGCGGAAATGCTCACTGGACACCCCAGGTAGGGTAAGGATCAGCATTTCCACACTACTCAGAGAATTTTTATTTTCAGGGATGGATTTTTAGCCCAATTCAAGTTGAAGAATAGTGGTTTCGTGAAAATCGCAGAAAATTTTTTTTCAGAAACTCCGGGGTGCCTGGAGGTCGCGGTGCACCACGCGAAAGTTGTATTCCATAAACTGAGTCACTCAGATCACACGAGTACCCAGGCATGCTTGAAACTCATTCAAATGAAACTGCTTCTATCTGTTGTCTTGATTGTTTCCCACTCATTCCTTTTGGTTTGGGGAACATGACTAAATCTCATGCCCTGAGAACTTCAACTAGAGTTAGCGGAAATGCTCAGTGGACACCCCCGGTAGGGTATGGATCAGCATTTCCACACTACTCAGAGAATTTTTATTTTCAGGGATGGATTTTTAGCCCAATTCAAGTTGAAGAAAAGTGGTTTCGTGAAAATCGCAGAAAATTTTTTTTCATTAACTCCGGGATGCCTGGATGTCGCGGTGCACCACGCGAGAGTTGTATTCCAAAACTGAGTCACTCAGATCACACGAGTACCCAGGCATGCTTGAAACTCATTCAAATGCAACTGCTTCTATCTGTTGTCTTGATTGTTTCCCACTCATTCCTTTTGGTTTGGGGAACATGTCAAAATCTCATGCCCAGAGAATTTCAGATAGAGTTCACGGAAATGCTCAGTAGGCAACCCAGGCAGGGTAAGGATCAGCATTTCCACACTACTCAGAGAATTTTTATTTTCAGGGATGGATTTTTAGCCCAATTCAAGTTGAAGAAAAGTGGTTTAATGAAAATCGCAGAAAAGTTTTTTTCAGAAACTCCGGGATGCCTGGATGTCGCGGTGCTCCACGCGACAGTTTTATTCCAAAACTGAGTCACTCAGATCACACGAGTACCCAAGCATGCTTGAAACTCATTCAAATGCAACTGCTTCTATCTGTTGTCTTGATTGTTTCCCACTCATTCCTTTTGGTTTGGGGAACATGTCAAAATCTCATGCCCAGAGAACTTCAGATAGAGTTCGCGGAAATGCTCAGTAGGCAACCCAGGCAGGGTAAGGATCAGCATTTCCACACTACTCAGAGAATTTTTATTTTCAGGGATGGATTTTTAGACCAATTCAAGTTGAAGAAAAATGGTTTCGTGAAAATCGCAGAAAATTTTTTTTCAGAAACTCCGGGATGCCTGGATGTCGCGATGCTCCACTCGACAGTTGTATTCCAAAACTGAGTCACTCAGATCACACGAATACCCAAGCATGCTTGAAACTCATTCAAATGCAACTGCTTCTATCTGTTGTCTTGATTGTTTCCCACTCATTCCTTTTGGTTAGGGGAACATGTCAAAATCTCATGCCCAGAGAACTTCAGACAGAGTTCGCGGAAATGCTCAGTGGGCAACCCAGGCAGGGTAAGGATCAGCATTTCCACACTTCTCAAAGAATTTTTATTTTCAGGGATGGATTTTTAGCCCAATTCAAGTTGAAGAAAAGTGGTTTCGTGAAAATCGCAGAAAATTTTTTTCAGAAACTCCGGGATGCCTGGATGTCGCGGTGCACCACGCGAGAGTTGTATTCCAAAACTGAGTCACTCAGATCACACGAGTACCCAGGCATGCTTGAAACTCATTCAAATGAAACTGCTTCTATCTGTTGTCTTGATTGTTTCCCACTCATTCCTTTTGGTTTGGGGAACATGACTAAATCTCATGCCCAGAGAACTTCAACTAGAGTTATCGGAAATGCTCAGTGGACACCCCAGGTAGGGTATGGATCAGCATTTCCACACTACTCAGAGAATTTTTATTTTCAGGGATGGATTTTTAGCCCAATTCAAGTTGAAGAAAAGTGGTTTCGTGAAAATCGCAGAAATTTTTTTTCAGAAACTCCGGGATGCCTGGATGTCGCGGTGCACCACGCGAGAGTTGTATTCCAAAACTGAGTCACTCAGATCACACGAGTACCCAGGCATGCTTGAAACTCATTCAAATGAAACTGCTTCTATCTGTTGTCTTGATTGTTTCCCACTCATTCCTTTTGGTTTGGGGAACATGACTAAATCTCATGCCCAGAGAACTTCAACTAGAGTTATCGGAAATGCTCAGTGGACACCCCAGGTATGGTATGGATCAGCATTTCCACACTACTCAGAGAATTTTTATTTTCAGGGATGGATTTTTAGCCCAATTCAAGTTGAAGAAAAGTGGTTTCGTGAAAATCGCAGAAAATTTTTTTTCAGAAACTCCGGGATGCCTGGATGTCGCGGTGCTCCTCGCGACAGTTGTATTCCAAAACTAAGTCACTCAGATCACACGAGTACCCAAGCATGCTTGAAACTCATTCAAATGCAACTGCTTCTATCTGTTGTCTTGATTGTTTCCCACTCATTCCTTTTGGTTTGGGGAAGATGTCAAAATCTCATGCCCAGAGAACTTCAGCTAGAGCTCGCGGAAATGCTCAGTAGGCAACCCAGGCAGGGTAAGGATCAGCATTTCCACACTACTCAGAGAATTTTTATTTTCAGGGATGGATTTTTAGCCCAATTCAAGTTGAAGAAAAGTGGTTTCGTGAAAATCGCAGAAAATTTTTTTTCAGAAACTCCGGGGTGCCTGGAGGTCGCGGTGCACCACGCATAAAGTTGTATTCCATAAACTGAGTCACTCAGATCACACGAGTACCCAGGCATGCTTGAAACTCATTCAAATGAAACTGCTTCTATCTGTTGTCTTGATTGTTTCCCACTCATTCCTTTTGGTTTGGGGAACATGACTAAATCTCATGCCCAGAGAACTTCAACTAGAGTTATCGGAAATGCTCAGTGGACACCCCAGGTATGGTATGGATCAGCATTTCCACACTACTCAGAGAATTTTTATTTTCAGGGATGGATTTTTAGCCCAATTCAAGTTGAATAAAAGTGGTTTCGTGAAAATCGCAGAGAATTTTTTTTCAGAAACTCCGGGATGCCTGGATGTCGCGGTGCACCACGCGAGAGTTGTATTCCAAAACTGAGTCACTCAGATCACACGAGTACCCAGGCATGCTTAAAACTCATTCAAATGAAACTGCTTCTATCTGTTGTCTTGATTGTTTCCCACTCATTCCTTTTGGTTTGGGGAACATGTCAAAATCTCATGCCCAGAGAACTTCAGATAGAGTTCGCGGAAATGCTCAGTAGGCAACCCAGGCAGGGTAAGGATCAGCATTTCCACACTACTCAGAGAATTTTTATTTTCAGGGATGGATTTTTAGCCAAATTCAAGTTGAAGAAAAGTGGTTTCGTGAAAATCGCAGAAAATTTTTTTTCAGAAACTCCGGGATGGCTGGATGTCGCGGTGCACCACGCGAGAGTTGTATTCCAAAACTGAGTCACTCAGATCACACGAGTACCCAGGCATGCTTGAAACTCATTCAAATGAAACTGCTTCCATCTGTTGTCTTGATTGTTTCCCACTCATTCCTTTTGGTTTGGGGAACATGACTAAATCTCATGCCCAGAGAACTTCAACTAGAGTTAGCGGAAATGCTCAGTGGACACCCCAGGTAGGGTATGGATCAGCATTTCCACACTACTCAGAGAATTTTTATTTTCAGGGATGGATTTTTAGCCCAATTCAAGTTGAAGAAAAGTGGTTTCGTGAAAATCGCAGAAAATTTTTTTTCAGAAACTCCGGGATGCCTGGATGTCGCGGTGCTCCACGCGACAGTTGTATTCCAAAACTGAGTCACTCAGATCACACGAGTACCCAAGCATGCTTGAAACTCATTCAAATGCAACTGCTTCTATCTGTTGTCTTGATTGTTTCCCACTCATTCCGTTTGGTTTGGGGAAGATGTCAAAATCTCATGCCCAGAGAACTTCAACTAGAGTTATAGGAAATGCTCAGTGGACACCCCAGGTAGGGTATGGATCAGCATTTCCATACTACTCAGAGAATTTTTATTTTCAGGGATGGATTTTTAGCCCAATTCAAGTTGAAGAAAAGTGGTTTCGTGAAAATCGCAGAAAAGTTTTTTTCAGAAACTCCGGGATGCCAGGATGTCGCGGTGCTCCGCGCGACAGTTGTATTCCAAAACTGAGTCACTCAGATCACACGAGTACCCAAGCATGCTTGAAACTCATTCAGATGCAAGCGCTTCTATCTGTTTTCTTGATTGTTTCCCACTCATTCCTTTTGGTTTGGGGAACATGTCAAAATCTCATGCCCAGAGAATTTCAGAAAGAGTTTGCGGAAATGCTCAGTAGGCAACCCAGGCAGGGTAAGGATCAGCATTTCCACACTACTCAGAGAATTTTTATTTTCAGGGATGGATTTTTAGCCCAATTCAAGTTGAAGAAAAGTGGTTTCGTGAAAATCGCAGAAAAAAATTTTTCAGAAACTCCGGGGTGCCTGGATGTCGCGGTGCACCACGCGACAGTTGTATTCCAAAACTGAGTCACTCAGATCACACGAGTACCCAAGCATGCTTGAAAATCATTCAAATGCAAGTGCTTCTATCTGTTGTCTTGATTGTTTCCCACTCATTCCTTTTGGTTTGGGGAACATGTCAAAATCTCATGCCCAGAGAACTTCAGACAGAGTTCGCGGAAATGCTCAGTGGGCAACCCAGGCAGGGTAAGGATCAGCATTTCCACACTTCTCAAAGAATTTTTATTTTCAGGGATGGATTTTTAGCCCAATTCAAGTTGAAGAAAAGTGGTTTCGTGAAAATCGCAGAGAATTTTTTTTCAGAAACTCCGGGATGCCTGGATGTCGCGGTGCACCACGCGAGAGTTGTATTCCAAAACTGAGTCACTCAGATCACACGAGTACCCAGGCATGCTTAAAACTCATTCAAATGAAACTGCTTCTATCTGTTGTCTTGATTGTTTCCCACTCATTCCTTTTGGTTTGGGGAACATGTCAAAATCTCATGCCCAGAGAACTTCAGATAGAGTTCGCGGAAATGCTCAGTAGGCAACCCAGGCAGGGTAAGGATCAGCATTTCCACACTACTCAGAGAATTTTTATTTTCAGGGATGGATTTTTAGCCCAATTCAAGTTGAAGAAAAGTGGTTTCGTGAAAATCGCAGAAAATTTTTTTTCAGAAACTCCGGGATGCCTGGATGTCGCGGTGCACCACGCGAGAGTTGTATTCCAAAACTGAGTCACTCAGATCACACGAGTACCCAGGCATGCTTGAAACTCATTCAAATGAAACTGCTTCTATCTGTTGTCTTGATTGTTTCCCACTCATTCCTTTTGGTTTGGGGAACATGACTAAATCTCATGCCCAGAGAACTTCAACTAGAGTTAGCGGAAATGCTCAGTGGACACCCCAGGTAGGGTATGGATCAGCATTTCCACACTACTCAGAGAATTTTTATTTTCAGGGATGGATTTTTAGCCCAATTCAAGTTGAAGAAAAGTGGTTTCGTGAAAATCGCAGAAAATTTTTTTTCAGAAACTCCGGGATGCCTGGATGTCGCGGTGCTCCACGCGACAGTTTTATTCCAAAACTGAGTCACTCAGATCACACGAGTACCCAAGCATGCTTGAAACTCATTCAAATGCAACTGCTTCTATCTGTTGTCTTGATTGTTTCCCACTCATTCCTTTTGGTTTGGGGAACATGTCAAAATCTCATGCCCAGAGAACTTCAGATAGAGTTCGCGGAAATGCTCAGTAGGCAACCCAGGCAGGGTAAGAATCAGCATTTCCACACTACTCAGAGAATTTTTATTTTCAGGGATGGATTTTTAGCCCAATTCAAGTTGAAGAAAAATGGTTTCGTGAAAATCGCAGAAAATTTTTTTTCAGAAACTCCGGGATGCCTGGATGTCGCGGTGCTCCACTCGACAGTTGTATTCCAAATCTGAGTCACTCAGATCACACGAGTACCCAAGCATGCTTGAAACTCATTCAAATGCAACTGCTTCTATCTGTTGTCTTGATTGTTTCCCACTCATTCCTTTTGGTTTGGGGAACATGTCAAAATCTCATGCCCAGAGAACTTCAGATAGAGTTCGCGGAAATGCTCAGTAGGCAACCCAGGCAGGGTAAGGATCAGCATTTCCACACTACTCAGAGAATTTTTATTTTCAGGGATGGATTTTTAGCCCAATTCAAGTTGAAGAAAAGTGGTTTCGTGAAAATCGCAGAAAATTTTTTTTCAGAAACTTCGGGGTGCCTGGAGGTCGCGGTGCACCACGCATAAAGTTGTATTCCATAAACTGAGTCACTCAGATCACACGAGTACCCAGGCATGCTTGAAACTCATTCAAATGAAACTGCTTCTATCTGTTGTCTTGATTGTTTCCCACTCATTCCTTTTGGTTTGGGGAACATGACTAAATCTCATGCCCAGAGAACTTCAACTAGAGTTATCGGAAATGCTCAGTGGACACCCCAGGTATGGTATGGATCAGCATTTCCACACTACTCAGAGAATTTTTATTTTCAGGGATGGATTTTTAGCCCAATTCAAGTTGAAGAAAAGTGGTTTCGTGAAAATCGCAGAAAATTTTTTTTCAGAAACTCCGGGATGCCTGGATGTCGCGGTGCTCCACGCGACAGTTGTATTCCAAAACTGAGTCACTCAGATCACACGAGTACCCAAGCATGCTTGAAACTCATTCAAATGCAACTGCTTCTATCTGTTGTCTTGATTGTTTCCCACTCATTCCTTTTGGTTTGGGGAAGATTTCAAAATCTCATGCCCAGAGAACTTCAGCTAGAGCTCGCGATAATGCTCAGTAGGCAACCCAGGCAGGGTAAGGATCAGCATTTCCACACTACTCAGAGAATTTTTATTTTCAGGGATGGATTTTTAGCCCAATTCAAGTTGAAGAAAAGTGGTTTCGTGAAAATCGCAGAAAATTTTTTTTCAGAAACTCCGGGGTGCCTGGAGGTCGCGGTGCACCACGCATAAAGTTGTATTCCATAAACTGAGTCACTCAGATCACACGAGTACCCAGGCATGCTTGAAACTCATTCAAATGAAACTGCTTCTATCTGTTGTCTTGATTGTTTCCCACTCATTCCTTTTGGTTTGGGGAACATGACTAAATCTCATGCCCAGAGAACTTCAACTAGAGTTATCGGAAATGCTCAGTGGACACCCCAGGTATGGTATGGATCAGCATTTCCACACTACTCAGAGAATTTTTATTTTCAGGGATGGATTTTTAGCCCAATTCAAGTTGAATAAAAGTGGTTTCGTGAAAATCGCAGAGAATTTTTTTTCAGAAACTCCGGGATGCCTGGATGTCGCGGTGCACCACGCGAGAGTTGTATTCCAAAACTGAGTCACTCAGATCACACGAGTACCCAGGCATGCTTAAAACTCATTCAAATGAAACTGCTTCTATCTGTTGTCTTGATTGTTTCCCACTCATTCCTTTTGGTTTGGGGAACATGTCAAAATCTCATGCCCAGAGAACTTCAGATAGAGTTCGCGGAAATGCTCAGTAGGCAACCCAGGCAGGGTAAGGATCAGCATTTCCACACTACTCAGAGAATTTTTATTTTCAGGGATGGATTTTTAGCCAAATTCAAGTTGAAGAAAAGTGGTTTCGTGAAAATCGCAGAAAATTTTTTTTCAGAAACTCCGGGATGGCTGGATGTCGCGGTGCACCACGCGAGAGTTGTATTCCAAAACTGAGTCACTCAGATCACACGAGTACCCAGGCATGCTTGAAACTCATTCAAATGAAACTGCTTCCATCTGTTGTCTTGATTGTTTCCCACTCATTCCTTTTGGTTTGGGGAACATGACTAAATCTCATGCCCAGAGAACTTCAACTAGAGTTAGCGGAAATGCTCAGTGGACACCCCAGGTAGGGTATGGATCAGCATTTCCACACTACTCAGAGAATTTTTATTTTCAGGGATGGATTTTTAGCCCAATTCAAGTTGAAGAAAAGTGGTTTCGTGAAAATCGCAGAAAATTTTTTTTCAGAAACTCCGGGATGCCTGGATGTCGCGGTGCTCCACGCGACAGTTGTATTCCAAAACTGAGTCACTCAGATCACACGAGTACCCAAGCATGCTTGAAACTCATTCAAATGCAACTGCTTCTATCTGTTGTCTTGATTGTTTCCCACTCATTCCGTTTGGTTTGGGGAAGATGTCAAAATCTCATGCCCAGAGAACTTCAACTAGAGTTATAGGAAATGCTCAGTGGACACCCCAGGTAGGGTATGGATCAGCATTTCCATACTACTCAGAGAATTTTTATTTTCAGGGATGGATTTTTAGCCCAATTCAAGTTGAAGAAAAGTGGTTTCGTGAAAATCGCAGAAAAGTTTTTTTCAGAAACTCCGGGATGCCAGGATGTCGCGGTGCTCCGCGCGACAGTTGTATTCCAAAACTGAGTCACTCAGATCACACGAGTACCCAAGCATGCTTGAAACTCATTCAGATGCAAGCGCTTCTATCTGTTTTCTTGATTGTTTCCCACTCATTCCTTTTGGTTTGGGGAACATGTCAAAATCTCATGCCCAGAGAATTTCAGAAAGAGTTTGCGGAAATGCTCAGTAGGCAACCCAGGCAGGGTAAGGATCAGCATTTCCACACTACTCAGAGAATTTTTATTTTCAGGGATGGATTTTTAGCCCAATTCAAGTTGAAGAAAAGTGGTTTCGTGAAAATCGCAGAAAAAAATTTTTCAGAAACTCCGGGATGCCAGGATGTCGCGGTGCTCCGCGCGACAGTTGTATTCCAAAACTGAGTCACTCAGATCACACGAGTACCCAAGCATGCTTGAAACTCATTCAGATGCAAGCGCTTCTATCTGTTTTCTTGATTGTTTCCCACTCATTCCTTTTGGTTTGGGGAACATGTCAAAATCTCATGCCCAGAGAATTTCAGAAAGAGTTTGCGGAAATGCTCAGTAGGCAACCCAGGCAGGGTAAGGATCAGCATTTCCACACTTCTCAAAGAATTTTTATTTTCAGGGATGGATTTTTAGCCCAATTCAAGTTGAAGAAAAGTGGTTTCGTGAAAATCGCAGAGAATTTTTTTTCAGAAACTCCGGGATGCCTGGATGTCGCGGTGCACCACGCGAGAGTTGTATTCCAAAACTGAGTCACTCAGATCACACGAGTACCCAGGCATGCTTAAAACTCATTCAAATGAAACTGCTTCTATCTGTTGTCTTGATTGTTTCCCACTCATTCCTTTTGGTTTGGGGAACATGTCAAAATCTCATGCCCAGAGAACTTCAGATAGAGTTCGCGGAAATGCTCAGTAGGCAACCCAGGCAGGGTAAGGATCAGCATTTCCACACTACTCAGAGAATTTTTATTTTCAGGGATGGATTTTTAGCCCAATTCAAGTTGAAGAAAAGTGGTTTCGTGAAAATCGCAGAAAATTTTTTTTCAGAAACTCCGGGATGCCTGGATGTCGCGGTGCACCACGCGAGAGTTGTATTCCAAAACTGAGTCACTCAGATCACACGAGTACCCAGGCATGCTTGAAACTCATTCAAATGAAACTGCTTCTATCTGTTGTCTTGATTGTTTCCCACTCATTCCTTTTGGTTTGGGGAACATGACTAAATCTCATGCCCAGAGAACTTCAACTAGAGTTAGCGGAAATGCTCAGTGGACACCCCAGGTAGGGTATGGATCAGCATTTCCACACTACTCAGAGAATTTTTATTTTCAGGGATGGATTTTTAGCCCAATTCAAGTTGAAGAAAAGTGGTTTCGTGAAAATCGCAGAAAATTTTTTTTCAGAAACTCCGGGATGCCTGGATGTCGCGGTGCTCCACGCGACAGTTTTATTCCAAAACTGAGTCACTCAGATCACACGAGTACCCAAGCATGCTTGAAACTCATTCAAATGCAACTGCTTCTATCTGTTGTCTTGATTGTTTCCCACTCATTCCTTTTGGTTTGGGGAACATGTCAAAATCTCATGCCCAGAGAACTTCAGATAGAGTTCGCGGAAATGCTCAGTAGGCAACCCAGGCAGGGTAAGAATCAGCATTTCCACACTACTCAGAGAATTTTTATTTTCAGGGATGGATTTTTAGCCCAATTCAAGTTGAAGAAAAATGGTTTCGTGAAAATCGCAGAAAATTTTTTTTCAGAAACTCCGGGATGCCTGGATGTCGCGGTGCTCCACTCGACAGTTGTATTCCAAATCTGAGTCACTCAGATCACACGAGTACCCAAGCATGCTTGAAACTCATTCAAATGCAACTGCTTCTATCTGTTGTCTTGATTGTTTCCCACTCATTCCTTTTGGTTTGGGGAACATGTCAAAATCTCATGCCCAGAGAACTTCAGATAGAGTTCGCGGAAATGCTCAGTAGGCAACCCAGGCAGGGTAAGGATCAGCATTTCCACACTACTCAGAGAATTTTTATTTTCAGGGATGGATTTTTAGCCCA
Organism: Lepisosteus platostomus; assembly: GCF_059453375.1. NCBI lineage: Eukaryota > Metazoa > Chordata > Actinopteri > Semionotiformes > Lepisosteidae > Lepisosteus > Lepisosteus platostomus. The sequence goes on along the minus strand of NC_142618.1, from coordinate 63,283,810 downwards.
ATTCAAGTTGAAGAAAAGTGGTTTCGTGAAAATCGCAGAAAATTTTTTTTCAGAAACTTCGGGGTGCCTGGAGGTCGCGGTGCACCACGCATAAAGTTGTATTCCATAAACTGAGTCACTCAGATCACACGAGTACCCAGGCATGCTTGAAACTCATTCAAATGAAACTGCTTCTATCTGTTGTCTTGATTGTTTCCCACTCATTCCTTTTGGTTTGGGGAACATGACTAAATCTCATGCCCAGAGAACTTCAACTAGAGTTATCGGAAATGCTCAGTGGACACCCCAGGTATGGTATGGATCAGCATTTCCACACTACTCAGAGAATTTTTATTTTCAGGGATGGATTTTTAGCCCAATTCAAGTTGAAGAAAAGTGGTTTCGTGAAAATCGCAGAAAATTTTTTTTCAGAAACTCCGGGATGCCTGGATGTCGCGGTGCTCCACGCGACAGTTGTATTCCAAAACTGAGTCACTCAGATCACACGAGTACCCAAGCATGCTTGAAACTCATTCAAATGCAACTGCTTCTATCTGTTGTCTTGATTGTTTCCCACTCATTCCTTTTGGTTTGGGGAAGATGTCAAAATCTCATGCCCAGAGAACTTCAGCTAGATCTCGCGATAATGCTCAGTAGGCAACCCAGGCAGGGTAAGGATCAGCATTTCCACACTACTCAGAGAATTTTTATTTTCAGGGATGGATTTTTAGCCCAATTCAAGTTGAAGAAAAGTGGTTTCGTGAAAATCGCAGAAAATTTTTTTTCAGAAACTCCGGGGTGCCTGGAGGTCGCGGTGCACCACGCATAAAGTTGTATTCCATAAACTGAGTCACTCAGATCACACGAGTACCCAGGCATGCTTGAAACTCATTCAAATGAAACTGCTTCTATCTGTTGTCTTGATTGTTTCCCACTCATTCCTTTTGGTTTGGGGAACATGACTAAATCTCATGCCCAGAGAACTTCAACTAGAGTTATCGGAAATGCTCAGTGGACACCCCAGGTAGGGTATGGATCAGCATTTCCACACTACTCAGAGAATTTTTATTTTCAGGGATGGATTTTTAGCCCAATTCAAGTTGAAGAAAAGTGGTTTCGTGAAAATCGCAGAAAATTTTTTTTCAGAAACTCCGGGATGCCTGGATGTCGCGGTGCTCCACGCGACAGTTGTATTCCAAAACTGAGTCACTCAGATCACACGAGTACCCAAGCATGCTTGAAACTCATTCAAATGCAACTGCTTCTATCTGTTGTCTTGATTGTTTCCCACTCATTCCGTTTGGTTTGGGGAAGATGTCAAAATCTCATGCCCAGAGAACTTCAACTAGAGTTATAGGAAATGCTCAGTGGACACCCCAGGTAGGGTATGGATCAGCATTTCCATACTACTCAGAGAATTTTTATTTTCAGGGATGGATTTTTAGCCCAATTCAAGTTGAAGAAAAGTGGTTTCGTAAAAATCGCAGAAAAGTTTTTTTCAGAAACTCCGGGATGCCAGGATGTCGCGGTGCTCCGCGCGACAGTTGTATTCCAAAACTGAGTCACTCAGATCACACGAGTACCCAAGCATGCTTGAAACTCATTCAGATGCAAGCGCTTCTATCTGTTTTCTTGATTGTTTCCCACTCATTCCTTTTGGTTTGGGGAACATGTCAAAATCTCATGCCCAGAGAATTTCAGAAAGAGTTCGCGGAAATGCTCAGTAGGCAACCCAGGCAGGGTAAGGATCAGCATTTCCACACTACTCAGAGAATTTTTATTTTCAGGGATGGATTTTTAGCCCAATTCAAGTTGAAGAAAAGTGGTTTCGTGAAAATCGCAGAGAATTTTTTTTCAGAAACTCCGGGATGCCTGGATGTCGCGGTGCATCACGCGAGAGTTGTATTCCAAAACTGAGTCACTCAGATCACACGAGTACCCAGGCATGCTTAAAACTCATTCAAATGAAACTGCTTCTATCTGTTGTCTTGATTGTTTCCCACTCATTCCTTTTGGTTTGGGGAACATGTCAAAATCTCATGCCCAGAGAACTTCAGATAGAGTTCGCGGAAATGCTCAGTAGGCAACCCAGGCAGGGTAAGGATCAGCATTTCCACACTACTCAGAGAATTTTTATTTTCAGGGATGGATTTTTAGCCCAATTCAAGTTGAAGAAAAGTGGTTTCGTGAAAATCGCAGAAAATTTTTTTTCAGAAACTCCGGGATGCCTGGATGTCGCGGTGCACCACGCGAGAGTTGTATTCCAAAACTGAGTCACTCAGATCACACGAGTACCCAGGCATGCTTGAAACTCATTCAAATGAAACTGCTTCTATCTGTTGTCTTGATTGTTTCCCACTCATTCCTTTTGGTTTGGGGAACATGACTAAATCTCATGCCCAGAGAACTTCAACTAGAGTTAGCGGAAATGCTCAGTGGACACCCCAGGTAGGGTATGGATCAGCATTTCCACACTACTCAGAGAATTTTTATTTTCAGGGATGGATTTTTAGCCCAATTCAAGTTGAAGAAAAGTGGTTTCGTGAAAATCGCAGAAAATTTTTTTTCAGAAACTCCGGGATGCCTGGATGTCGCGGTGCTCCACGCGACAGTTTTATTCCAAAACTGAGTCACTCAGATCACACGAGTACCCAAGCATGCTTGAAACTCATTCAAATGCAACTGCTTCTATCTGTTGTCTTGATTGTTTCCCACTCATTCCTTTTGGTTTGGGGAACATGTCAAAATCTCATGCCCAGAGAACTTCAGATAGAGTTCGCGGAAATGCTCAGTAGGCAACCCAGGCAGGGTAAGAATCAGCATTTCCACACTACTCAGAGAATTTTTATTTTCAGGGATGGATTTTTAGCCCAATTCAAGTTGAAGAAAAATGGTTTCGTGAAAATCGCAGAAAATTTTTTTTCAGAAACTCCGGGATGCCTGGATGTCGCGGTGCTCCACTCGACATTTGTATTCCAAATCTGAGTCACTCAGATCACACGAGTACCCAAGCATGCTTGAAACTCATTCAAATGCAACTGCTTCTATCTGTTGTCTTGATTGTTTCCCACTCATTCCTTTTGGTTTGGGGAACATGTCAAAATCTCATGCCCAGAGAACTTCAGATAGAGTTCGCGGAAATGCTCAGTAGGCAACCCAGGCAGGGTAAGGATCAGCATTTCCACACTACTCAGAGAATTTTTATTTTCAGGGATGGATTTTTAGCCCAATTCAAGTTGAAGAAAAGTGGTTTCGTGAAAATCGCAGAAAATTTTTTTTCAGAAACTCCGGGGTGCCTGGAGGTCGCGGTGCACCACGCATAAAGTTGTATTCCATAAACTGAGTCACTCAGATCACACGAGTACCCAGGCATGCTTGAAACTCATTCAAATGAAACTGCTTCTATCTGTTGTCTTGATTGTTTCCCACTCATTCCTTTTGGTTTGGGGAACATGACTAAATCTCATGCCCAGAGAACTTCAACTAGAGTTATCGGAAATGCTCAGTGGACACCCCAGGTATGGTATGGATCAGCATTTCCACACTACTCAGAGAATTTTTATTTTCAGGGATGGATTTTTAGCCCAATTCAAGTTGAATAAAAGTGGTTTCGTGAAAATCGCAGAGAATTTTTTTTCAGAAACTCCGGGATGCCTGGATGTCGCGGTGCACCACGCGAGAGTTGTATTCCAAAACTGAGTCACTCAGATCACACGAGTACCCAGGCATGCTTAAAACTCATTCAAATGAAACTGCTTCTATCTGTTGTCTTGATTGTTTCCCACTCATTCCTTTTGGTTTGGGGAACATGTCAAAATCTCATGCCCAGAGAACTTCAGATAGAGTTCGCGGAAATGCTCAGTAGGCAACCCAGGCAGGGTAAGGATCAGCATTTCCACACTACTCAGAGAATTTTTATTTTCAGGGATGGATTTTTAGCCCAATTCAAGTTGAAGAAAAGTGGTTTCGTGAAAATCGCAGAAAATTTTTTTCAGAAACTCCGGGATGCCTGGATGTCGCGGTGCACCACGCGAGAGTTGTATTCCAAAACTGAGTCACTCAGATCACACGAGTACCCAGGCATGCTTGAAACTCATTCAAATGAAACTGCTTCTATCTGTTGTCTTGATTGTTTCCCACTCATTCCTTTTGGTTTGGGGAACATGACTAAATCTCATGCCCAGAGAACTTCAACTAGAGTTAGCGGAAATGCTCAGTGGACACCCCAGGTAGGGTATGGATCAGCATTTCCACACTACTCAGAGAATTTTTATTTTCAGGGATGGATTTTTAGCCCAATTCAAGTTGAAGAAAAGTGGTTTCGTGAAAATCGCAGAAAATTTTTTTTCAGAAACTCCGGGATGCCTGGATGTCGCGGTGCTCCACGCGACAGTTTTATTCCAAAACTGAGTCACTCAGATCACACGAGTACCCAAGCATGCTTGAAACTCATTCAAATGCAACTGCTTCTATCTGTTGTCTTGATTGTTTCCCACTCATTCCTTTTGGTTTGGGGAACATGTCAAAATCTCATGCCCAGAGAACTTCAGATAGAGTTCGCGGAAATGCTCAGTAGGCAACCCAGGCAGGGTAAGAATCAGCATTTCCACACTACTCAGAGAATTTTTATTTTCAGGGATGGATTTTTAGCCCAATTCAAGTTGAAGAAAAATGGTTTCGTGAAAATCGCAGAAAATTTTTTTTCAGAAACTCCGGGATGCCTGGATGTCGCGGTGCTCCACTCGACAGTTGTATTCCAAATCTGAGTCACTCAGATCACACGAGTACCCAAGCATGCTTGAAACTCATTCAAATGAAACTGCTTCTATCTGTTGTCTTGATTGTTTCCCACTCATTCCTTTTGGTTTGGGGAACATGACTAAATCTCATGCCCAGAGAACTTCAACTAGAGTTATCGGAAATGCTCAGTGGACACCCCAGGTAGGGTATGGATCAGCATTTCCACACTACTCAGAGAATTTTTATTTTCAGGGATGGATTTTTAGCCCAATTCAAGTTGAAGAAAAGTGGTTTCGTGAAAATCGCAGAAAATTTTTTTTCAGAAACTCCGGGATGCCTGGATGTCGCGGTGCTCCACGCGACAGTTGTATTCCAAAACTGAGTCACTCAGATCACACGAGTACCCAAGCATGCTTGAAACTCATTCAAATGCAACTGCTTCTATCTGTTGTCTTGATTGTTTCCCACTCATTCCGTTTGGTTTGGGGAAGATGTCAAAATCTCATGCCCAGAGAACTTCAACTAGAGTTATAGGAAATGCTCAGTGGACACCCCAGGTAGGGTATGGATCAGCATTTCCATACTACTCAGAGAATTTTTATTTTCAGGGATGGATTTTTAGCCCAATTCAAGTTGAAGAAAAGTGGTTTCGTGAAAATCGCAGAAAAGTTTTTTTCAGAAACTCCGGGATGCCAGGATGTCGCGGTGCTCCGCGCGACAGTTGTATTCCAAAACTGAGTCACTCAGATCACACGAGTACCCAAGCATGCTTGAAACTCATTCAGATGCAAGCGCTTCTATCTGTTTTCTTGATTGTTTCCCACTCATTCCTTTTGGTTTGGGGAACATGTCAAAATCTCATGCCCAGAGAATTTCAGAAAGAGTTCGCGGAAATGCTCAGTAGGCAACCCAGGCAGGGTAAGGATCAGCATTTCCACACTACTCAGAGAATTTTTATTTTCAGGGATGGATTTTTAGCCCAATTCAAGTTGAAGAAAAGTGGTTTCGTGAAAATCGCAGAAAAAATTTTTTCAGAAACTCCGGGGTGCCTGGATGTCGCGGTGCACCACGCGACAGTTGTATTCCAAAACTGAGTCACTCAGATCACACGAGTACCCAAGCATGCTTGAAAATCATTCAAATGCAAGTGCTTCTATCTGTTGTCTTGATTGTTTCCCACTCATTCCTTTTGGTTTGGGGAACATGTCAAAATCTCATGCCCAGAGAACTTCAGACAGAGTTCGCGGAAATGCTCAGTGGGCAACCCAGGCAGGGTAAGGATCAGCATTTCCACACTTCTCAAAGAATTTTTATTTTCAGGGATGGATTTTTAGCCCAATTCAAGTTGAAGAAAAGTGGTTTCGTGAAAATCGCAGAGAATTTTTTTTCAGAAACTCCGGGATGCCTGGATGTCGCGGTGCACCACGCGAGAGTTGTATTCCAAAACTGAGTCACTCAGATCACACGAGTACCCAGGCATGCTTAAAACTCATTCAAATGAAACTGCTTCTATCTGTTGTCTTGATTGTTTCCCACTCATTCCTTTTGGTTTGGGGAACATGTCAAAATCTCATGCCCAGAGAACTTCAGATAGAGTTCGCGGAAATGCTCAGTAGGCAACCCAGGCAGGGTAAGGATCAGCATTTCCACACTACTCAGAGAATTTTTATTTTCAGGGATGGATTTTTAGCCCAATTCAAGTTGAAGAAAAGTGGTTTCGTGAAAATCGCAGAAAATTTTTTTTCAGAAACTCCGGGATGCCTGGATGTCGCGGTGCACCACGCGAGAGTTGTATTCCAAAACTGAGTCACTCAGATCACACGAGTACCCAGGCATGCTTGAAACTCATTCAAATGAAACTGCTTCTATCTGTTGTCTTGATTGTTTCCCACTCATTCCTTTTGGTTTGGGGAACATGACTAAATCTCATGCCCAGAGAACTTCAACTAGAGTTAGCGGAAATGCTCAGTGGACACCCCAGGTAGGGTATGGATCAGCATTTCCACACTACTCAGAGAATTTTTATTTTCAGGGATGGATTTTTAGCCCAATTCAAGTTGAAGAAAAGTGGTTTCGTGAAAATCGCAGAAAATTTTTTTTCAGAAACTCCGGGATGCCTGGATGTCGCGGTGCTCCACGCGACAGTTTTATTCCAAAACTGAGTCACTCAGATCACACGAGTACCCAAGCATGCTTGAAACTCATTCAAATGCAACTGCTTCTATCTGTTGTCTTGATTGTTTCCCACTCATTCCTTTTGGTTTGGGGAACATGTCAAAATCTCATGCCCAGAGAACTTCAGATAGAGTTCGCGGAAATGCTCAGTAGGCAACCCAGGCAGGGTAAGAATCAGCATTTCCACACTACTCAGAGAATTTTTATTTTCAGGGATGGATTTTTAGCCCAATTCAAGTTGAAGAAAAATGGTTTCGTGAAAATCGCAGAAAATTTTTTTTCAGAAACTCCGGGATGCCTGGATGTCGCGGTGCTCCACTCGACAGTTGTATTCCAAATCTGAGTCACTCAGATCACACGAGTACCCAAGCATGCTTGAAACTCATTCAAATGAAACTGCTTCTATGTGTTGTCTTGATTGTTTCCCACTCATTCCTTTTGGTTTGGGGAACATGACTAAATCTCATGCCCAGAGAACTTCAACTAGAGTTATCGGAAATGCTCAGTGGACACCCCAGGTAGGGTATGGATCAGCATTTCCACACTACTCAGAGAATTTTTATTTTCAGGGATGGATTTTTAGCCCAATTCAAGTTGAAGAAAAGTGGTTTCGTGAAAATCGCAGAAAATTTTTTTTCAGAAACTCCGGGATGCCTGGATGTCGCGGTGCTCCACGCGACAGTTGTATTCCAAAACTGAGTCACTCAGATCACACGAGTACCCAAGCATGCTTGAAACTCATTCAAATGCAACTGCTTCTATCTGTTGTCTTGATTGTTTCCCACTCATTCCGTTTGGTTTGGGGAAGATGTCAAAATCTCATGCCCAGAGAACTTCAACTAGAGTTATAGGAAATGCTCAGTGGACACCCCAGGTAGGGTATGGATCAGCATTTCCATACTACTCAGAGAATTTTTATTTTCAGGGATGGATTTTTAGCCCAATTCAAGTTGAAGAAAAGTGGTTTCGTGAAAATCGCAGAAAAGTTTTTTTCAGAAACTCCGGGATGCCAGGATGTCGCGGTGCTCCGCGCGACAGTTGTATTCCAAAACTGAGTCACTCAGATCACACGAGTACCCAAGCATGCTTGAAACTCATTCAGATGCAAGCGCTTCTATCTGTTTTCTTGATTGTTTCCCACTCATTCCTTTTGGTTTGGGGAACATGTCAAAATCTCATGCCCAGAGAATTTCAGACAGAGTTCGCGGAAATGCTCAGTGGGCAACCCAGGCAGGGTAAGGATCAGCATTTCCACACTTCTCAAAGAATTTTTATTTTCAGGGATGGATTTTTAGCCCAATTCAAGTTGAAGAAAAGTGGTTTCGTGAAAATCGCAGAGAATTTTTTTTCAGAAACTCCGGGATGCCTGGATGTCGCGGTGCACCACGCGAGAGTTGTATTCCAAAACTGAGTCACTCAGATCACACGAGTACCCAGGCATGCTTAAAACTCATTCAAATGAAACTGCTTCTATCTGTTGTCTTGATTGTTTCCCACTCATTCCTTTTGGTTTGGGGAACATGTCAAAATCTCATGCCCAGAGAACTTCAGATAGAGTTCGCGGAAATGCTCAGTAGGCAACCCAGGCAGGGTAAGGATCAGCATTTCCACACTACTCAGAGAATTTTTATTTTCAGGGATGGATTTTTAGCCCAATTCAAGTTGAAGAAAAGTGGTTTCGTGAAAATCGCAGAAAATTTTTTTTCAGAAACTCCGGGATGCCTGGATGTCGCGGTGCACCACGCGAGAGTTGTATTCCAAAACTGAGTCACTCAGATCACACGAGTACCCAGGCATGCTTGAAACTCATTCAAATGAAACTGCTTCTATCTGTTGTCTTGATTGTTTACCACTCATTCCTTTTGGTTTGGGGAACATGACTAAATCTCATGCCCAGAGAACTTCAACTAGAGTTAGCGGAAATGCTCAGTGGACACCCCAGGTAGGGTATGGATCAGCATTTCCACACTACTCAGAGAATTTTTATTTTCAGGGATGGATTTTTAGCCCAATTCAAGTTGAAGAAAAGTGGTTTCGTGAAAATCGCAGAAAATTTTTTTTCAGAAACTCTGGGATGCCTGGATGTCGCGGTGCTCCACGCGACAGTTTTATTCCAAAACTGAGTCACTCAGATCACACGAGTACCCAAGCATGCTTGAAACTCATTCAAATGCAACTGCTTCTATCTGTTGTCTTGATTGTTTCCCACTCATTCCTTTTGGTTTGGGGAACATGTCAAAATCTCATGCCCAGAGAACTTCAGATAGAGTTCGCGGAAATGCTCAGTAGGCAACCCAGGCAGGGTAAGAATCAGCATTTCCACACTACTCAGAGAATTTTTATTTTCAGGGATGGATTTTTAGCCCAATTCAAGTTGAAGAAAAATGGTTTCGTGAAAATCGCAGAAAATTTTTTTTCAGAAACTCCGGGATGCCTGGATGTCGCGGTGCTCCACTCGACATTTGTATTCCAAATCTGAGTCACTCAGATCACACGAGTACCCAAGCATGCTTGAAACTCATTCAAATGCAACTGCTTCTATCTGTTGTCTTGATTGTTTCCCACTCATTCCTTTTGGTTTGGGGAACATGTCAAAATCTCATGCCCAGAGAACTTCAGATAGAGTTCGCGGAAATGCTCAGTAGGCAACCCAGGCAGGGTAAGGATCAGCATTTCCACACTACTCAGAGAATTTTTATTTTCAGGGATGGATTTTTAGCCCAATTCAAGTTGAAGAAAAGTGGTTTCGTGAAAATCGCAGAAAATTTTTTTTCAGAAACTCCGGGGTGCCTGGAGGTCGCGGTGCACCACGCATAAAGTTGTATTCCATAAACTGAGTCACTCAGATCACACGAGTACCCAGGCATGCTTGAAACTCATTCAAATGAAACTGCTTCTATCTGTTGTCTTGATTGTTTCCCACTCATTCCTTTTGGTTTGGGGAACATGACTAAATCTCATGCCCAGAGAACTTCAACTAGAGTTATCGGAAATGCTCAGTGGACACCCCAGGTATGGTATGGATCAGCATTTCCACACTACTCAGAGAATTTTTATTTTCAGGGATGGATTTTTAGCCCAATTCAAGTTGAAGAAAAGTGGTTTCGTGAAAATCGCAGAGAATTTTTTTTCAGAAACTCCGGGATGCCTGGATGTCGCGGTGCACCACGCGAGAGTTGTATTCCAAAACTGAGTCACTCAGATCACACGAGTACCCAGGCATGCTTAAAACTCATTCAAATGAAACTGCTTCTATCTGTTGTCTTGATTGTTTCCCACTCATTCCTTTTGGTTTGGGGAACATGTCAAAATCTCATGCCCAGAGAACTTCAGATAGAGTTCGCGGAAATGCTCAGTAGGCAACCCAGGCAGGGTAAGGATCAGCATTTCCACACTACTCAGAGAATTTTTATTTTCAGGGATGGATTTTTAGCCAAATTCAAGTTGAAGAAAAGTGGTTTCGTGAAAATCGCAAAAATTTTTTTTCAGAAACTCCGGGATGCCTGGATGTCGCGGTGCACCACGCGAGAGTTGTATTCCAAAACTGAGTCACTCAGATCACACGAGTACCCAAGCATGCTTGAAACTCATTCAAATGCAACTGCTTCTATCTGTTGTCTTGATTGTTTCCCACTCATTCCTTTTGGTTTGGGGAAGATGTCAAAATCTCATGCCCAGAGAACTTCAGCTAGAGTTCGCGGAAATGCTCAGTAGGCAACCCAGGCAGGGTAAGGATCAGCATTTCCACACTACTCAGAGAATTTTTATTTTCAGGGATGGATTTTTAGCCCAATTCAAGTTGAAGAAAAGTGGTTTCGTGAAAATCGCAGAAAAAATTTTTTCAGAAACTCCGGGGTGCCTGGAAGTCGCGGTGCACCACGCGACAGTTGTATTCCAAAACTGAGTCACTCAGATCACACGAGTACCCAAGCATGCTTGAAAATCATTCAAATGCAAGTGCTTCTATCTGTTGTCTTGATTGTTTCCCACTCATTCCTTTTGGTTAGGGGAACATGTCAAAATCTCATGCCCAGAGAACTTCAGACAGAGTTCGCGGAAATGCTCAGTGGGCAACCCAGGCAGGGTAAGGATCAGCATTTCCACACTTCTCAAAGAATTTTTATTTTCAGGGATGGATTTTTAGCCCAATTCAAGTTGAAGAAAAGTGGTTTCGTGAAATTCGCAGAAAATTTTTTTTCAGAACTCCGGGATGCCTGGATGTCGCGGTGCACCACGCGAGAGTTGTATTCCAAACCTGAGTCACTCAGATCACACGAGTACCCAGGCATGCTTGAAACTCATTCAAATGCAACTGCTTCTATCTGTTGTCTTGATTGTTTCCCACTCATTCCTTTTGGTTTGGGGAACATGTCAAAATCTCATGCCCAGAGAACTTCAACTACAGTTCGCGGAAATGCTCACTGGACACCCCAGGTAGGGTAAGGATCAGCATTTCCACACTACTCAGAGAATTTTTATTTTCAGGGATGGATTTTTAGCCCAATTCAAGTTGAAGAAAAGTGGTTTCGTGAAAATCGCAGAAAAAATTTTTTCAGAAACTCCGGGGTGCCTGGATGTCGCGGTGCACCACGCGACAGTTGTATTCCAAAACTGAGTCACTCAGATCACACGAGTACCCAAGCATGCTTGAAAATCATTCAAATGCAAGTGCTTCTATCTGTTGTCTTGATTGTTTCCCACTCATTCCTTTTGGCTTGGGGAACATGTCAAAATCTCATGCCCAGAGAACTTCAACTACAGTTCGCGGAAATGCTCACTGGACACCCCAGGTAGGGTAAGGATCGGCATTTCCACACTACTCAGAGAATTTTTATTTTCAGGGATGGATTTTTAGCCCAATTCAAGTTGAAGAAAAGTGGTTTCGTGAAAATCGCAGAAAATTTTTTTTCATTAACTCCGGGATGCCTGGATGTCGCGGTGCTCCACGCGACAGTTGTATTCCAAAACTGAGTCACTCAGATCACACGAGTACCCAAACATGCTTGAAACTCATTCAAATGCAAGTGCTTCTATCTGTTGTCTTGTTTGTTTCCCACTCATTCCTTTTGGTTTGGGGAACATGACAAAATCTCATGCCCAGAGAACTTCAACTAGAGTTAGCGGAAATGCTCAGTGGACACCCCAGGTAGGGTATGGATCAGCATTTCCACACTACTCAGAGAATTTTTATTTTCAGGGATGGATTTTTAGCCCAATTCAAGTTGAAGAAAAGTGGTTTCGTGAAAATCGCAGAAATTTTTTTTTCAGAAACTCCGGGATGCCTGGATGTCTCGGTGCACCATGCGAGAGTTGTATTCCAAAACTGAGTCACTCAGATCACACGAGTACCCAAGCATGCTTGAAACTCATTCAAATGCAACTGCTTCTATCTGTTGTCTTGATTGTTTCCCACTCATTCCTTTTGGTTTGGGGAACATGTCAAAATCTCATGCCCAGAGAACTTCAGATAGAGTTCGCGGAAATGCTCAGTAGGCAACCCAGGCAGGGTAAGAATCAGCATTTCCACACTACTCAGAGAATTTTTATTTTCAGGGATGGATTTTTAGCCCAATTCAAGTTGAAGAAAAATGGTTTCGTGAAAATCGCAGAAAATTTTTTTTCAGAAACTCCGGGATGCCTGGATGTCGCGGTGCTCCACTCGACATTTGTATTCCAAATCTGAGTCACTCAGATCACACGAGTACCCAAGCATGCTTGAAACTCATTCAAATGCAACTGCTTCTATCTGTTGTCTTGATTGTTTCCCACTCATTCCTTTTGGTTTGGGGAACATGTCAAAATCTCATGCCCAGAGAACTTCAGATAGAGTTCGCGGAAATGCTCAGTAGGCAACCCAGGCAGGGTAAGGATCAGCATTTCCACACTACTCAGAGAATTTTTATTTTCAGGGATGGATTTTTAGCCCAATTCAAGTTGAAGAAAAGTGGTTTCGTGAAAATCGCAGAAAATTTTTTTTCAGAAACTCCGGGGTGCCTGGAGGTCGCGGTGCACCACGCATAAAGTTGTATTCCATAAACTGAGTCACTCAGATCACACGAGTACCCAGGCATGCTTGAAACTCATTCAAATGAAACTGCTTCTATCTGTTGTCTTGATTGTTTCCCACTCATTCCTTTTGGTTTGGGGAACATGACTAAATCTCATGCCCAGAGAACTTCAACTAGAGTTATCGGAAATGCTCAGTGGACACCCCAGGTATGGTATGGATCAGCATTTCCACACTACTCAGAGAATTTTTATTTTCAGGGATGGATTTTTAGCCCAATTCAAGTTGAAGAAAAGTGGTTTCGTGAAAATCGCAGAGAATTTTTTTTCAGAAACTCCGGGATGCCTGGATGTCGCGGTGCACCACGCGAGAGTTGTATTCCAAAACTGAGTCACTCAGATCACACGAGTACCCAGGCATGCTTAAAACTCATTCAAATGAAACTGCTTCTATCTGTTGTCTTGATTGTTTCCCACTCATTCCTTTTGGTTTGGGGAACATGTCAAAATCTCATGCCCAGAGAACTTCAGATAGAGTTCGCGGAAATGCTCAGTAGGCAACCCAGGCAGGGTAAGGATCAGCATTTCCACACTACTCAGAGAATTTTTATTTTCAGGGATGGATTTTTAGCCAAATTCAAGTTGAAGAAAAGTGGTTTCGTGAAAATCGCAAAAAATTTTTTTCAGAAACTCCGGGATGCCTGGATGTCGCGGTGCACCACGCGAGAGTTGTATTCCAAAACTGAGTCACTCAGATCACACGAGTACCCAAGCATGCTTGAAACTCATTCAAATGCAACTGCTTCTATCTGTTGTCTTGATTGTTTCCCACTCATTCCTTTTGGTTTGGGGAAGATGTCAAAATCTCATGCCCAGAGAACTTCAGCTAGAGTTCGCGGAAATGCTCAGTAGGCAACCCAGGCAGGGTAAGGATCAGCATTTCCACAGTACTCAGAGAATTTTTATTTTCAGGGATGGATTTTTAGCCCAATTCAAGTTGAAGAAAAGTGGTTTCGTGAAAATCGCAGAAAAAATTTTTTCAGAAACTCCGGGGTGCCTGGAAGTCGCGGTGCACCACGCGACAGTTGTATTCCAAAACTGAGTCACTCAGATCACACGAGTACCCAAGCATGCTTGAAAATCATTCAAATGCAAGTGCTTCTATCTGTTGTCTTGATTGTTTCCCACTCATTCCTTTTGGTTAGGGGAACATGTCAAAATCTCATGCCCAGAGAACTTCAGACAGAGTTCGCGGAAATGCTCAGTGGGCAACCCAGGCAGGGTAAGGATCAGCATTTCCACACTTCTCAAAGAATTTTTATTTTCAGGGATGGATTTTTAGCCCAATTCAAGTTGAAGAAAAGTGGTTTCGTGAAATTCGCAGAAAATTTTTTTTCAGAACTCCGGGATGCCTGGATGTCGCGGTGCACCACGCGAGAGTTGTATTCCAAACCTGAGTCACTCAGATCACACGAGTACCCAGGCATGCTTGAAACTCATTCAAATGCAACTGCTTCTATCTGTTGTCTTGATTGTTTCCCACTCATTCCTTTTGGTTTGGGGAACATGTCAAAATCTCATGCCCAGAGAACTTCAACTACAGTTCGCGGAAATGCTCACTGGACACCCCAGGTAGGGTAAGGATCAGCATTTCCACACTACTCAGAGAATTTTTATTTTCAGGGATGGATTTTTAGCCCAATTCAAGTTGAAGAAAAGTGGTTTCGTGAAAATCGCAGAAAAAATTTTTTCAGAAACTCCGGGGTGCCTGGATGTCGCGGTGCACCACGCGACAGTTGTATTCCAAAACTGAGTCACTCAGATCACACGAGTACCCAAGCATGCTTGAAAATCATTCAAATGCAAGTGCTTCTATCTGTTGTCTTGATTGTTTCCCACTCATTCCTTTTGGCTTGGGGAACATGTCAAAATCTCATGCCCAGAGAACTTCAACTACAGTTCGCGAAAATGCTCACTGGACACCCCAGGTAGGGTAAGGATCGGCATTTCCACACTACTCAGAGAATTTTTATTTTCAGGGATGGATTTTTAGCCCAATTCAAGTTGAAGAAAAGTGGTTTCGTGAAAATCGCAGAAAATTTTTTTTCATTAACTCCGGGATGCCTGGATGTCGCGGTGCTCCACGCGACAGTTGTATTCCAAAACTGAGTCACTCAGATCACACGAGTACCCAAACATGCTTGAAACTCATTCAAATGCAAGTGCTTCTATCTGTTGTCTTGTTTGTTTCCCACTCATTCCTTTTGGTTTGGGGAACATGACAAAATCTCATGCCCAGAGAACTTCAACTAGAGTTAGCGGAAATGCTCAGTGGACACCCCAGGTAGGGTATGGATCAGCATTTCCACACTACTCAGAGAATTTTTATTTTCAGGGATGGATTTTTAGCCCAATTCAAGTTGAAGAAAAGTGGTTTCGTGAAAATCGCAGAAATTTTTTTTTCAGAAACTCCGGGATGCCTGGATGTCTCGGTGCACCATGCGAGAGTTGTATTCCAAAACTGAGTCACTCAGATCACACGAGTACCCAGGCATGCTTGAAACTCATTCAAATGCAACTGCTTCTATCTGTTGTCTTGATTGTTTCCCACTCATTCCTTTTGGTTTGGGGAACATGACAAAATCTCATGCCCAGAGAACTTCAACTAGAGTTAGCGGAAATGCTCAGTGGACACCCCAGGTAGGTTATGGATCAGCATTTCCACACTACTCAGAGAATTTTTATTTTCAGGGATGGATTTTTAGCCCAATTCAAGTTGAAGAAAAGTGGTTTCGTGAAAATCGCAGAAATTTTTTTTTCAGAAACTCCGGGATGCCTGGATGTCGCGGTGCACCACGCGAGAGTTGTATTCCAAAACTGAGTCACTCAGATCACACGAGTACCCAGGCATGCTTGAAACTCATTCAAATGCAACTGCTTCTATCTGTTGTCTTGATTGTTTCCCACTCATTCCTTTTGGTTTGGGGAACATGTCAAAATCTCATGCCCAGAGAACTTCAACTACAATTCGCGGAAATGCTCACTGGACACCCCAGGTAGGGTAAGGATCAGCATTTCCACACTACTCAGAGAATTTTTATTTTCAGGGATGGATTTTTAGCCCAATTCAAGTTGAAGAAAAGTGGTTTCGTGAAAATCGCAGAAAATTTTTTTTCAGAAACTCCGGGGTGCCTGGAGGTCGCGGTGCACCACGCGAAAGTTGTATTCCATAAACTGAGTCACTCAGATCACACGAGTACCCAGGCATGCTTGAAACTCATTCAAATGAAACTGCTTCTATCTGTTGTCTTGATTGTTTCCCACTCATTCCTTTTGGTTTGGGGAACATGACTAAATCTCATGCCCTGAGAACTTCAACTAGAGTTAGCGGAAATGCTCAGTGGACACCCCCGGTAGGGTATGGATCAGCATTTCCACACTACTCAGAGAATTTTTATTTTCAGGGATGGATTTTTAGCCCAATTCAAGTTGAAGAAAAGTGGTTTCGTGAAAATCGCAGAAAATTTTTTTTCATTAACTCCGGGATGCCTGGATGTCGCGGTGCTCCACGCGAGAGTTGTATTCCAAAACTGAGTCACTCAGATCACACGAGTACCCAAACATGCTTGAAACTCATTCAAATGCAAGTGCTTCTATCTGTTGTCTTGTTTGTTTCCCACTCATTCCTTTTGGTTTGGGGAACATGTCAATATCTCATGCCCAGAGAACTTCAGACAGAGTTCGCGGAAATGCTCAGTGGGCAACCCAGGCAGGGTAAGGATCAGCATTTCCACACTACTCAGAGAATTTTTATTTTCAGGGATGGATTTTTAGCCCAATTCAAGTTGAAGAAAAGTGGTTTAGTGAAAATCGCAGAAAATTTTTTTTCAGAAACTCCGGGATGCCTGGATGTCGCGGTGCACCACGCGAGAGTTGTATTCCAAAACTGAGTCACTCAGATCACACGAGTACCCAGGCATGCTTGAAACTCATTCAAATGCAACTGCTTCTATCTGTTGTCTTGATTGTTTCCCACTCATTCCTTTTGGTTTGGGGAACATGTCAAAATCTCATGCCCAGAGAATTTCAGATAGAGTTCACGGAAATGCTCAGTAGGCAACCCAGGCAGGGTAAGGATCAGCATTTCCACACTACTCAGAGAATTTTTATTTTCAGGGATGGATTTTTAGCCCAATTCAAGTTGAAGAAAAGTGGTTTCGTGAAAATCGCAGAAAATTTTTTTTCAGAAACTCCGGGATGCCTGGATGTCGCGGTGCACCACGCGAGAGTTGTATTCCAAACCTGAGTCACTCAGATCACACGAGTACCCAGGCATGCTTGAAACTCATTCAAATGCAACTGCTTCTATCTGTTGTCTTGATTGTTTCCCACTCATTCCTTTTGGTTTGGGGAACATGTCAAAATCTCATGCCCAGAGAACTTCAACTACAGTTCGCGGAAATGCTCACTGGACACCCCAGGTAGGGTAAGGATCAGCATTTCCACACTACTCAGAGAATTTTTATTTTCAGGGATGGATTTTTAGCCCAATTCAAGCTGAAGAAAAGTGGTTTCGTGAAAATCGCAGAAAAAATTTTTTCAGAAACTCCGGGGTGCCTGGATGTCGCGGTGCACCACGCGACAGTTGTATTCCAAAACTGAGTCACTCAGATCACACGAGTACCCAAGCATGCTTGAAAATCATTCAAATGCAAGTGCTTCTATCTGTTGTCTTGATTGTTTCCCACTCATTCCTTTTGGCTTGGGGAACATGTCAAAATCTCATGCCCAGAGAACTTCAACTACAGTTCGCGGAAATGCTCACTGGACACCCCAGGTAGGGTAAGGATCGGCATTTCCACACTACTCAGAGAATTTTTATTTTCAGGGATGGATTTTTAGCCCAATTCAAGTTGAAGAAAAGTGGTTTCGTGAAAATCGCAGAAAATTTTTTTTCATTAACTCCGGGATGCCTGGATGTCGCGGTGCTCCACGCGACAGTTGTATTCCAAAACTGAGTCACTCAGATCACACGAGTACCCAAACATGCTTGAAACTCATTCAAATGCAAGTGCTTCTATCTGTTGTCTTGTTTGTTTCCCACTCATTCCTTTTGGTTTGGGGAACATGACAAAATCTCATGCCCAGAGAACTTCAACTAGAGTTAGCGGAAATGCTCAGTGGACACCCCAGGTAGGGTATGGATCAGCATTTCCACACTACTCAGAGAATTTTTATTTTCAGGGATGGATTTTTAGCCCAATTCAAGTTGAAGAAAAGTGGTTTCGTGAAAATCGCAGAAATTTTTTTTTCAGAAACTCCGGGATGCCTGGATGTCTCGGTGCACCATGCGAGAGTTGTATTCCAAAACTGAGTCACTCAGATCACACGAGTACCCAGGCATGCTTGAAACTCATTCAAATGCAACTGCTTCTATCTGTTGTCTTGATTGTTTCCCACTCATTCCTTTTGGTTTGGGGAACATGACAAAATCTCATGCCCAGAGAACTTCAACTAGAGTTAGCGGAAATGCTCAGTGGACACCCCAGGTAGGTTATGGATCAGCATTTCCACACTACTCAGAGAATTTTAATTTTCAGGTATGGATTTTTAGCCCAATTCAAGTTGAAGAAAAGTGGTTTCGTGAAAATCGCAGAAATTTTTTTTTCAGAAACTCCGGGATGCCTGGATGTCTCGGTGCACCATGCGAGAGTTGTATTCCAAAACTGAGTCACTCAGATCACATGAGTACCCAGGCATGCTTGAAACTCATTCAAATGCAACTGCTTCTATCTGTTGTCTTGATTGTTTCCCACTCATTCCTTTTGGTTTGGGGAACATGACAAAATCTCATGCCCAGAGAACTTCAACTAGAGTTAGCGGAAATGCTCAGTGGACACCCCAGGTAGGTTATGGATCAGCATTTCCACACTACTCAGAGAATTTTTATTTTCAGGGATGGATTTTTAGCCCAATTCAAGTTGAAGAAAAGTGGTTTCGTGAAAATCGCAGAAATTTTTTTTTCAGAAACTCCGGGATGCCTGGATGTCGCGGTGCACCACGCGAGAGTTGTATTCCAAAACTGAGTCACTCAGATCACACGAGTACCCAGGCATGCTTGAAACTCATTCAAATGCAACTGCTTCTATCTGTTGTCTTGATTGTTTCCCACTCATTCCTTTTGGTTTGGGGAACATGTCAAAATCTCATGCCCAGAGAACTTCAACTACAATTCGCGGAAATGCTCACTGGACACCCCAGGTAGGGTAAGGATCAGCATTTCCACACTACTCAGAGAATTTTTATTTTCAGGGATGGATTTTTAGCCCAATTCAAGTTGAAGAAAAGTGGTTTCGTGAAAATCGCAGAAAATTTTTTTTCAGAAACTCCGGGGTGCCTGGAGGTCGCGGTGCACCACGCGAAAGTTGTATTCCATAAACTGAGTCACTCAGATCACACGAGTACCCAGGCATGCTTGAAACTCATTCAAATGAAACTGCTTCTATCTGTTGTCTTGATTGTTTCCCACTCATTCCTTTTGGTTTGGGGAACATGACTAAATCTCATGCCCTGAGAACTTCAACTAGAGTTAGCGGAAATGCTCAGTGGACACCCCCGGTAGGGTATGGATCAGCATTTCCACACTACTCAGAGAATTTTTATTTTCAGGGATGGATTTTTAGCCCAATTCAAGTTGAAGAAAAGTGGTTTCGTGAAAATCGCAGAGAATTTTTTTTCAGAATCTCCGGGATGCCTGGATGTCGCGGTGCACCACGCGAGAGTTGTATTCCAAAACTGAGTCACTCAGATCACACGAGTACCCAGGCATGCTTAAAACTCATTCAAATGCAACTGCTTCTATCTGTTGTCTTGATTGTTTCCCACTCATTCCTTTTGGTTTGGGGAACATGACTAAATCTCATGCCCAGAGAACTTCAACTAGAGTTAGCGGAAATGCTCAGTGGACACCCCAGGTAGGGTATGGATCAGCATTTCCACACTACTCAGAGAATTTTTATTTTCAGGGATGGATTTTTAGCCCAATTCAAGTTGAAGAAAAGTGGTTTAATGAAAATCGCAGAAAATTTTTTTTCAGAAACTCCGGGATGCCTGGATGTCGCGGTGCTCCACGCGACAGTTTTATTCCAAAACTGAGTCACTCAGATCACACGAGTACCCAAGCATGCTTGAAACTCATTCAAATGCAACTGCTTCTATCTGTTGTCTTGATTGTTTCCCACTCATTCCTTTTGGTTTGGGGAACATGTCAAAATCTCATGCCCAGAGAACTTCAGATAGAGTTCGCGGAAATGCTCAGTAGGCAACCCAGGTAGGGTAAGGATCAGCATTTCCACACTACTCAGAGAATTTTTATTTTCAGGGATGGATTTTTAGCCCAATTCAAGTTGAAGAAAAATGGTTTCGTGAAAATCGCAGAAAATTTTTTTTCAGAAACTCCGGGATGCCTGGATGTCGCGATGCTCCACTCGACAGTTGTATTCCAAAACTGAGTCACTCAGATCACACGAATACCCAAGCATGCTTGAAACTCATTCAAATGCAACTGCTTCTATCTGTTGTCTTGATTGTTTCCCACTCATTCCTTTTGGTTAGGGGAACATGTCAAAATCTCATGCCCAGAGAACTTCAGACAGAGTTCGCGGAAATGCTCAGTGGGCAACCCAGGCAGGGTAAGGATCAGCATTTCCACACTTCTCAAAGAATTTTTATTTTCAGGGATGGATTTTTAGCCCAATTCAAGTTGAAGAAAAGTGGTTTCGTGAAAATCGCAGAATTTTTTTTTCAGAAACTCCGGGATGCCTGGATGTCGCGGTGCACCACGCGAGAGTTGTATTCCAAAACTGAGTCACTCAGATCACACGAGTACCCAGGCATGCTTGAAACTCATTCAAATGAAACTGCTTCTATCTGTTGTCTTGATTGTTTCCCACTCATTCCTTTTGGTTTGGGGAACATGACTAAATCTCATGCCCAGAGAACTTCAACTAGAGTTATCGGAAATGCTCAGTGGACACCCCAGGTATGGTATGGATCAGCATTTCCACACTACTCAGAGAATTTTTATTTTCAGGGATGGATTTTTAGCCCAATTCAAGTTGAAGAAAAGTGGTTTCGTGAAAATCGCAGAAAATTTTTTTTCAGAAACTCCGGGATGCCTGGATGTCGCGGTGCTCCTCGCGACAGTTGTATTCCAAAACTAAGTCACTCAGATCACACGAGTACCCAAGCATGCTTGAAACTCATTCAAATGCAACTGCTTCTATCTGTTGTCTTGATTGTTTCCCACTCATTCCTTTTGGTTTGGGGAAGATGTCAAAATCTCATGCCCAGAGAACTTCAGCTAGAGCTCGCGGAAATGCTCAGTAGGCAACCCAGGCAGGGTAAGGATCAGCATTTCCACACTACTCAGAGAATTTTTATTTTCAGGGATGGATTTTTAGCCCAATTCAAGTTGAAGAAAAGTGGTTTCGTGAAAATCGCAGAAAATTTTTTTTCAGAAACTCCGGGATGCCTGGATGTCGCGGTGCACCACGCGAGAGTTGTATTCCAAAACTGAGTCACTCAGATCACACGAGTACCCAGGCATGCTTGAAACTCATTCAAATGAAACTGCTTCTATCTGTTGTCTTGATTGTTTCCCACCCATTCCTTTTGGTTTGGGGAACATGACTAAATCTCATGCCCA
Organism: Lepisosteus platostomus; assembly: GCF_059453375.1. Classification (NCBI taxonomy): domain Eukaryota; kingdom Metazoa; phylum Chordata; class Actinopteri; order Semionotiformes; family Lepisosteidae; genus Lepisosteus; species Lepisosteus platostomus. Next base: position 63,262,203 of record NC_142618.1, on the reverse strand, counting down.
GAGAACTTCAACTAGAGTTAGCGGAAATGCTCAGTGGACACCCCAGGTAGGGTATGGATCAGCATTTCCACACTACTCAGAGAATTTTTATTTTCAGGGATGGATTTTTAGCCCAATTCAAGTTGAAGAAAAGTGGTTTCGTGAAAATCGCAGAAAATTTTTTTTCAGAAACTCCGGGATGCCTGGATGTCGCGGTGCTCCACGCGACAGTTGTATTCCAAAACTGAGTCACTCAGATCACACGAGTACCCAAGCATGCTTGAAACTCATTCAAATGCAACTGCTTCTATCTGTTGTCTTGATTGTTTCCCACTCATTCCGTTTGGTTTGGGGAAGATGTCAAAATCTCATGCCCAGAGAACTTCAACTAGAGTTATAGGAAATGCTCAGTGGACACCCCAGGTAGGGTATGGATCAGCATTTCCATACTACTCAGAGAATTTTTATTTTCAGGGATGGATTTTTAGCCCAATTCAAGTTGAAGAAAAGTGGTTTCGTGAAAATCGCAGAAAAGTTTTTTTCAGAAACTCCGGGATGCCAGGATGTCGCGGTGCTCCGCGCGACAGTTGTATTCCAAAACTGAGTCACTCAGATCACACGAGTACCCAAGCATGCTTGAAACTCATTCAGATGCAAGCGCTTCTATCTGTTTTCTTGATTGTTTCCCACTCATTCCTTTTGGTTTGGGGAACATGTCAAAATCTCATGCCCAGAGAATTTCAGAAAGAGTTTGCGGAAATGCTCAGTAGGCAACCCAGGCAGGGTAAGGATCAGCATTTCCACACTACTCAGAGAATTTTTATTTTCAGGGATGGATTTTTAGCCCAATTCAAGTTGAAGAAAAGTGGTTTCGTGAAAATCGCAGAAAAAAATTTTTCAGAAACTCCGGGGTGCCTGGATGTCGCGGTGCACCACGCGACAGTTGTATTCCAAAACTGAGTCACTCAGATCACACGAGTACCCAAGCATGCTTGAAAATCATTCAAATGCAAGTGCTTCTATCTGTTGTCTTGATTGTTTCCCACTCATTCCTTTTGGTTTGGGGAACATGTCAAAATCTCATGCCCAGAGAACTTCAGACAGAGTTCGCGGAAATGCTCAGTGGGCAACCCAGGCAGGGTAAGGATCAGCATTTCCACACTTCTCAAAGAATTTTTATTTTCAGGGATGGATTTTTAGCCCAATTCAAGTTGAAGAAAAGTGGTTTCGTGAAAATCGCAGAGAATTTTTTTTCAGAAACTCCGGGATGCCTGGATGTCGCGGTGCACCACGCGAGAGTTGTATTCCAAAACTGAGTCACTCAGATCACACGAGTACCCAGGCATGCTTAAAACTCATTCAAATGAAACTGCTTCTATCTGTTGTCTTGATTGTTTCCCACTCATTCCTTTTGGTTTGGGGAACATGTCAAAATCTCATGCCCAGAGAACTTCAGATAGAGTTCGCGGAAATGCTCAGTAGGCAACCCAGGCAGGGTAAGGATCAGCATTTCCACACTACTCAGAGAATTTTTATTTTCAGGGATGGATTTTTAGCCCAATTCAAGTTGAAGAAAAGTGGTTTCGTGAAAATCGCAGAAAATTTTTTTTCAGAAACTCCGGGATGCCTGGATGTCGCGGTGCACCACGCGAGTTGTATTCCAAAACTGAGTCACTCAGATCACACGAGTACCCAGGCATGCTTGAAACTCATTCAAATGAAACTGCTTCTATCTGTTGTCTTGATTGTTTCCCACTCATTCCTTTTGGTTTGGGGAACATGACTAAATCTCATGCCCAGAGAACTTCAACTAGAGTTAGCGGAAATGCTCAGTGGACACCCCAGGTAGGGTATGGATCAGCATTTCCACACTACTCAGAGAATTTTTATTTTCAGGGATGGATTTTTAGCCCAATTCAAGTTGAAGAAAAGTGGTTTCGTGAAAATCGCAGAAAATTTTTTTTCAGAAACTCCGGGATGCCTGGATGTCGCGGTGCTCCACGCGACAGTTTTATTCCAAAACTGAGTCACTCAGATCACACGAGTACCCAAGCATGCTTGAAACTCATTCAAATGCAACTGCTTCTATCTGTTGTCTTGATTGTTTCCCACTCATTCCTTTTGGTTTGGGGAACATGTCAAAATCTCATGCCCAGAGAACTTCAGATAGAGTTCGCGGAAATGCTTAGTAGGCAACCCAGGCAGGGTAAGAATCAGCATTTCCACACTACTCAGAGAATTTTTATTTTCAGGGATGGATTTTTAGCCCAATTCAAGTTGAAGAAAAATGGTTTCGTGAAAATCGCAGAAAATTTTTTTTCAGAAACTCCGGGATGCCTGGATGTCGCGGTGCTCCACTCGACAGTTGTATTCCAAATCTGAGTCACTCAGATCACACGAGTACCCAAGCATGCTTGAAACTCATTCAAATGCAACTGCTTCTATCTGTTGTCTTGATTGTTTCCCACTCATTCCTTTTGGTTTGGGGAACATGTCAAAATCTCATGCCCAGAGAACTTCAGATAGAGTTCGCGGAAATGCTCAGTAGGCAACCCAGGCAGGGTAAGGATCAGCATTTCCACACTACTCAGAGAATTTTTATTTTCAGGGATGGATTTTTAGCCCAATTCAAGTTGAAGAAAAGTGGTTTCGTGAAAATCGCAGAAAATTTTTTTTCAGAAACTTCGGGGTGCCTGGAGGTCGCGGTGCACCACGCATAAAGTTGTATTCCATAAACTGAGTCACTCAGATCACACGAGTACCCAGGCATGCTTGAAACTCATTCAAATGAAACTGCTTCTATCTGTTGTCTTGATTGTTTCCCACTCATTCCTTTTGGTTTGGGGAACATGACTAAATCTCATGCCCAGAGAACTTCAACTAGAGTTATCGGAAATGCTCAGTGGACACCCCAGGTATGGTATGGATCAGCATTTCCACACTACTCAGAGAATTTTTATTTTCAGGGATGGATTTTTAGCCCAATTCAAGTTGAAGAAAAGTGGTTTCGTGAAAATCGCAGAAAATTTTTTTTCAGAAACTCCGGGATGCCTGGATGTCGCGGTGCTCCACGCGACAGTTGTATTCCAAAACTGAGTCACTCAGATCACACGAGTACCCAAGCATGCTTGAAACTCATTCAAATGCAACTGCTTCTATCTGTTGTCTTGATTGTTTCCCACTCATTCCTTTTGGTTTGGGGAAGATGTCAAAATCTCATGCCCAGAGAACTTCAGCTAGAGCTCGCGATAATGCTCAGTAGGCAACCCAGGCAGGGTAAGGATCAGCATTTCCACACTACTCAGAGAATTTTTATTTTCAGGGATGGATTTTTAGCCCAATTCAAGTTGAAGAAAAGTGGTTTCGTGAAAATCGCAGAAAATTTTTTTTCAGAAACTCCGGGGTGCCTGGAGGTCGCGGTGCACCACGCATAAAGTTGTATTCCATAAACTGAGTCACTCAGATCACACGAGTACCCAGGCATGCTTGAAACTCATTCAAATGAAACTGCTTCTATCTGTTGTCTTGATTGTTTCCCACTCATTCCTTTTGGTTTGGGGAACATGACTAAATCTCATGCCCAGAGAACTTCAACTAGAGTTATCGGAAATGCTCAGTGGACACCCCAGGTAGGGTATGGATCAGCATTTCCACACTACTCAGAGAATTTTTATTTTCAGGGATGGATTTTTAGCCCAATTCAAGTTGAAGAAAAGTGGTTTCGTGAAAATCGCAGAAATTTTTTTTCAGAAACTCCGGGATGCCTGGATGTCGCGGTGCACCACGCGAGAGTTGTATTCCAAAACTGAGTCACTCAGATCACACGAGTACCCAGGCATGCTTGAAACTCATTCAAATGAAACTGCTTCTATCTGTTGTCTTGATTGTTTCCCACTCATTCCTTTTGGTTTGGGGAACATGACTAAATCTCATGCCCAGAGAACTTCAACTAGAGTTATCGGAAATGCTCAGTGGACACCCCAGGTATGGTATGGATCAGCATTTCCACACTACTCAGAGAATTTTTATTTTCAGGGATGGATTTTTAGCCCAATTCAAGTTGAAGAAAAGTGGTTTCGTGAAAATCGCAGAAAATTTTTTTTCAGAAACTCCGGGATGCCTGGATGTCGCGGTGCTCCTCGCGACAGTTGTATTCCAAAACTAAGTCACTCAGATCACACGAGTACCCAAGCATGCTTGAAACTCATTCAAATGCAACTGCTTCTATCTGTTGTCTTGATTGTTTCCCACTCATTCCTTTTGGTTTGGGGAAGATGTCAAAATCTCATGCCCAGAGAACTTCAGCTAGAGCTCGCGGAAATGCTCAGTAGGCAACCCAGGCAGGGTAAGGATCAGCATTTCCACACTACTCAGAGAATTTTTATTTTCAGGGATGGATTTTTAGCCCAATTCAAGTTGAAGAAAAGTGGTTTCGTGAAAATCGCAGAAAATTTTTTTTCAGAAACTCCGGGATGCCTGGATGTCGCGGTGCACCACGCGAGAGTTGTATTCCAAAACTGAGTCACTCAGATCACACGAGTACCCAGGCATGCTTGAAACTCATTCAAATGAAACTGCTTCTATCTGTTGTCTTGATTGTTTCCCACCCATTCCTTTTGGTTTGGGGAACATGACTAAATCTCATGCCCAGAGAACTTCAACTAGAGTTAGCGGAAATGCTCAGTGGACACCCCAGGTAGGGTATGGATCAGCATTTCCACACTACTCAGAGAATTTTTATTTTCAGGGATGGATTTTTAGCCCAATTCAAGTTGAAGAAAAGTGGTTTCGTGAAAATCGCAGAAAATTTTTTTTCAGAAACTCCGGGATGCCTGGATGTCGCGGTGCTCCACGCGACAGTTGTATTCCAAAACTGAGTCACTCAGATCACACGAGTACCCAAGCATGCTTGAAACTCATTCAAATGCAACTGCTTCTATCTGTTGTCTTGATTGTTTCCCACTCATTCCGTTTGGTTTGGGGAAGATGTCAAAATCTCATGCCCAGAGAACTTCAACTAGAGTTATAGGAAATGCTCAGTGGACACCCCAGGTAGGGTATGGATCAGCATTTCCATACTACTCAGAGAATTTTTATTTTCAGGGATGGATTTTTAGCCCAATTCAAGTTGAAGAAAAGTGGTTTCGTGAAAATCGCAGAAAAGTTTTTTTCAGAAACTCCGGGATGCCAGGATGTCGCGGTGCTCCGCGCGACAGTTGTATTCCAAAACTGAGTCACTCAGATCACACGAGTACCCAAGCATGCTTGAAACTCATTCAGATGCAAGCGCTTCTATCTGTTTTCTTGATTGTTTCCCACTCATTCCTTTTGGTTTGGGGAACATGTCAAAATCTCATGCCCAGAGAATTTCAGAAAGAGTTTGCGGAAATGCTCAGTAGGCAACCCAGGCAGGGTAAGGATCAGCATTTCCACACTACTCAGAGAATTTTTATTTTCAGGGATGGATTTTTAGCCCAATTCAAGTTGAAGAAAAGTGGTTTCGTGAAAATCGCAGAAAAAAATTTTTCAGAAACTCCGGGGTGCCTGGATGTCGCGGTGCACCACGCGACAGTTGTATTCCAAAACTGAGTCACTCAGATCACACGAGTACCCAAGCATGCTTGAAAATCATTCAAATGCAAGTGCTTCTATCTGTTGTCTTGATTGTTTCCCACTCATTCCTTTTGGTTTGGGGAACATGTCAAAATCTCATGCCCAGAGAACTTCAGACAGAGTTCGCGGAAATGCTCAGTGGGCAACCCAGGCAGGGTAAGGATCAGCATTTCCACACTTCTCAAAGAATTTTTATTTTCAGGGATGGATTTTTAGCCCAATTCAAGTTGAAGAAAAGTGGTTTCGTGAAAATCGCAGAGAATTTTTTTTCAGAAACTCCGGGATGCCTGGATGTCGCGGTGCACCACGCGAGAGTTGTATTCCAAAACTGAGTCACTCAGATCACACGAGTACCCAGGCATGCTTAAAACTCATTCAAATGAAACTGCTTCTATCTGTTGTCTTGATTGTTTCCCACTCATTCCTTTTGGTTTGGGGAACATGTCAAAATCTCATGCCCAGAGAACTTCAGATAGAGTTCGCGGAAATGCTCAGTAGGCAACCCAGGCAGGGTAAGGATCAGCATTTCCACACTACTCAGAGAATTTTTATTTTCAGGGATGGATTTTTAGCCCAATTCAAGTTGAAGAAAAGTGGTTTCGTGAAAATCGCAGAAAATTTTTTTTCAGAAACTCCGGGATGCCTGGATGTCGCGGTGCACCACGCGAGTTGTATTCCAAAACTGAGTCACTCAGATCACACGAGTACCCAGGCATGCTTGAAACTCATTCAAATGAAACTGCTTCTATCTGTTGTCTTGATTGTTTCCCACTCATTCCTTTTGGTTTGGGGAACATGACTAAATCTCATGCCCAGAGAACTTCAACTAGAGTTAGCGGAAATGCTCAGTGGACACCCCAGGTAGGGTATGGATCAGCATTTCCACACTACTCAGAGAATTTTTATTTTCAGGGATGGATTTTTAGCCCAATTCAAGTTGAAGAAAAGTGGTTTCGTGAAAATCGCAGAAAATTTTTTTTCAGAAACTCCGGGATGCCTGGATGTCGCGGTGCTCCACGCGACAGTTTTATTCCAAAACTGAGTCACTCAGATCACACGAGTACCCAAGCATGCTTGAAACTCATTCAAATGCAACTGCTTCTATCTGTTGTCTTGATTGTTTCCCACTCATTCCTTTTGGTTTGGGGAACATGTCAAAATCTCATGCCCAGAGAACTTCAGATAGAGTTCGCGGAAATGCTTAGTAGGCAACCCAGGCAGGGTAAGAATCAGCATTTCCACACTACTCAGAGAATTTTTATTTTCAGGGATGGATTTTTAGCCCAATTCAAGTTGAAGAAAAATGGTTTCGTGAAAATCGCAGAAAATTTTTTTTCAGAAACTCCGGGATGCCTGGATGTCGCGGTGCTCCACTCGACAGTTGTATTCCAAATCTGAGTCACTCAGATCACACGAGTACCCAAGCATGCTTGAAACTCATTCAAATGCAACTGCTTCTATCTGTTGTCTTGATTGTTTCCCACTCATTCCTTTTGGTTTGGGGAACATGTCAAAATCTCATGCCCAGAGAACTTCAGATAGAGTTCGCGGAAATGCTCAGTAGGCAACCCAGGCAGGGTAAGGATCAGCATTTCCACACTACTCAGAGAATTTTTATTTTCAGGGATGGATTTTTAGCCCAATTCAAGTTGAAGAAAAGTGGTTTCGTGAAAATCGCAGAAAATTTTTTTTCAGAAACTTCGGGGTGCCTGGAGGTCGCGGTGCACCACGCATAAAGTTGTATTCCATAAACTGAGTCACTCAGATCACACGAGTACCCAGGCATGCTTGAAACTCATTCAAATGAAACTGCTTCTATCTGTTGTCTTGATTGTTTCCCACTCATTCCTTTTGGTTTGGGGAACATGACTAAATCTCATGCCCAGAGAACTTCAACTAGAGTTATCGGAAATGCTCAGTGGACACCCCAGGTATGGTATGGATCAGCATTTCCACACTACTCAGAGAATTTTTATTTTCAGGGATGGATTTTTAGCCCAATTCAAGTTGAAGAAAAGTGGTTTCGTGAAAATCGCAGAAAATTTTTTTTCAGAAACTCCGGGATGCCTGGATGTCGCGGTGCTCCACGCGACAGTTGTATTCCAAAACTGAGTCACTCAGATCACACGAGTACCCAAGCATGCTTGAAACTCATTCAAATGCAACTGCTTCTATCTGTTGTCTTGATTGTTTCCCACTCATTCCTTTTGGTTTGGGGAAGATGTCAAAATCTCATGCCCAGAGAACTTCAGCTAGAGCTCGCGATAATGCTCAGTAGGCAACCCAGGCAGGGTAAGGATCAGCATTTCCACACTACTCAGAGAATTTTTATTTTCAGGGATGGATTTTTAGCCCAATTCAAGTTGAAGAAAAGTGGTTTCGTGAAAATCGCAGAAAATTTTTTTTCAGAAACTCCGGGGTGCCTGGAGGTCGCGGTGCACCACGCATAAAGTTGTATTCCATAAACTGAGTCACTCAGATCACACGAGTACCCAGGCATGCTTGAAACTCATTCAAATGAAACTGCTTCTATCTGTTGTCTTGATTGTTTCCCACTCATTCCTTTTGGTTTGGGGAACATGACTAAATCTCATGCCCAGAGAACTTCAACTAGAGTTATCGGAAATGCTCAGTGGACACCCCAGGTAGGGTATGGATCAGCATTTCCACACTACTCAGAGAATTTTTATTTTCAGGGATGGATTTTTAGCCCAATTCAAGTTGAAGAAAAGTGGTTTCGTGAAAATCGCAGAAAATTTTTTTTCAGAAACTCCGGGATGCCTGGATGTCGCGGTGCTCCACGCGACAGTTGTATTCCAAAACTGAGTCACTCAGATCACACGAGTACCCAAGCATGCTTGAAACTCATTCAAATGCAACTGCTTCTATCTGTTGTCTTGATTGTTTCCCACTCATTCCGTTTGGTTTGGGGAAGATGTCAAAATCTCATGCCCAGAGAACTTCAACTAGAGTTATAGGAAATGCTCAGTGGACACCCCAGGTAGGGTATGGATCAGCATTTCCATACTACTCAGAGAATTTTTATTTTCAGGGATGGATTTTTAGCCCAATTCAAGTTGAAGAAAAGTGGTTTCGTGAAAATCGCAGAATAGTTTTTTTCAGAAACTCCGGGATGCCAGGATGTCGCGGTGCTCCGCGCGACAGTTGTATTCCAAAACTGAGTCACTCAGATCACACGAGTACCCAAGCATGCTTGAAAATCATTCAAATGCAAGTGCTTCTATCTGTTGTCTTGATTGTTTCCCACTCATTCCTTTTGGTTTGGGGAACATGTCAAAATCTCATGCCCAGAGAACTTCAGACAGAGTTCGCGGAAATGCTCAGTGGGCAACCCAGGCAGGGTAAGGATCAGCATTTCCACACTTCTCAAAGAATTTTTATTTTCAGGGATGGATTTTTAGCCCAATTCAAGTTGAAGAAAAGTGGTTTCGTGAAAATCGCAGAGAATTTTTTTTCAGAAACTCCGGGATGCCTGGATGTCGCGGTGCACCACGCGAGAGTTGTATTCCAAAACTGAGTCACTCAGATCACACGAGTACCCAGGCATGCTTAAAACTCATTCAAATGAAACTGCTTCTATCTGTTGTCTTGATTGTTTCCCACTCATTCCTTTTGGTTTGGGGAACATGTCAAAATCTCATGCCCAGAGAACTTCAGATAGAGTTCGCGGAAATGCTCAGTAGGCAACCCAGGCAGGGTAAGGATCAGCATTTCCACACTACTCAGAGAATTTTTATTTTCAGGGATGGATTTTTAGCCCAATTCAAGTTGAAGAAAAGTGGTTTCGTGAAAATCGCAGAAAATTTTTTTTCAGAAACTCCGGGATGCCTGGATGTCGCGGTGCACCACGCGAGAGTTGTATTCCAAAACTGAGTCACTCAGATCACACGAGTACCCAGGCATGCTTGAAACTCATTCAAATGAAACTGCTTCTATCTGTTGTCTTGATTGTTTCCCACTCATTCCTTTTGGTTTGGGGAACATGACTAAATCTCATGCCCAGAGAACTTCAACTAGAGTTAGCGGAAATGCTCAGTGGACACCCCAGGTAGGGTATGGATCAGCATTTCCACACTACTCAGAGAATTTTTATTTTCAGGGATGGATTTTTAGCCCAATTCAAGTTGAAGAAAAGTGGTTTCGTGAAAATCGCAGAAAATTTTTTTTCAGAAACTCCGGGATGCCTGGATGTCGCGGTGCTCCACGCGACAGTTTTATTCCAAAACTGAGTCACTCAGATCACACGAGTACCCAAGCATGCTTGAAACTCATTCAAATGCAACTGCTTCTATCTGTTGTCTTGATTGTTTCCCACTCATTCCTTTTGGTTTGGGGAACATGTCAAAATCTCATGCCCAGAGAACTTCAGATAGAGTTCGCGGAAATGCTCAGTAGGCAACCCAGGCAGGGTAAGAATCAGCATTTCCACACTACTCAGAGAATTTTTATTTTCAGGGATGGATTTTTAGCCCAATTCAAGTTGAAGAAAAATGGTTTCGTGAAAATCGCAGAAAATTTTTTTTCAGAAACTCCGGGATGCCTGGATGTCGCGGTGCTCCACTCGACATTTGTATTCCAAATCTGAGTCACTCAGATCACACGAGTACCCAAGCATGCTTGAAACTCATTCAAATGCAACTGCTTCTATCTGTTGTCTTGATTGTTTCCCACTCATTCCTTTTGGTTTGGGGAACATGTCAAAATCTCATGCCCAGAGAACTTCAGATAGAGTTCGCGGAAATGCTCAGTAGGCAACCCAGGCAGGGTAAGGATCAGCATTTCCACACTACTCAGAGAATTTTTATTTTCAGGGATGGATTTTTAGCCCAATTCAAGTTGAAGAAAAGTGGTTTCGTGAAAATCGCAGAAAATTTTTTTTCAGAAACTCCGGGGTGCCTGGAGGTCGCGGTGCACCACGCATAAAGTTGTATTCCATAAACTGAGTCACTCAGATCACACGAGTACCCAGGCATGCTTGAAACTCATTCAAATGAAACTGCTTCTATCTGTTGTCTTGATTGTTTCCCACTCATTCCTTTTGGTTTGGGGAACATGACTAAATCTCATGCCCAGAGAACTTCAACTAGAGTTATCGGAAATGCTCAGTGGACACCCCAGGTATGGTATGGATCAGCATTTCCACACTACTCAGAGAATTTTTATTTTCAGGGATGGATTTTTAGCCCAATTCAAGTTGAAGAAAAGTGGTTTCGTGAAAATCGCAGAGAATTTTTTTTCAGAAACTCCGGGATGCCTGGATGTCGCGGTGCACCACGCGAGAGTTGTATTCCAAAACTGAGTCACTCAGATCACACGAGTACCCAGGCATGCTTAAAACTCATTCAAATGAAACTGCTTCTATCTGTTGTCTTGATTGTTTCCCACTCATTCCTTTTGGTTTGGGGAACATGTCAAAATCTCATGCCCAGAGAACTTCAGATAGAGTTCGCGGAAATGCTCAGTAGGCAACCCAGGCAGGGTAAGGATCAGCATTTCCACACTACTCAGAGAATTTTTATTTTCAGGGATGGATTTTTAGCCCAATTCAAGTTGAAGAAAAGTGGTTTCGTGAAAATCGCAGAAAATTTTTTTTCAGAAACTCCGGGATGCCTGGATGTCGCGGTGCACCACGCGAGAGTTGTATTCCAAAACTGAGTCACTCAGATCACACGAGTACCCAGGCATGCTTGAAACTCATTCAAATGAAACTGCTTCTATCTGTTGTCTTGATTGTTTCCCACTCATTCCTTTTGGTTTGGGGAACATGACTAAATCTCATGCCCAGAGAACTTCAACTAGAGTTAGCGGAAATGCTCAGTGGACACCCCAGGTAGGGTATGGATCAGCATTTCCACACTACTCAGAGAATTTTTATTTTCAGGGATGGATTTTTAGCCCAATTCAAGTTGAAGAAAAGTGGTTTCGTGAAAATCGCAGAAAATTTTTTTTCAGAAACTCCGGGATGCCTGGATGTCGCGGTGCTCCACGCGACAGTTTTATTCCAAAACTGAGTCACTCAGATCACACGAGTACCCAAGCATGCTTGAAACTCATTCAAATGCAACTGCTTCTATCTGTTGTCTTGATTGTTTCCCACTCATTCCTTTTGGTTTGGGGAACATGTCAAAATCTCATGCCCAGAGAACTTCAGATAGAGTTCGCGGAAATGCTCAGTAGGCAACCCAGGCAGGGTAAAGATCAGCATTTCCACACTACTCAGAGAATTTTTATTTTCAGGGATGGATTTTTAGCCCAATTCAAGTTGAAGAAAAGTGGTTTCGTGAAAATCGCAGAAAATTTTTTTTCAGAAACTCCGGGATGCCTGGATGTCGCGGTGCTCCACGCGACAGTTGTATTCCAAAACTGAGTCACTCAGATCACACGAGTACCCAAGCATGCTTGAAACTCATTCAAATGCAACTGCTTCTATCTGTTGTCTTGATTGTTTCCCACTCATTCCGTTTGGTTTGGGGAAGATGTCAAAATCTCATGCCCAGAGAACTTCAACTAGAGTTATAGGAAATGCTCAGTGGACACCCCAGGTAGGGTATGGATCAGCATTTCCACACTACTCAGAGAATTTTTATTTTCAGGGATGGATTTTTAGCCCAATTCAAGTTGAAGAAAAGTGGTTTCGTGAAAATCGCAGAAAAGTTTTTTTCAGAAACTCCGGGATGCCTGGATGTCGCGGTGCTCCGCGCGACAGTTGTATTCCAAAACTGAGTCACTCAGATCACACGAGTACCCAAGCATGCTTGAAACTCATTCAAATGCAACTGCTTCTATCTGTTGTCTTGATTGTTTCCCACTCATTCCTTTTGGTTTGGGGAAGATGTCAAAATCTCATGCCCAGAGAACTTCAGCTGGAGTTCGCGGAAATGCTCAGTAGGCAACCCAGGCAGGGTAAGGATCAGCATTTCCACACTACTCAGAGAATTTTTATTTTCAGGGATGGATTTTTAGCCCAATTCAAGTTGAAGAAAAGTGGTTTCGTGAAAATCGCAGAAAAAATTTTTTCAGAAACTCCGGGGTGCCTGGAAGTCGCGGTGCACCACGCGACAGTTGTATTCCAAAACTGAGTCACTCAGATCACACGAGTACCCAAGCATGCTTGAAAATCATTCAAATGCAAGTGCTTCTATCTGTTGTCTTGATTGTTTCCCACTCATTCCTTTTGGTTTGGGGAAGATGTCAAAATCTCATGCCCAGAGAATTTCAGATAGAGTTAGCGGAAATGCTCAGTGGACACCCCAGGTAGGGTATGGATCAGCATTTCCACACTACTCAGAGAATTTTTATTTTCAGGGATGGATTTTTAGCCCAATTCAAGTAGAAGAAAAGTGGTTTCGTGAAAATCGCAGAAAATTTTTTTTCAGAAACTCCGGGATGCCTGGATGTCGCGGTGCACCACGCGACAGTTGTATTCCAAAACTGAGTCACTCAGATCACACGAGTACCCAAGCATGCTTGAAAATCATTCAAATGCAAGTGCTTCTATCTGTTGTCTTGATTGTTTCCCACTCATTCCTTTTGGTTTGGGGAACATGTCAAAATCTCATGCCCAGAGAACTTCAGACAGAGTTCGCGGAAATGCTCAGTGGGCAACCCAGGCAGGGTAAGGATCAGCATTTCCACACTTCTCAAAGAATTTTTATTTTCAGGGATGGATTTTTAGCCCAATTCAAGTTGAAGAAAAGTGGTTTCGTGAAAATCGCAGAGAATTTTTTTTCAGAAACTCCGGGATGCCTGGATGTCGCGGTGCACCACGCGAGAGTTGTATTCCAAAACTGAGTCACTCAGATCACACGAGTACCCAGGCATGCTTAAAACTCATTCAAATGAAACTGCTTCTATCTGTTGTCTTGATTGTTTCCCACTCATTCCTTTTGGTTTGGGGAACATGTCAAAATCTCATGCCCAGAGAACTTCAGATAGAGTTCGCGGAAATGCTCAGTAGGCAACCCAGGCAGGGTAAGGATCAGCATTTCCACACTACTCAGAGAATTTTTATTTTCAGGGATGGATTTTTAGCCCAATTCAAGTTGAAGAAAAGTGGTTTCGTGAAAATCGCAGAAATTTTTTTTTCAGAAACTCCGGGATGCCTGGATGTCGCGGTGCACCACGCGAGAGTTGTATTCCAAAACTGAGTCACTCAGATCACACGAGTACCCAGGCATGCTTGAAACTCATTCAAATGAAACTGCTTCTATCTGTTGTCTTGATTGTTTCCCACTCATTCCTTTTGGTTTGGGGAACATGACTAAATCTCATGCCCAGAGAACTTCAACTAGAGTTAGCGGAAATGCTCAGTGGACACCCCAGGTAGGGTATGGATCAGCATTTCCACACTACTCAGAGAATTTTTATTTTCAGGGATGGATTTTTAGCCCAATTCAAGTTGAAGAAAAGTGGTTTCGTGAAAATCGCAGAAAATTTTTTTTCAGAAACTCCGGGATGCCTGGATGTCGCGGTGCTCCACGCGACAGTTTTATTCCAAAACTGAGTCACTCAGATCACACGAGTACCCAAGCATGCTTGAAACTCATTCAAATGCAACTGCTTCTATCTGTTGTCTTGATTGTTTCCCACTCATTCCTTTTGGTTTGGGGAACATGTCAAAATCTCATGCCCAGAGAACTTCAGATAGAGTTCGCGGAAATGCTCAGTAGGCAACCCAGGCAGGGTAAGAATCAGCATTTCCACACTACTCAGAGAATTTTTATTTTCAGGGATGGATTTTTAGCCCAATTCAAGTTGAAGAAAAATGGTTTCGTGAAAATCGCAGAAAATTTTTTTTCAGAAACTCCGGGATGCCTGGATGTCGCGGTGCTCCACTCGACAGTTGTATTCCAAATCTGAGTCACTCAGATCACACGAGTACCCAAGCATGCTTGAAACTCATTCAAATGCAACTGCTTCTATCTGTTGTCTTGATTGTTTCCCACTCATTCCTTTTGGTTTGGGGAACATGTCAAAATCTCATGCCCAGAGAACTTCAGATAGAGTTCGCGGAAATGCTCAGTAGGCAACCCAGGCAGGGTAAGGATCAGCATTTCCACACTACTCAGAGAATTTTTATTTTCAGGGATGGATTTTTAGCCCAATTCAAGTTGAAGAAAAGTGGTTTCGTGAAAATCGCAGAAAATTTTTTTTCAGAAACTTCGGGGTGCCTGGAGGTCGCGGTGCACCACGCATAAAGTTGTATTCCATAAACTGAGTCACTCAGATCACACGAGTACCCAGGCATGCTTGAAACTCATTCAAATGAAACTGCTTCTATCTGTTGTCTTGATTGTTTCCCACTCATTCCTTTTGGTTTGGGGAACATGACTAAATCTCATGCCCAGAGAACTTCAACTAGAGTTATCGGAAATGCTCAGTGGACACCCCAGGTATGGTATGGATCAGCATTTCCACACTACTCAGAGAATTTTTATTTTCAGGGATGGATTTTTAGCCCAATTCAAGTTGAAGAAAAGTGGTTTCGTGAAAATCGCAGAAAATTTTTTTTCAGAAACTCCGGGATGCCTGGATGTCGCGGTGCTCCACGCGACAGTTGTATTCCAAAACTGAGTCACTCAGATCACACGAGTACCCAAGCATGCTTGAAACTCATTCAAATGCAACTGCTTCTATCTGTTGTCTTGATTGTTTCCCACTCATTCCTTTTGGTTTGGGGAAGATGTCAAAATCTCATGCCCAGAGAACTTCAGCTAGAGCTCGCGATAATGCTCAGTAGGCAACCCAGGCAGGGTAAGGATCAGCATTTCCACACTACTCAGAGAATTTTTATTTTCAGGGATGGATTTTTAGCCCAATTCAAGTTGAAGAAAAGTGGTTTCGTGAAAATCGCAGAAAATTTTTTTTCAGAAACTCTGGGGTGCCTGGAGGTCGCGGTGCACCACGCATAAAGTTGTATTCCATAAACTGAGTCACTCAGATCACACGAGTACCCAGGCATGCTTGAAACTCATTCAAATGAAACTGCTTCTATCTGTTGTCTTGATTGTTTCCCACTCATTCCTTTTGGTTTGGGGAACATGACTAAATCTCATGCCCAGAGAACTTCAACTAGAGTTATCGGAAATGCTCAGTGGACACCCCAGGTAGGGTATGGATCAGCATTTCCACACTACTCAGAGAATTTTTATTTTCAGGGATGGATTTTTAGCCCAATTCAAGTTGAAGAAAAGTGGTTTCGTGAAAATCGCAGAAAATTTTTTTTCAGAAACTCCGGGATGCCTGGATGTCGCGGTGCTCCACGCGACAGTTGTATTCCAAAACTGAGTCACTCAGATCACACGAGTACCCAAGCATGCTTGAAACTCATTCAAATGCAACTGCTTCTATCTGTTGTCTTGATTGTTTCCCACTCATTCCGTTTGGTTTGGGGAAGATGTCAAAATCTCATGCCCAGAGAACTTCAACTAGAGTTATAGGAAATGCTCAGTGGACACCCCAGGTAGGGTATGGATCAGCATTTCCATACTACTCAGAGAATTTTTATTTTCAGGGATGGATTTTTAGCCCAATTCAAGTTGAAGAAAAGTGGTTTCGTGAAAATCGCAGAAAAGTTTTTTTCAGAAACTCCGGGATGCCAGGATGTCGCGGTGCTCCGCGCGACAGTTGTATTCCAAAACTGAGTCACTCAGATCACACGAGTACCCAAGCATGCTTGAAACTCATTCAGATGCTAGCGCTTCTATCTGTTTTCTTGATTGTTTCCCACTCATATCTTTTGGTTTGGGGAACATGTCAAAATCTCATGCCCAGAGAATTTCAGAAAGAGTTCGCGGAAATGCTCAGTAGGCAACCCAGGCAGGGTAAGGATCAGCATTTCCACACTACTCAGAGAATTTTTATTTTCAGGGATGGATTTTTAGCCCAATTCAAGTTGAAGAAAAGTGGTTTCGTGAAAATCGCAGAAAAAAATTTTTCAGAAACTCCGGGGTGCCTGGATGTCGCGGTGCACCACGCGACAGTTGTATTCCAAAACTGAGTCACTCAGATCACACGAGTACCCAAGCATGCTTGAAAATCATTCAAATGCAAGTGCTTCTATCTGTTGTCTTGATTGTTTCCCACTCATTCCTTTTGGTTTGGGGAACATGTCAAAATCTCATGCCCAGAGAACTTCAGACAGAGTTCGCGGAAATGCTCAGTGGGCAACCCAGGCAGGGTAAGGATCAGCATTTCCACACTTCTCAAAGAATTTTTATTTTCAGGGATGGATTTTTAGCCCAATTCAAGTTGAAGAAAAGTGGTTTCGTGAAAATCGCAGAGAATTTTTTTTCAGAAACTCCGGGATGCCTGGATGTCGCGGTGCACCACGCGAGAGTTGTATTCCAAAACTGAGTCACTCAGATCACACGAGTACCCAGGCATGCTTAAAACTCATTCAAATGAAACTGCTTCTATCTGTTGTCTTGATTGTTTCCCACTCATTCCTTTTGGTTTGGGGAACATGTCAAAATCTCATGCCCAGAGAACTTCAGATAGAGTTCGCGGAAATGCTCAGTAGGCAACCCAGGCAGGGTAAGGATCAGCATTTCCACACTACTCAGAGAATTTTTATTTTCAGGGATGGATTTTTAGCCCAATTCAAGTTGAAGAAAAGTGGTTTCGTGAAAATCGCAGAAATTTTTTTTTCAGAAACTCCGGGATGCCTGGATGTCGCGGTGCACCACGCGAGAGTTGTATTCCAAAACTGAGTCACTCAGATCACACGAGTACCCAGGCATGCTTGAAACTCATTCAAATGAAACTGCTTCTATCTGTTGTCTTGATTGTTTCCCACTCATTCCTTTTGGTTTGGGGAACATGACTAAATCTCATGCCCAGAGAACTTCAACTAGAGTTAGCGGAAATGCTCAGTGGACACCCCAGGTAGGGTATGGATCAGCATTTCCACACTACTCAGAGAATTTTTATTTTCAGGGATGGATTTTTAGCCCAATTCAAGTTGAAGAAAAGTGGTTTCGTGAAAATCGCAGAAAATTTTTTTTCAGAAACTCCGGGATGCCTGGATGTCGCGGTGCTCCACGCGACAGTTTTATTCCAAAACTGAGTCACTCAGATCACACGAGTACCCAAGCATGCTTGAAACTCATTCAAATGCAACTGCTTCTATCTGTTGTCTTGATTGTTTCCCACTCATTCCTTTTGGTTTGGGGAACATGTCAAAATCTCATGCCCAGAGAACTTCAGATAGAGTTCGCGGAAATGCTCAGTAGGCAACCCAGGCAGGGTAAGAATCAGCATTTCCACACTACTCAGAGAATTTTTATTTTCAGGGATGGATTTTTAGCCCAATTCAAGTTGAAGAAAAATGGTTTCGTGAAAATCGCAGAAAATTTTTTTTCAGAAACTCCGGGATGCCTGGATGTCGCGGTGCTCCAC
The DNA here is from genome assembly GCF_059453375.1 of Lepisosteus platostomus. Taxonomy (NCBI): domain Eukaryota; kingdom Metazoa; phylum Chordata; class Actinopteri; order Semionotiformes; family Lepisosteidae; genus Lepisosteus; species Lepisosteus platostomus. The sequence goes on along the minus strand of NC_142618.1, from coordinate 63,244,191 downwards.
TCGACATTTGTATTCCAAATCTGAGTCACTCAGATCACACGAGTACCCAAGCATGCTTGAAACTCATTCAAATGCAACTGCTTCTATCTGTTGTCTTGATTGTTTCCCACTCATTCCTTTTGGTTTGGGGAACATGTCAAAATCTCATGCCCAGAGAACTTCAGATAGAGTTCGCGGAAATGCTCAGTAGGCAACCCAGGCAGGGTAAGGATCAGCATTTCCACACTACTCAGAGAATTTTTATTTTCAGGGATGGATTTTTAGCCCAATTCATGTTGAAGAAAAGTGGTTTCGTGAAAATCGCAGAAAATTTTTTTTCAGAAACTCCGGGGTGCCTGGAGGTCGCGGTGCACCACGCATAAAGTTGTATTCCATAAACTGAGTCACTCAGATCACACGAGTACCCAGGCATGCTTGAAACTCATTCAAATGAAACTGCTTCTATCTGTTGTCTTGATTGTTTCCCACTCATTCCTTTTGGTTTGGGGAACATGACTAAATCTCATGCCCAGAGAACTTCAACTAGAGTTATCGGAAATGCTCAGTGGACACCCCAGGTATGGTATGGATCAGCATTTCCACACTACTCAGAGAATTTTTATTTTCAGGGATGGATTTTTAGCCCAATTCAAGTTGAATAAAAGTGGTTTCGTGAAAATCGCAGAGAATTTTTTTTCAGAAACTCCGGGATGCCTGGATGTCGCGGTGCACCACGCGAGAGTTGTATTCCAAAACTGAGTCACTCAGATCACACGAGTACCCAGGCATGCTTAAAACTCATTCAAATGAAACTGCTTCTATCTGTTGTCTTGATTGTTTCCCACTCATTCCTTTTGGTTTGGGGAACATGTCAAAATCTCATGCCCAGAGAACTTCAGATAGAGTTCGCGGAAATGCTCAGTAGGCAACCCAGGCAGGGTAAGGATCAGCATTTCCACACTACTCAGAGAATTTTTATTTTCAGGGATGGATTTTTAGCCAAATTCAAGTTGAAGAAAAGTGGTTTCGTGAAAATCGCAAAAAATTTTTTTCAGAAACTCCGGGATGCCTGGATGTCGCGGTGCACCACGCGAGAGTTGTATTCCAAAACTGAGTCACTCAGATCACACGAGTACCCAAGCATGCTTGAAAATCATTCAAATGCAAGTGCTTCTATCTGTTGTCTTGATTGTTTCCCACTCATTCCTTTTGGTTTGGGGAACATGTCAAAATCTCATGCCCAGAGAACTTCAGACAGAGTTCGCGGAAATGCTCAGTGGGCAACCCAGACAGAGTAAGGATCAGCATTTCCACACTTCTCAAAGAATTTTTATTTTCAGGGATGGATTTTTAGCCCAATTCAAGTTGAAGAAAAGTGGTTTCGTGAAAATCGCAGAGAATTTTTTTTCAGAAACTCCGGGATGCCTGGATGTCGCGGTGCACCACGCGAGAGTTGTATTCCAAAACTGAGTCACTCAGATCACACGAGTACCCAGGCATGCTTAAAACTCATTCAAATGAAACTGCTTCTATCTGTTGTCTTGATTGTTTCCCACTCATTCCTTTTGGTTTGGGGAACATGTCAAAATCTCATGCCCAGAGAACTTCAGATAGAGTTCGCGGAAATGCTCAGTAGGCAACCCAGGCAGGGTAAGGATCAGCATTTCCACACTACTCAGAGAATTTTTATTTTCAGGGATGGATTTTTAGCCCAATTCAAGTTGAAGAAAAGTGGTTTCGTGAAAATCGCAGAAATTTTTTTTTCAGAAACTCCGGGATGCCTGGATGTCGCGGTGCACCACGCGAGAGTTGTATTCCAAAACTGAGTCACTCAGATCACACGAGTACCCAGGCATGCTTGAAACTCATTCAAATGAAACTGCTTCTATCTGTTGTCTTGATTGTTTCCCACTCATTCCTTTTGGTTTGGGGAACATGACTAAATCTCATGCCCAGAGAACTTCAACTAGAGTTAGCGGAAATGCTCAGTGGACACCCCAGGTAGGGTATGGATCAGCATTTCCACACTACTCAGAGAATTTTTATTTTCAGGGATGGATTTTTAGCCCAATTCAAGTTGAAGAAAAGTGGTTTCGTGAAAATCGCAGAAAATTTTTTTTCAGAAACTCCGGGATGCCTGGATGTCGCGGTGCTCCACGCGACAGTTTTATTACAAAACTGAGTCACTCAGATCACACGAGTACCCAAGCATGCTTGAAACTCATTCAAATGCAACTGCTTCTATCTGTTGTCTTGATTGTTTCCCACTCATTCCTTTTGGTTTGGGGAACATGTCAAAATCTCATGCCCAGAGAACTTCAGATAGAGTTCGCGGAAATGCTCAGTAGGCAACCCAGGCAGGGTAAAGATCAGCATTTCCACACTACTCAGAGAATTTTTATTTTCAGGGATGGATTTTTAGCCCAATTCAAGTTGAAAAAAAGTGGTTTCGTGAAAATCGCAGAAAATTTTTTTTCAGAAACTCCGGGATGCCTGGATGTCGCGGTGCTCCACGCGACAGTTGTATTCCAAAACTGAGTCACTCAGATCACACGAGTACCCAAGCATGCTTGAAACTCATTCAAATGCAACTGCTTCTATCTGTTGTCTTGATTGTTTCCCACTCATTCCGTTTGGTTTGGGGAAGATGTCAAAATCTCATGCCCAGAGAACTTCAACTAGAGTTATAGGAAATGCTCAGTGGACACCCCAGGTAGGGTATGGATCAGCATTTCCACACTACTCAGAGAATTTTTATTTTCAGGGATGGATTTTTAGCCCAATTCAAGTTGAAGAAAAGTGGTTTCGTGAAAATCGCAGAAAAGTTTTTTTCAGAAACTCCGGGATGCCTGGATGTCGCGGTGCTCCGCGCGACAGTTGTATTCCAAAACTGAGTCACTCAGATCACACGAGTACCCAAGCATGCTTGAAACTCATTCAAATGCAACTGCTTCTATCTGTTGTCTTGATTGTTTCCCACTCATTCCTTTTGGTTTGGGGAAGATGTCAAAATCTCATGCCCAGAGAACTTCAGCTAGAGTTCGCGGAAATGCTCAGTAGGCAACCCAGGCAGGGTAAGGATCAGCATTTCCACACTACTCAGAGAATTTTTATTTTCAGGGATGGATTTTTAGCCCAATTCAAGTTGAAGAAAAGTGGTTTCGTGAAAATCGCAGAAAAAATTTTTTCAGAAACTCCGGGGTGCCTGGAAGTCGCGGTGCACCACGCGACAGTTGTATTCCAAAACTGAGTCACTCAGATCACACGAGTACCCAAGCATGCTTGAAAATCATTCAAATGCAAGTGCTTCTATCTGTTGTCTTGATTGTTTCCCACTCATTCCTTTTGGTTTGGGGAAGATGTCAAAATCTCATGCCCAGAGAATTTCAGATAGAGTTAGCGGAAATGCTCAGTGGACACCCCAGGTAGGGTATGGATCAGCATTTCCACACTACTCAGAGAATTTTTATTTTCAGGGATGGATTTTTAGCCCAATTCAAGTAGAAGAAAAGTGGTTTCGTGAAAATCGCAGAAAATTTTTTTTCAGAAACTCCGGGATGCCTGGATGTCGCGATGCTCCACGCGACAGTTTTATTCCAAAACTGAGTCACTCAGATCACACGAGTACCCAAGCATGCTTGAAACTCATTCAAATGCAACTGCTTCTATCTGTTGTCTTGATTGTTTCCCACTCATTCCTTTTGGTTAGGGGAACATGTCAAAATCTCATGCCCAGAGAACTTCAGACAGAGTTCGCGGAAATGCTCAGTGGGCAACCCAGGCAGGGTAAGGATCAGCATTTCCACACTTCTCAAAGAATTTTTATTTTCAGGGATGGATTTTTAGCCCAATTCAAGTTGAAGAAAAGTGGTTTCGTGAAATTCGCAGAAAATTTTTTTTCAGAACTCCGGGATGCCTGGATGTCGCGGTGCACCACGCGAGAGTTGTATTCCAAACCTGAGTCACTCAGATCACACGAGTACCCAGGCATGCTTGAAACTCATTCAAATGAAACTGCTTCTATCTGTTGTCTTGATTGTTTCCCACTCATTCCTTTTGGTTTGGGGAACATGACTAAATCTCATGCCCAGAGAACTTCAACTAGAGTTATCGGAAATGCTCAGTGGACACCCCAGGTATGGTATGGATCAGCATTTCCACACTACTCAGAGAATTTTTATTTTCAGGGATGGATTTTTAGCCCAATTCAAGTTGAAGAAAAGTGGTTTCGTGAAAATCACAGAAAATTTTTTTTCAGAACTCCGGGATGCCTGGATGTCGCGGTGCACCACGCGAGAGTTGTATTCCAAAACTGAGTCACTCAGATCACACGAGTACCCAGGCATGCTTGAAACTCATTCAAATGCAACTGCTTCTATCTGTTGTCTTGATTGTTTCCCACTCATTCCTTTTGGTTTGGGGAACATGTCAAAATCTCATGCCCAGAGAATTTCAGATAGAGTTCACGGAAATGCTCAGTAGGCAACCCAGGCAGGGTAAGGATCAGCATTTCCACACTACTCAGAGAATTTTTATTTTCAGGGATGGATTTTTAGCCCAATTCAAGTTGAAGAAAAGTGGTTTCGTGAAAATCGCAGAAAAAAAATTTTCAGAAACTCCGGGGTGCCTGGATGTCGCGGTGCACCACGCGACAGTTGTATTCCAAAACTGAGTCACTCAGATCACACGAGTACCCAAGCATGCTTGAAAATCATTCAAATGCAAGTGCTTCTATCTGTTGTCTTGATTGTTTCCCACTCATTCCTTTTGGTTTGGGGAACATGTCAAAATCTCATGCCCAGAGAACTTCAGACAGAGTTCGCGGAAATGCTCAGTGGGCAACCCAGGCAGGGTAAGGATCAGCATTTCCACACTTCTCAAAGAATTTTTATTTTCAGGGATGGATTTTTAGCCCAATTCAAGTTGAAGAAAAGTGGTTTCGTGAAAATCGCAGAAATTTTTTTTTCAGAAACTCCGGGATGCCTGGATGTCGCGGTGCTCCACGCGACAGTTTTATTCCAAAACTGAGTCACTCAGATCACACGAGTACCCAAGCATGCTTGAAACTCATTCAAATGCAACTGCTTCTATCTGTTGTCTTGATTGTTTCCCACTCATTCCTTTTGGTTTGGGGAACATGTCAAAATCTCATGCCCAGAGAACTTCAGATAGAGTTCGCGGAAATGCTCAGTAGGCAACCCAGGCAGGGTAAGAATCAGCATTTCCACACTACTCAGAGAATTTTTATTTTCAGGGATGGATTTTTAGCCCAATTCAAGTTGAAGAAAAATGGTTTCGTGAAAATCGCAGAAAATTTTTTTTCAGAAACTCCGGGATGCCTGGATGTCGCGGTGCTCCACTCGACAGTTGTATTCCAAATCTGAGTCACTCAGATCACACGAGTACCCAAGCATGCTTGAAACTCATTCAAATGAAACTGCTTCTATCTGTTGTCTTGATTGTTTCCCACTCATTCCTTTTGGTTTGGGGAACATGACTAAATCTCATGCCCAGAGAACTTCAACTAGAGTTATCGGAAATGCTCAGTGGACACCCCAGGTATGGTATGGATCAGCATTTCCACACTACTCAGAGAATTTTTATTTTCAGGGATGGATTTTTAGCCCAATTCAAGTTGAATAAAAGTGGTTTCGTGAAAATCGCAGAAAATTTTTTTTCAGAAACTCCGGGATGCCTGGATGTCGCGGTGCTCCACGCGACAGTTGTATTCCAAAACTGAGTCACTCAGATCACACGAGTACCCAAGCATGCTTGAAACTTATTCAAATGCAACTGCTTCTATCTGTTGTCTTGATTGTTTCCCACTCATTCCTTTTGGTTTGGGGAAGATGTCAAAATCTCATGCCCAGAGAACTTCAGCTAGAGCTCGCGGAAATGCTCAGTAGGCAACCCAGGCAGGGTAAGGATCAGCATTTCCACACTACTCAGAGAATTTTTATTTTCAGGGATGGATTTTTAGCCCAATTCAAGTTGAAGAAAAGTGGTTTCGTGAAAATCGCAGAAAAATTTTTTTCAGAAACTCCGGGGTACCTGGAAGTCGCGGTGCACCACGCGACAGTTGTATTCCAAAACTGAGTCACTCAGATCACACGAGTACCCAAGCATGCTTGAAAATCATTCAAATGCAAGTGCTTCTATCTGTTGTCTTGATTGTTTCCCACTCATTCCTTTTGGTTTGGGGAACATGTCAAAATCTCATGCCCAGAGAACTTCAGACAGAGTTCGCGGAAATGCTCAGTGGGCAACCCAGGCAGGGTAAGGATCAGCATTTCCACACTTCTCAAAGAATTTTTATTTTCAGGGTTGGATTTTTAGCCCAATTCAAGTTGAAGAAAAGTGGTTTCGTGAAAATCGCAGAGAATTTTTTTTCAGAAACTCCGGGATGCCTGGATGTCGCGGTGCACCACGCGAGAGTTGTATTCCAAAACTGAGTCACTCAGATCACACGAGTACCCAGGCATGCTTGAAACTCATTCAAATGAAACTGCTTCTATCTGTTGTCTTGATTGTTTCCCACTCATTCCTTTTGGTTTGGGGAACATGACTAAATCTCATGCCCAGAGAACTTCAACTAGAGTTAGCGGAAATGCTCAGTGGACACCCCAGGTAGGGTATGGATCAGCATTTCCACACTACTCAGAGAATTTTTATTTTCAGGGATGGATTTTTAGCCCAATTCAAGTTGAAGAAAAGTGGTTTCGTGAAAATCGCAGAAAATTTTTTTTCAGAAACTCCGGGATGCCTGGATGTCGCGGTGCTCCACGCGACAGTTTTATTCCAAAACTGAGTCACTCAGATCACACGAGTACCCAAGCATGCTTGAAACTCATTCAAATGCAACTGCTTCTATCTGTTGTCTTGATTGTTTCCCACTCATTCCTTTTGGTTTGGGGAACATGTCAAAATCTCATGCCCAGAGAACTTCAGATAGAGTTCGCGGAAATGCTCAGTAGGCAACCCAGGCAGGGTAAGAATCAGCATTTCCACACTACTCAGAGAATTTTTATTTTCAGGGATGGATTTTTAGCCCAATTCAAGTTGAAGAAAAATGGTTTCGTGAAAATCGCAGAAATTTTTTTTTCAGAAACTCCGGGATGCCTGGATGTCGCGGTGCTCCACTCGACAGTTGTATTCCAAAACTGAGTCACTCAGATCACACGAGTACCCAGGCATGCTTGAAACTCATTCAAATGCAACTGCTTCTATCTGTTGTCTTGATTGTTTCCCACTCATTCCTTTTGGTTTGGGGAACATGTCAAAATCTCATGCCCAGAGAATTTCAGATAGAGTTCACGGAAATGCTCAGTAGGCAACCCAGGCAGGGTAAGGATCAGCATTTCCACACTACTCAGAGAATTTTTATTTTCAGGGATGGATTTTTAGCCCAATTCAAGTTGAAGAAAAGTGGTTTCGTGAAAATCGCAGAAAAAAAATTTTCAGAAACTCCGGGGTGCCTGGATGTCGCGGTGCACCACGCGACAGTTGTATTCCAAAACTGAGTCACTCAGATCACACGAGTACCCAAGCATGCTTGAAAATCATTCAAATGCAAGTGCTTCTATCTGTTGTCTTGATTGTTTCCCACTCATTCCTTTTGGTTTGGGGAACATGTCAAAATCTCATGCCCAGAGAACTTCAGACAGAGTTCGCGGAAATGCTCAGTGGGCAACCCAGGCAGGGTAAGGATCAGCATTTCCACACTTCTCAAAGAATTTTTATTTTCAGGGATGGATTTTTAGCCCAATTCAAGTTGAAGAAAAGTGGTTTCGTGAAAATCGCAGAAAATTTTTTTTCAGAAACTCCGGGATGCCTGGATGTCGCGGTGCTCCACGCGACAGTTTTATTCCAAAACTGAGTCACTCAGATCACACGAGTACCCAAGCATGCTTGAAACTCATTCAAATGCAACTGCTTCTATCTGTTGTCTTGATTGTTTCCCACTCATTCCTTTTGGTTTGGGGAACATGTCAAAATCTCATGCCCAGAGAACTTCAGATAGAGTTCGCGGAAATGCTCAGTAGGCAACCCAGGCAGGGTAAGAATCAGCATTTCCACACTACTCAGAGAATTTTTATTTTCAGGGATGGATTTTTAGCCCAATTCAAGTTGAAGAAAAATGGTTTCGTGAAAATCGCAGAAAATTTTTTTTCAGAAACTCCGGGATGCCTGGATGTCGCGGTGCTCCACTCGACAGTTGTATTCCAAATCTGAGTCACTCAGATCACACGAGTACCCAAGCATGCTTGAAACTCATTCAAATGAAACTGCTTCTATCTGTTGTCTTGATTGTTTCCCACTCATTCCTTTTGGTTTGGGGAACATGACTAAATCTCATGCCCAGAGAACTTCAACTAGAGTTATCGGAAATGCTCAGTGGACACCCCAGGTATGGTATGGATCAGCATTTCCACACTACTCAGAGAATTTTTATTTTCAGGGATGGATTTTTAGCCCAATTCAAGTTGAATAAAAGTGGTTTCGTGAAAATCGCAGAAAATTTTTTTTCAGAAACTCCGGGATGCCTGGATGTCGCGGTGCTCCACGCGACAGTTGTATTCCAAAACTGAGTCACTCAGATCACACGAGTACCCAAGCATGCTTGAAACTTATTCAAATGCAACTGCTTCTATCTGTTGTCTTGATTGTTTCCCACTCATTCCTTTTGGTTTGGGGAAGATGTCAAAATCTCATGCCCAGAGAACTTCAGCTAGAGCTCGCGGAAATGCTCAGTAGGCAACCCAGGCAGGGTAAGGATCAGCATTTCCACACTACTCAGAGAATTTTTATTTTCAGGGATGGATTTTTAGCCCAATTCAAGTTGAAGAAAAGTGGTTTCGTGAAAATCGCAGAAAAAAATTTTTCAGAAACTCCGGGGTACCTGGAAGTCGCGGTGCACCACGCGACAGTTGTATTCCAAAACTGAGTCACTCAGATCACACGAGTACCCAAGCATGCTTGAAAATCATTCAAATGCAAGTGCTTCTATCTGTTGTCTTGATTGTTTCCCACTCATTCCTTTTGGTTTGGGGAACATGTCAAAATCTCATGCCCAGAGAACTTCAGACAGAGTTCGCGGAAATGCTCAGTGGGCAACCCAGGCAGGGTAAGGATCAGCATTTCCACACTTCTCAAAGAATTTTTATTTTCAGGGTTGGATTTTTAGCCCAATTCAAGTTGAAGAAAAGTGGTTTCGTGAAAATCGCAGAGAATTTTTTTTCAGAAACTCCGGGATGCCTGGATGTCGCGGTGCACCACGCGAGAGTTGTATTCCAAAACTGAGTCACTCAGATCACACGAGTACCCATGCATGCTTGAAACTCATTCAAATGAAACTGCTTCTATCTGTTGTCTTGATTGTTTCCCACTCATTCCTTTTGGTTTGGGGAACATGACTAAATCTCATGCCCAGAGAACTTCAACTAGAGTTAGCGGAAATGCTCAGTGGACACCCCAGGTAGGGTATGGATCAGCATTTCCACACTACTCAGAGAATTTTTATTTTCAGGGATGGATTTTTAGCCCAATTCAAGTTGAAGAAAAGTGGTTTCGTGAAAATCGCAGAAAATTTTTTTTCAGAAACTCCGGGATGCCTGGATGTCGCGGTGCTCCACGCGACAGTTTTATTCCAAAACTGAGTCACTCAGATCACACGAGTACCCAAGCATGCTTGAAACTCATTCAAATGCAACTGCTTCTATCTGTTGTCTTGATTGTTTCCCACTCATTCCTTTTGGTTAGGGGAACATGTCAAAATCTCATGCCCAGAGAACTTCAGACAGAGTTCGCGGAAATGCTCAGTGGGCAACCCAGGCAGGGTAAGGATCAGCATTTCCACACTTCTCAAAGAATTTTTATTTTCAGGGATGGATTTTTAGCCCAATTCAAGTTGAAGAAAAGTGGTTTCGTGAAAATCGCAGAAAATTTTTTTTCAGAAACTCCGGGATGCCTGGATGTCGCGGTGCACCACGCGAGAGTTGTATTCCAAAACTGAGTCACTCAGATCACACGAGTACCCAGGCATGCTTGAAACTCATTCAAATGAAACTGCTTCTATCTGTTGTCTTGATTGTTTCCCACTCATTCCTTTTGGTTTGGGGAACATGACTAAATCTCATGCCCAGAGAACTTCAACTAGAGTTATCGGAAATGCTCAGTGGACACCCCAGGTATGGTATGGATCAGCATTTCCACACTACTCAGAGAATTTTTATTTTCAGGGATGGATTTTTAGCCCAATTCAAGTTGAAGAAAAGTGGTTTCGTGAAAATCGCAGAAAATTTTTTTTCAGAAACTCCGGGATGCCTGGATGTCGCGGTGCACCACGCGACAGTTGTATTCCAAAACTGAGTCACTCAGATCACACGAGTACCCAAGCATGCTTGAAACTTATTCAAATACAACTGCTTCTATCTGTTGTCTTGATTGTTTCCCACTCATTCCTTTTGGTTTGGGGAACATGTCAAAATCTCATGCCCAGAGAACTTCAGCTAGAGCTCGCGGAAATGCTCAGTAGGCAACCCAGGCAGGGTAAGGATCAGCATTTCCACACTACTCAGAGAATTTTTATTTTCAGGGATGGATTTTTAGCCCAATTCAAGTTGAAGAAAAGTGGTTTCGTGAAAATCGCAGAAAATTTTTTTTCAGAAACTCCGGGGTACCTGGAAGTCGCGGTGCACCACGCGACAGTTGTATTCCAAAACTGAGTCACTCAGATCACACGAGTACCCAAGCATGCTTGAAAATCATTCAAATGCAAGTGCTTCTATCTGTTGTCGTGATTGTTTCCCACTCATTCCTTTTGGTTTGGGGAACATGTCAAAATCTCATGCCCAGAGAATTTCAGATAGAGTTCGCGGAAATGCTCAGTAGGCAACCCAGGCAGGGTAAGGATCAGCATTTCCACACTACTCAGAGAATTTTTATTTTCAGGGATGGATTTTTATCCCAATTCAAGTTGAAGAAAAGTGGTTTCGTGAAAATCGCAGAAAATTTTTTTTCAGAAACTCCGGGATGCCTGGATGTCGCGGTGCTCCACGCGACAGTTGTATTCCAAAACTGAGTCACTCAGATCACACGAGTACCCAAGCATGCTTGAAAATCATTCAAATGCAAGTGCTTCTATCTGTTGTCTTGATTGTTTCCCACTCATTCCTTTTGGTTTGGGGAACATGTCAAAATCTCATGCCCAGAGAACTTCAGACAGAGTTCGCGGAAATGCTCAGTGGGCAACCCAGGCAGGGTAAGGATCAGCATTTCCACACTTCTCAAAGAATTTTTATTTTCAGGGTTGGATTTTTAGCCCAATTCAAGTTGAAGAAAAGTGGTTTCGTGAAAATCGCAGAGAATTTTTTTTCAGAAACTCCGGGATGCCTGGATGTCGCGGTGCACCACGCGAGAGTTGTATTCCAAAACTGAGTCACTCAGATCACACGAGTACCCAAGCATGCTTGAAACTTATTCAAATGCAACTGCTTCTATCTGTTGTCTTGATTGTTTCCCACTCATTCCTTTTGGTTTGGGGAAGATGTCAAAATCTCATGCCCAGAGAACTTCAGCTAGAGCTCGCGGAAATGCTCAGTAGGCAACCCAGGCAGGGTAAGGATCAGCATTTCCACACTACTCAGAGAATTTTTATTTTCAGGGATGGATTTTTAGCCCAATTCAAGTTGAAGAAAAGTGGTTTCGTGAAAATCGCAGAAAAAATTTTTTCAGAAACTCCGGGGTACCTGGAAGTCGCGGTGCACCACGCGACAGTTGTATTCCAAAACTGAGTCACTCAGATCACACGAGTACCCAAGCATGCTTGAAAATCATTCAAATGCAAGTCCTTCTATCTGTTGTCTTGATTGTTTCCCACTCATTCCTTTTGGTTTGGGGAACATGTCAAAATCTCATGCCCAGAGAATTTCAGATAGAGTTCGCGGAAATGCTCAGTAGGCAACCCAGGCAGGGTAAGGATCAGCATTTCCACACTAGTCAGAGAATTTTTATTTTCAGGGATGGATTTTTAGCCCAATTCAAGTTGAAGAAAAGTGGTTTCGTGAAAATCGCAGAAAATTTTTTTTCAGAAACTCCGGGATGCCTGGATGTCGCGGTGCTCCACGCGACAGTTGTATTCCAAAACTGAGTCACTCAGATCACACGAGTACCCAAGCATGCTTGAAACTCATTCAAATGCAACTGCTTCTATCTGTTGTCTTGATTGTTTCCCACTCATTCCGTTTGGTTTGGGGAAGATGTCAAAATCTCATGCCCAGAGAACTTCAACTAGAGTTATAGGAAATGCTCAGTGGACACCCCAGGTAGGGTATGGATCAGCATTTCCACACTACTCAGAGAATTTTTATTTTCAGGGATGGATTTTTAGCCCAATTCAAGTTGAAGAAAAGTGGTTTCGTGAAAATCGCAGAGAATTTTTTTTCAGAAACTCCGGGATGCCTGGATGTCGCGGTGCACCACGCGAGAGTTGTATTCCAAAACTGAGTCACTCAGATCACACGAGTACCCAGGCATGCTTGAAACTCATTCAAATGAAACTGCTTCTATCTGTTGTCTTGATTGTTTCCCACTCATTCCTTTTGGTTTGGGGAACATGACTAAATCTCATGCCCAGAGAACTTCAACTAGAGTTAGCGGAAATGCTCAGTGGACACCCCAGGTAGGGTATGGATCAGCATTTCCACACTACTCAGAGAATTTTTATTTTCAGGGATGGATTTTTAGCCCAATTCAAGTTGAAGAAAAGTGGTTTCGTGAAAATCGCAGAAAATTTTTTTTCAGAAACTCCGGGATGCCTGGATGTCGCGGTGCTCCACGCGACAGTTTTATTCCAAAACTGAGTCACTCAGATCACACGAGTACCCAAGCATGCTTGAAACTCATTCAAATGCAACTGCTTCTATCTGTTGTCTTGATTGTTTCCCACTCATTCCTTTTGGTTTGGGGAACATGTCAAAATCTCATGCCCAGAGAACTTCAGATAGAGTTCGCGGAAATGCTCAGTAGGCAACCCAGGCAGGGTAAGAATCAGCATTTCCACACTACTCAGAGAATTTTTATTTTCAGGGATGGATTTTTAGCCCAATTCAAGTTGAAGAAAAATGGTTTCGTGAAAATCGCAGAAATTTTTTTTTCAGAAACTCCGGGATGCCTGGATGTCGCGGTGCTCCACTCGACAGTTGTATTCCAAAACTGAGTCACTCAGATCACACGAGTACCCAGGCATGCTTGAAACTCATTCAAATGCAACTGCTTCTATCTGTTGTCTTGATTGTTTCCCACTCATTCCTTTTGGTTTGGGGAACATGTCAAAATCTCATGCCCAGAGAATTTCAGATAGAGTTCACGGAAATGCTCAGTAGGCAACCCAGGCAGGGTAAGGATCAGCATTTCCACACTACTCAGAGAATTTTTATTTTCAGGGATGGATTTTTAGCCCAATTCAAGTTGAAGAAAAGTGGTTTCGTGAAAATCGCAGAAAAAAAATTTTCAGAAACTCCGGGGTGCCTGGATGTCGCGGTGCACCACGCGACAGTTGTATTCCAAAACTGAGTCACTCAGATCACACGAGTACCCAAGCATGCTTGAAAATCATTCAAATGCAAGTGCTTCTATCTGTTGTCTTGATTGTTTCCCACTCATTCCTTTTGGTTTGGGGAACATGTCAAAATCTCATGCCCAGAGAACTTCAGACAGAGTTCGCGGAAATGCTCAGTGGGCAACCCAGGCAGGGTAAGGATCAGCATTTCCACACTTCTCAAAGAATTTTTATTTTCAGGGATGGATTTTTAGCCCAATTCAAGTTGAAGAAAAGTGGTTTCGTGAAAATCGCAGAAAATTTTTTTTCAGAAACTCCGGGATGCCTGGATGTCGCGGTGCTCCACGCGACAGTTTTATTCCAAAACTGAGTCACTCAGATCACACGAGTACCCAAGCATGCTTGAAACTCATTCAAATGCAACTGCTTCTATCTGTTGTCTTGATTGTTTCCCACTCATTCCTTTTGGTTTGGGGAACATGTCAAAATCTCATGCCCAGAGAACTTCAGATAGAGTTCGCGGAAATGCTCAGTAGGCAACCCAGGCAGGGTAAGAATCAGCATTTCCACACTACTCAGAGAATTTTTATTTTCAGGGATGGATTTTTAGCCCAATTCAAGTTGAAGAAAAATGGTTTCGTGAAAATCGCAGAAAATTTTTTTTCAGAAACTCCGGGATGCCTGGATGTCGCGGTGCTCCACTCGACAGTTGTATTCCAAATCTGAGTCACTCAGATCACACGAGTACCCAAGCATGCTTGAAACTCATTCAAATGAAACTGCTTCTATCTGTTGTCTTGATTGTTTCCCACTCATTCCTTTTGGTTTGGGGAACATGACTAAATCTCATGCCCAGAGAACTTCAACTAGAGTTATCGGAAATGCTCAGTGGACACCCCAGGTATGGTATGGATCAGCATTTCCACACTACTCAGAGAATTTTTATTTTCAGGGATGGATTTTTAGCCCAATTCAAGTTGAATAAAAGTGGTTTCGTGAAAATCGCAGAAAATTTTTTTTCAGAAACTCCGGGATGCCTGGATGTCGCGGTGCTCCACGCGACAGTTGTATTCCAAAACTGAGTCACTCAGATCACACGAGTACCCAAGCATGCTTGAAACTTATTCAAATGCAACTGCTTCTATCTGTTGTCTTGATTGTTTCCCACTCATTCCTTTTGGTTTGGGGAAGATGTCAAAATCTCATGCCCAGAGAACTTCAGCTAGAGCTCGCGGAAATGCTCAGTAGGCAACCCAGGCAGGGTAAGGATCAGCATTTCCACACTACTCAGAGAATTTTTATTTTCAGGGATGGATTTTTAGCCCAATTCAAGTTGAAGAAAAGTGGTTTCGTGAAAATCGCAGAAAAAAATTTTTCAGAAACTCCGGGGTACCTGGAAGTCGCGGTGCACCACGCGACAGTTGTATTCCAAAACTGAGTCACTCAGATCACACGAGTACCCAAGCATGCTTGAAAATCATTCAAATGCAAGTGCTTCTATCTGTTGTCTTGATTGTTTCCCACTCATTCCTTTTGGTTTGGGGAACATGTCAAAATCTCATGCCCAGAGAACTTCAGACAGAGTTCGCGGAAATGCTCAGTGGGCAACCCAGGCAGGGTAAGGATCAGCATTTCCACACTTCTCAAAGAATTTTTATTTTCAGGGTTGGATTTTTAGCCCAATTCAAGTTGAAGAAAAGTGGTTTCGTGAAAATCGCAGAGAATTTTTTTTCAGAAACTCCGGGATGCCTGGATGTCGCGGTGCACCACGCGAGAGTTGTATTCCAAAACTGAGTCACTCAGATCACACGAGTACCCAGGCATGCTTGAAACTCATTCAAATGAAACTGCTTCTATCTGTTGTCTTGATTGTTTCCCACTCATTCCTTTTGGTTTGGGGAACATGACTAAATCTCATGCCCAGAGAACTTCAACTAGAGTTAGCGGAAATGCTCAGTGGACACCCCAGGTAGGGTATGGATCAGCATTTCCACACTACTCAGAGAATTTTTATTTTCAGGGATGGATTTTTAGCCCAATTCAAGTTGAAGAAAAGTGGTTTCGTGAAAATCGCAGAAAATTTTTTTTCAGAAACTCCGGGATGCCTGGATGTCGCGGTGCTCCACGCGACAGTTTTATTCCAAAACTGAGTCACTCAGATCACACGAGTACCCAAGCATGCTTGAAACTCATTCAAATGCAACTGCTTCTATCTGTTGTCTTGATTGTTTCCCACTCATTCCTTTTGGTTAGGGGAACATGTCAAAATCTCATGCCCAGAGAACTTCAGACAGAGTTCGCGGAAATGCTCAGTGGGCAACCCAGGCAGGGTAAGGATCAGCATTTCCACACTTCTCAAAGAATTTTTATTTTCAGGGATGGATTTTTAGCCCAATTCAAGTTGAAGAAAAGTGGTTTCGTGAAAATCGCAGAAAATTTTTTTTCAGAAACTCCGGGATGCCTGGATGTCGCGGTGCACCACGCGAGAGTTGTATTCCAAAACTGAGTCACTCAGATCACACGAGTACCCAGGCATGCTTGAAACTCATTCAAATGAAACTGCTTCTATCTGTTGTCTTGATTGTTTCCCACTCATTCCTTTTGGTTTGGGGAACATGACTAAATCTCATGCCCAGAGAACTTCAACTAGAGTTATCGGAAATGCTCAGTGGACACCCCAGGTATGGTATGGATCAGCATTTCCACACTACTCAGAGAATTTTTATTTTCAGGGATGGATTTTTAGCCCAATTCAAGTTGAAGAAAAGTGGTTTCGTGAAAATCGCAGAAAATTTTTTTTCAGAAACTCCGGGATGCCTGGATGTCGCGGTGCACCACGCGACAGTTGTATTCCAAAACTGAGTCACTCAGATCACACGAGTACCCAAGCATGCTTGAAACTTATTCAAATACAACTGCTTCTATCTGTTGTCTTGATTGTTTCCCACTCATTCCTTTTGGTTTGGGGAACATGTCAAAATCTCATGCCCAGAGAACTTCAGCTAGAGCTCGCGGAAATGCTCAGTAGGCAACCCAGGCAGGGTAAGGATCAGCATTTCCACACTACTCAGAGAATTTTTATTTTCAGGGATGGATTTTTAGCCCAATTCAAGTTGAAGAAAAGTGGTTTCGTGAAAATCGCAGAAAATTTTTTTTCAGAAACTCCGGGGTACCTGGAAGTCGCGGTGCACCACGCGACAGTTGTATTCCAAAACTGAGTCACTCAGATCACACGAGTACCCAAGCATGCTTGAAAATCATTCAAATGCAA
The DNA here is from genome assembly GCF_059453375.1 of Lepisosteus platostomus. NCBI lineage: Eukaryota > Metazoa > Chordata > Actinopteri > Semionotiformes > Lepisosteidae > Lepisosteus > Lepisosteus platostomus. The sequence continues at coordinate 63,227,383 of NC_142618.1, read as the reverse complement.
GTGCTTCTATCTGTTGTCGTGATTGTTTCCCACTCATTCCTTTTGGTTTGGGGAACATGTCAAAATCTCATGCCCAGAGAATTTCAGATAGAGTTCGCGGAAATGCTCAGTAGGCAACCCAGGCAGGGTAAGGATCAGCATTTCCACACTACTCAGAGAATTTTTATTTTCAGGGATGGATTTTTATCCCAATTCAAGTTGAAGAAAAGTGGTTTCGTGAAAATCGCAGAAAATTTTTTTTCAGAAACTCCGGGATGCCTGGATGTCGCGGTGCTCCACGCGACAGTTGTATTCCAAAACTGAGTCACTCAGATCACACGAGTACCCAAGCATGCTTGAAAATCATTCAAATGCAAGTGCTTCTATCTGTTGTCTTGATTGTTTCCCACTCATTCCTTTTGGTTTGGGGAACATGTCAAAATCTCATGCCCAGAGAACTTCAGACAGAGTTCGCGGAAATGCTCAGTGGGCAACCCAGGCAGGGTAAGGATCAGCATTTCCACACTTCTCAAAGAATTTTTATTTTCAGGGTTGGATTTTTAGCCCAATTCAAGTTGAAGAAAAGTGGTTTCGTGAAAATCGCAGAGAATTTTTTTTCAGAAACTCCGGGATGCCTGGATGTCGCGGTGCACCACGCGAGAGTTGTATTCCAAAACTGAGTCACTCAGATCACACGAGTACCCAAGCATGCTTGAAACTTATTCAAATGCAACTGCTTCTATCTGTTGTCTTGATTGTTTCCCACTCATTCCTTTTGGTTTGGGGAAGATGTCAAAATCTCATGCCCAGAGAACTTCAGCTAGAGCTCGCGGAAATGCTCAGTAGGCAACCCAGGCAGGGTAAGGATCAGCATTTCCACACTACTCAGAGAATTTTTATTTTCAGGGATGGATTTTTAGCCCAATTCAAGTTGAAGAAAAGTGGTTTCGTGAAAATCGCAGAAAAAATTTTTTCAGAAACTCCGGGGTACCTGGAAGTCGCGGTGCACCACGCGACAGTTGTATTCCAAAACTGAGTCACTCAGATCACACGAGTACCCAAGCATGCTTGAAAATCATTCAAATGCAAGTCCTTCTATCTGTTGTCTTGATTGTTTCCCACTCATTCCTTTTGGTTTGGGGAACATGTCAAAATCTCATGCCCAGAGAATTTCAGATAGAGTTCGCGGAAATGCTCAGTAGGCAACCCAGGCAGGGTAAGGATCAGCATTTCCACACTAGTCAGAGAATTTTTATTTTCAGGGATGGATTTTTAGCCCAATTCAAGTTGAAGAAAAGTGGTTTCGTGAAAATCGCAGAAAATTTTTTTTCAGAAACTCCGGGATGCCTGGATGTCGCGGTGCTCCACGCGACAGTTGTATTCCAAAACTGAGTCACTCAGATCACACGAGTACCCAAGCATGCTTGAAACTCATTCAAATGCAACTGCTTCTATCTGTTGTCTTGATTGTTTCCCACTCATTCCGTTTGGTTTGGGGAAGATGTCAAAATCTCATGCCCAGAGAACTTCAACTAGAGTTATAGGAAATGCTCAGTGGACACCCCAGGTAGGGTATGGATCAGCATTTCCACACTACTCAGAGAATTTTTATTTTCAGGGATGGATTTTTAGCCCAATTCAAGTTGAAGAAAAGTGGTTTCGTGAAAATCGCAGAAAAGTTTTTTTCAGAAACTCCGGGATGCCTGGATGTCGCGGTGCTCCGCGCGACAGTTGTATTCCAAAACTGAGTCACTCAGATCACACGAGTACCCAAGCATGCTTGAAACTCATTCAAATGCAACTGCTTCTATCTGTTGTCTTGATTGTTTCCCACTCATTCCTTTTGGTTTGGGGAAGATGTCAAAATCTCATGCCCAGAGAACTTCAGCTAGAGTTCGCGGAAATGCTCAGTAGGCAACCCAGGCAGGGTAAGGATCAGCATTTCCACACTACTCAGAGAATTTTTATTTTCAGGGATGGATTTTTAGCCCAATTCAAGTTGAAGAAAAGTGGTTTCGTGAAAATCGCAGAAAATTTTTTTTCAGAAACTCCGGGATGCCTGGATGTCGCGGTGCTCCACGCGACAGTTTTATTCCAAAACTGAGTCACTCAGATCACACGAGTACCCAAGCATGCTTGAAACTCATTCAAATGCAACTGCTTCTATCTGTTGTCTTGATTGTTTCCCACTCATTCCTTTTGGTTTGGGGAACATGTCAAAATCTCATGCCCAGAGAACTTCAGATAGAGTTCGCGGAAATGCTCAGTAGGCAACCCAGGCAGGGTAAGAATCAGCATTTCCACACTACTCAGAGAATTTTTATTTTCAGGGATGGATTTTTAGCCCAATTCAAGTTGAAGAAAAATGGTTTCGTGAAAATCGCAGAAATTTTTTTTTCAGAAACTCCGGGATGCCTGGATGTCGCGGTGCTCCACTCGACAGTTGTATTCCAAAACTGAGTCACTCAGATCACTCGAGTACCCAAGCATGCTTGAAACTCATTCAAATGCAACTGCTTCTATCTGTTGTCTTGATTGTTTCCCACTCATTCCTTTTGGTTAGGGGAACATGTCAAAATCTCATGCCCAGAGAACTTCAGACAGAGTTCGCGGAAATGCTCAGTGGGCAACCCAGGCAGGGTAAGGATCAGCATTTCCACACTTCTCAAAGAATTTTTATTTTCAGGGATGGATTTTTAGCCCAATTCAAGTTGAAGAAAAGTGGTTTCGTGAAAATCGCAGAAAATTTTTTTTCAGAAACTCCGGGATGCCTGGATGTCGCGGTGCACCACGCGAGAGTTGTATTCCAAAACTGAGTCACTCAGATCACACGAGTACCCAGGCATGCTTGAAACTCATTCAAATGAAACTGCTTCTATCTGTTGTCTTGATTGTTTCCCACTCATTCCTTTTGGTTTGGGGAACATGACTAAATCTCATGCCCAGAGAACTTCAACTAGAGTTATCGGAAATGCTCAGTGGACACCCCAGGTATGGTATGGATCAGCATTTCCACACTACTCAGAGAATTTTTATTTTCAGGGATGGATTTTTAGCACAATTCAAGTTGAAGAAAAGTGGTTTCGTGAAAATCGCAGAAAAGTTTTTTTCAGAAACTCCGGGATGCCTGGATGTCGCGGTGCTCCGCGCGACAGTTGTATTCCAAAACTGAGTCACTCAGATCACACGAGTACCCAAGCATGCTTGAAACACATTCAAATGCAACTGCTTCTATCTGTTGTCTTGATTGTTTCCCACTCATTCCTTTTGGTTTGGGGAAGATGTCAAAATCTCATGCCCAGAGAACTTCAGCTAGAGTTCGCGGAAATGCTCAGTAGGCAACCCAGGCAGGGTAAGGATCAGCATTTCCACACTACTCAGAGAATTTTTATTTTCAGGGATGGATTTTTAGCCCAATTCAAGTTGAAGAAAAGTGGTTTCGTGAAAATCGCAGAAAAAATTTTTTCAGAAACTCCGGGGTGCCTGGAAGTCGCGGTGCACCACGCGACAGTTGTATTCCAAAACTGAGTCACTCAGATCACACGAGTACCCAAGCATGCTTGAAAATCATTCAAATGCAAGTGCTTCTATCTGTTGTCTTGATTGTTTCCCACTCATTCCTTTTGGTTTAGGGAACATGTCAAAATCTCATGCCCAGAGAATTTCAGATAGAGTTCGCGGAAATGCTCAGTAGGCAACCCAGGCAGGGTAAGGATCAGCATTTCCACACTACTCAGAGAATTTTTATTTTCAGGGATGGATTTTTAGCCCAATTCAAGTTGAAGAAAAGTGGTTTCGTGAAAATCGCAGAAAAATTTTTTTCAGAAACTCCGGGATGCCTGGATGTCGCGGTGCTCCACGCGACAGTTGTATTCCAAAACTGAGTCACTCAGATCACACGAGTACCCAAGCATGCTTGAAACTCATTCAAATGCAACTGCTTCTATCTGTTGTCTTGATTGTTTCCCACTCATTCCGTTTGGTTTGGGGAACATGTCAAAATCTCATGCCCAGAGAACTTCAGACAGAGTTCGCGGAAATGCTCAGTGGGCAACCCAGGCAGGGTAAGGATCAGCATTTCCACACTTCTCAAAGAATTTTTATTTTCAGGGATGGATTTTTAGCCCAATTGAAGTTGAAGAAAAGTGGTTTCGTGAAAATTGCAGAGAATTTTTTTTCAGAAACTCAGGGATGCCTGGATGTCGCGGTGCTCCACGCGACAGTTGTATTCCAAAACTGAGTCACTCAGATCACACGAGTACCCAAGCATGCTTGAAACTCATTCGAATGCAACTGCTTCTATCTGTTGTCTTGATTGTTTCCCACTCATTCCTTTTGGTTTGGGGAAGATGTCAAAATCTCATGCCCAGAGAACTTCAGCTAGAGCTCGCGGAAATGCTCAGTAGGCAACCCAGGCAGGGTAAGGATCAGCATTTCCACACTACTCAGAGAATTTTTATTTTCAGGGATGGATTTTTAGCCCAATTCAAGTTGAAGAAAAGTGGTTTCGTGAAAATCGCAGAAAAAATTTTTTCAGAAACTCCGGGGTACCTGGAAGTTGCGGTGCACCACGCGACAGTTGTATTCCAAAACTGAGTCACTCAGATCACACGAGTACCCAAGCATGCTTGAAAATCATTCAAATGCAAGTGCTTCTATCTGTTGTCTTGATTGTTTCCCACTCATTCCTTTTGGTTTGGGGAACATGTCAAAATCTCATGCCCAGAGAATTTCAGATAGAGTTCGCGGAAATGCTCAGTGGACACCCCAGGTAGGGTATGGATCAGCATTTCCACACTACTCAGAGAATTTTTATTTTCAGGGATGGATTTTTAGCCCAATTCAAGTTGAAGAAAAGTGGTTTCGTGAAAATCGCAGAAAATTTTTTTTCAGAAACTCCGGGATGCCTGGATGTCGCGGTGCTCCACGCGACAGTTTTATTCCAAAACTGAGTCACTCAGATCACACGAGTACCCAAGCATGCTTGAAACTCATTCAAATGCAACTGCTTCTATCTGTTGTCTTGATTGTTTCCCACTCATTCCTTTTGGTTTGGGGAACATGTCAAAATCTCATGCCCAGAGAACTTCAGATAGAGTTCGCGGAAATGCTCAGTAGGCAACCCAGGCAGGGTAAGAATCAGCATTTCCACACTACTCAGAGAATTTTTATTTTCAGGGATGGATTTTTAGCCCAATTCAAGTTGAAGAAAAATGGTTTCGTGAAAATCGCAGAAAATTTTTTTTCAGAAACTCCGGGATGCCTGGATGTCGCGGTGCTCCACTCGACAGTTGTATTCCAAAACTGAGTCACTCAGATCACTCGAGTACCCAAGCATGCTTGAAACTCATTCAAATGCAACTGCTTCTATCTGTTGTCTTGATTGTTTCCCACTCATTCCTTTTGGTTAGGGGAACATGTCAAAATCTCATGCCCAGAGAACTTCAGACAGAGTTCGCGGAAATGCTCAGTGGGCAACCCAGGCAGGGTAAGGATCAGCATTTCCACACTTCTCAAAGAATTTTTATTTTCAGGGATGGATTTTTAGCCCAATTCAAGTTGAAGAAAAGTGGTTTCGTGAAAATCGCAGAAAATTTTTTTTCAGAAACTCCGGGATGCCTGGATGTCGCGGTGCACCACGCGAGAGTTGTATTCCAAAACTGAGTCACTCAGATCACACGAGTACCCAGGCATGCTTGAAACTCATTCAAATGAAACTGCTTCTATCTGTTGTCTTGATTGTTTCCCACTCATTCCTTTTGGTTTGGGGAACATGACTAAATCTCATGCCCAGAGAACTTCAACTAGAGTTATCGGAAATGCTCAGTGGACACCCCAGGTATGGTATGGATCAGCATTTCCACACTACTCAGAGAATTTTTATTTTCAGGGATAGATTTTTAGCCCAATTCAAGTTGAAGAAAAGTGGTTTCGTGAAAATCGCAGAAAAAATTTTTTCAGAAACTCCGGGGTACCTGGAAGTCGCGGTGCACCACGCGACAGTTGCATTCCAAAACTGAGTCACTCAGATCACACGAGTACCCAAGCATGCTTGAAAATCATTCAAATGCAAGTGCTTCTATCTGTTGTCTTGATTGTTTCCCACTCATTCCTTTTGGTTTGGGGAACATGTCAAAATCTCATGCCCAGAGAATTTCAGATAGAGTTCGCGGAAATGCTCAGTAGGCAACCCAGGCAGGGTAAGGATCAGCATTTCCACACTACTCAGAGAATTTTTATTTTCAGGGATGGATTTTTAGCCCAATTCAAGTTGAAGAAAAGTGGTTTCGTGAAAATCGCAGAAAATTTTTTTTCAGAAACTCCGGGATGCCTGGATGTCGCGGTGCTCCACGCTACAGTTGTATTCCAAAACTGAGTCACTCAGATCACACGAGTACCCAAGCATGCTTGAAACTCATTCAAATGCAACTGCTCTTATCTGTTGTCTTGATTGTTTCCCACTCATTCCGTTTGGTTTGGGGAAGATGTCAAAATCTCATGCCCAGAGAACTTCAACTAGAGTTATAGGAAATGCTCAGTGGACACCCCAGGTAGGGTATGGATCAGCATTTCCACACTACTCAGAGAATTTTTATTTTCAGGGATGGATTTTTAGCCCAATTCAAGTTGAAGAAAAGTGGTTTCGTGAAAATCGCAGAAAATTTTTTTTCAGAAACTCCGGGATGCCTGGATGTCGCGGTGCTCCACGCGACAGTTTTATTCCAAAACTGAGTCACTCAGATCACACGAGTACCCAAGCATGCTTGAAACTCATTCAAATGCAACTGCTTCTATCTGTTGTCTTGATTGTTTCCCACTCATTCCTTTTGGTTTGGGGAACATGTCAAAATCTCATGCCCAGAGAACTTCAGATAGAGTTCGCGGAAATGCTCAGTAGGCAACCCAGGCAGGGTAAGAATCAGCATTTCCACACTACTCAGAGAATTTTTATTTTCAGGGATGGATTTTTAGCCCAATTCAAGTTGAAGAAAAATGGTTTCGTGAAAATCGCAGAAAATTTTTTTTCAGAAACTCCGGGATGCCTGGATGTCGCGGTGCTCCACTCGACAGTTGTATTCCAAAACTGAGTCACTCAGATCACTCGAGTACCCATGCATGCTTGAAACTCATTCAAATGCAACTGCTTCTATCTGTTGTCTTGATTGTTTCCCACTCATTCCTTTTGGTTAGGGGAACATGTCAAAATCTCATGCCCAGAGAACTTCAGACAGAGTTCGCGGAAATGCTCAGTGGGCAACCCAGGCAGGGTAAGGATCAGCATTTCCACACTTCTCAAAGAATTTTTATTTTCAGGGATGGATTTTTAGCCCAATTCAAGTTGAAGAAAAGTGGTTTCGTGAAAATCGCAGAAAATTTTTTTTCAGAAACTCCGGGATGCCTGGATGTCGCGGTGCACCACGCGAGAGTTGTATTCCAAAACTGAGTCACTCAGATCACACGAGTACCCAGGCATGCTTGAAACTCATTCAAATGAAACTGCTTCTATCTGTTGTCTTGATTGTTTCCCACTCATTCCTTTTGGTTTGGGGAACATGTCAAAATCTCATGCCCAGAGAATTTCAGATAGAGTTCGCGGAAATGCTCAGTAGGCAACCCAGGCAGGGTAAGGATCAGCATTTCCACACTACTCAGAGAATTTTTATTTTCAGGGATGGATTTTTAGCCCAATTCAAGTTGAAGAAAAGTGGTTTCGTGAAAATCGCAGAAAATTTTTTCAGAAACTCCGGGGTACCTGGAAGTCGCGGTGCACCACGCGACAGTTGCATTCCAAAACTGAGTCACTCAGATCACACGAGTACCCAAGCATGCTTGAAAATCATTCAAATGCAAGTGCTTCTATCTGTTGTCTTGATTGTTTCCCACTCATTCCTTTTGGTTTGGGGAACATGTCAAAATCTCATGCCCAGAGAATTTCAGATAGAGTTCGCGGAAATGCTCAGTAGGCAACCCAGGCAGGGTAAGGATCAGCATTTCCACACTACTCAGAGAATTTTTATTTTCAGGGATGGATTTTTAGCCCAATTCAAGTTGAAGAAAAGTGGTTTCGTGAAAATCGCAGAAAATTTTTTTTCAGAAACTCCGGGATGCCTGGATGTCGCGGTGCTCCACTCGACAGTTGTATTCCAAAACTGAGTCACTCAGATCACACGAGTACCCAAGCATGCTTGAAACTCATTCAAATGCAACTGCTTCTATCTGTTGTCTTGATTGTTTCCCACTCATTCCGTTTGGTTTGGGGAGGATGTCAAAATCTCATGCCCAGAGAACTTCAACTAGAGTTATAGGAAATGCTCAGTGGACACCCCAGGTAGGGTATGGATCAGCATTTCCACACTACTCAGAGAATTTTTATTTTCAGGGATGGATTTTTAGCCCAATTCAAGTTGAAGAAAAGTGGTTTCGTGAAAATCGCAGAAAAGTTTTTTTCAGAAACTCCGGGATGCCTGGATGTCGCGGTGCTCCGCGCGACAGTTGTATTCCAAAACTGAGTCACTCAGATCACACGAGTACCCAAGCATGCTTGAAACTCATTCAAATGCAACTGCTTCTATCTGTTGTCTTGATTGTTTCCCACTCATTCCTTTTGGTTAGGGGAACATGTCAAAATCTCATGCCCAGAGAACTTCAGACAGAGTTCGCGGAAATGCTCAGTGGGCAACCCAGGCAGGGTAAGGATCAGCATTTCCACACTTCTCAAAGAATTTTTATTTTCAGGGATGGATTTTTAGCCCAATTCAAGTTGAAGAAAAGTGGTTTCGTGAAAATCGCAGAAAATTTTTTTTCAGAAACTCCGGGATGCCTGGATGTCGCGGTGTACCACGCGAGAGTTGTATTCCAAAACTGAGTCACTCAGATCACACGAGTACCCAGGCATGCTTGAAACTCATTCAAATGAAACTGCTTCTATCTGTTGTCTTGATTGTTTCCCACTCATTCCTTTTGGTTTGGGGAACATGACTAAATCTCATGCCCAGAGAACTTCAACTAGAGTTATCGGAAATGCTCAGTGGACACCCCAGGTATGGTATGGATCAGCATTTCCACACTACTCAGAGAATTTTTATTTTCAGGGATGGATTTTTAGCCCAATTCAAGTTGAAGAAAAGTGGTTTCGTGAAAATCGCAGAAAAATTTTTTTCAGAAACTCCGGGGTACCTGGAAGTCGCGGTGCACCACGCGACAGTTGCATTCCAAAACTGAGTCACTCAGATCACACGAGTACCCAAGCATGCTTGAAAATCATTCAAATGCAAGTGCTTCTATCTGTTGTCTTGATTGTTTCCCACTCATTCCTTTTGGTTTGGGGAACATGTCAAAATCTCATGCCCAGAGAATTTCAGATAGAGTTCGCGGAAATGCTCAGTAGGCAACCCAGGCAGGGTAAGGATCAGCATTTCCACACTACTCAGAGAATTTTTATTTTCAGGGATGGATTTTTAGCCCAATTCAAGTTGAAGAAAAGTGGTTTCGTGAAAATCGCAGAAAATTTTTTTTCAGAAACTCCGGGATGCCTGGATGTCGCGGTGCTCCACTCGACAGTTGTATTCCAAAACTGAGTCACTCAGATCACACGAGTACCCAAGCATGCTTGAAACTCATTCAAATGCAACTGCTTCTATCTGTTGTCTTGATTGTTTCCCACTCATTCCGTTTGGTTTGGGGAGGATGTCAAAATCTCATGCCCAGAGAACTTCAACTAGAGTTATAGGAAATGCTCAGTGGACACCCCAGGTAGGGTATGGATCAGCATTTCCACACTACTCAGAGAATTTTTATTTTCAGGGATGGATTTTTAGCCCAATTCAAGTTGAAGAAAAGTGGTTTCGTGAAAATCGCAGAAAAGTTTTTTTCAGAAACTCCGGGATGCCTGGATGTCGCGGTGCTCCGCGCGACAGTTGTATTCCAAAACTGAGTCACTCAGATCACACGAGTACCCAAGCATGCTTGAAACTCATTCAAATGCAACTGCTTCTATCTGTTGTCTTGATTGTTTCCCACTCATTCCTTTTGGTTTGGGGAAGATGTCAAAATCTCATGCCCAGAGAACTTCAGCTAGAGCTCGCGGAAATGCTCAGTAGGCAACCCAGGCAGGGTAAGGATCAGCATTTCCACACTACTAAGAGAATTTTTATTTTCAGGGATGGATTTTTAGCCCAATTCAAGTTGAAGAAAAGTGGTTTCGTGAAAATCGCAGAAAAAATTTTTTCAGAAACTCCGGGGTACCTGGAAGTTGCGGTGCACCACGCGACAGTTGTATTCCAAAACTGAGTCACTCAGATCACACGAGTACCCAAGCATGCTTGAAAATCATTGAAATGCAAGTGCTTCTATCTGTTGTCTTGATTGTTTCCCACTCATTCCTTTTGGTTTGGGGAACATGTCAAAATCTCATGCCCAGAGAATTTCAGATAGAGTTCGCGGAAATGCTCAGTAGGCAACCCAGGCAGGGTAAGGATCAGCATTTCCACACTACTCAGAGAATTTTTATTTTCAGGGATGGATTTTTAGCCCAATTCAAGTTGAAGAAAAGTGGTTTCGTGAAAATCGCAGAAAATTTTTTTTCAGAAACTCCGGGATGCCTGGATGTCGCGGTGCTCCACGCTACAGTTGTATTCCAAAACTGAGTCACTCAGATCACACGAGTACCCAAGCATGCTTAAAACTCATTCAAATGCAACTGCTTCTATCTGTTGTCTTGATTGTTTCCCACTCATTCCGTTTGGTTTGGGGAAGATGTCAAAATCTCATGCCCAGAGAACTTCAACTAGAGTTATAGGAAATGCTCAGTGGACACCCCAGGTAGGGTATGGATCAGCATTTCCACACTACTCAGAGAATTTTTATTTTCAGGGATGGATTTTTAGCCCAATTCAAGTTGAAGAAAAGTGGTTTCGTGAAAATCGCAGAAAAGTTTTTTTAAGAAACTCCGGGATGCCTGGATGTCGCGGTGCTCCGCGCGACAGTTGTATTCCAAAACTGAGTCACTCAGATCACACGAGTACCCAAGCATGCTTGAAACTCATTCAAATGCAACTGCTTCTATCTGTTGTCTTGATTGTTTCCCACTCATTCCTTTTGGTTTGGGGAACATGTCAAAATCTCATGCCCAGAGAACTTCAGATAGAGTTCGCGGAAATGCTCAGTAGGCAACCCAGGCAGGGTAAGAATCAGCATTTCCACACTACTCAGAGAATTTTTATTTTCAGGGATGGATTTTTAGCCCAATTCAAGTTGAAGAAAAATGGTTTCGTGAAAATCGCAGAAAATTTTTTTTCAGAAACTCCGGGATGCCTGGATGTCGCGGTGCTCCACTCGACAGTTGTATTCCAAAACTGAGTCACTCAGATCACACGAGTACCCAGGCATGCTTGAAACTCATTCAAATGCAACTGCTTCTATCTGTTGTCTTGATTGTTTCCCACTCATTCCTTTTGGTTTGGGGAACATGTCAAAATCTCATGCCCAGAGAATTTCAGATAGAGTTCACGGAAATGCTCAGTAGGCAACCCAGGCAGGGTAAGGATCAGCATTTCCACACTACTCAGAGAATTTTTATTTTCAGGGATGGATTTTTAGCCCAATTCAAGTTGAAGAAAAGTGGTTTCGTGAAAATCGCAGAAAAAAATTTTTCAGAAACTCCGGGGTGCCTGGATGTCGCGGTGCACCACGCGACAGTTGTATTCCAAAACTGAGTCACTCAGATCACACGAGTACCCAAGCATGCTTGAAAATCATTCAAATGCAAGTGCTTCTATCTGTTGTCTTGATTGTTTCCCACTCATTCCTTTTGGTTTGGGGAACATGTCAAAATCTCATGCCCAGAGAACTTCAGACAGAGTTCGCGGAAATGCTCAGTGGGCAACCCAGGCAGGGTAAGGATCAGCATTTCCACACTTCTCAAAGAATTTTTATTTTCAGGGATGGATTTTTAGCCCAATTCAAGTTGAAGAAAAGTGGTTTCGTGAAAATCGCAGAAAATTTTTTTTCAGAAACTCCGGGATGCCTGGATGTCGCGGTGCTCCACGCGACAGTTTTATTCCAAAACTGAGTCACTCAGATCACACGAGTACCCAAGCATGCTTGAAACTCATTCAAATGCAACTGCTTCTATCTGTTGTCTTGATTGTTTCCCACTCATTCCTTTTGGTTTGGGGAACATGTCAAAATCTCATGCCCAGAGAACTTCAGATAGAGTTCGCGGAAATGCTCAGTAGGCAACCCAGGCAGGGTAAGAATCAGCATTTCCACACTACTCAGAGAATTTTTATTTTCAGGGATGGATTTTTAGCCCAATTCAAGTTGAAGAAAAATGGTTTCGTGAAAATCGCAGAAAATTTTTTTTCAGAAACTCCGGGATGCCTGGATGTCGCGGTGCTCCACTCGACAGTTGTATTCCAAATCTGAGTCACTCAGATCACACGAGTACCCAAGCATGCTTGAAACTCATTCAAATGAAACTGCTTCTATCTGTTGTCTTGATTGTTTCCCACTCATTCCTTTTGGTTTGGGGAACATGACTAAATCTCATGCCCAGAGAACTTCAACTAGAGTTATCGGAAATGCTCAGTGGACACCCCAGGTATGGTATGGATCAGCATTTCCACACTACTCAGAGAATTTTTATTTTCAGGGATGGATTTTTAGCCCAATTCAAGTTGAATAAAAGTGGTTTCGTGAAAATCGCAGAAAATTTTTTTTCAGAAACTCCGGGATGCCTGGATGTCGCGGTGCTCCACGCGACAGTTGTATTCCAAAACTGAGTCACTCAGATCACACGAGTACCCAAGCATGCTTGAAACTTATTCAAATGCAACTGCTTCTATCTGTTGTCTTGATTGTTTCCCACTCATTCCTTTTGGTTTGGGGAAGATGTCAAAATCTCATGCCCAGAGAACTTCAGCTAGAGCTCGCGGAAATGCTCAGTAGGCAACCCAGGCAGGGTAAGGATCAGCATTTCCACACTACTCAGAGAATTTTTATTTTCAGGGATGGATTTTTAGCCCAATTCAAGTTGAAGAAAAGTGGTTTCGTGAAAATCGCAGAAAAAAATTTTTCAGAAACTCCGGGGTACCTGGAAGTCGCGGTGCACCACGCGACAGTTGTATTCCAAAACTGAGTCACTCAGATCACACGAGTACCCAAGCATGCTTGAAAATCATTCAAATGCAAGTGCTTCTATCTGTTGTCTTGATTGTTTCCCACTCATTCCTTTTGGTTTGGGGAACATGTCAAAATCTCATGCCCAGAGAACTTCAGACAGAGTTCGCGGAAATGCTCAGTGGGCAACCCAGGCAGGGTAAGGATCAGCATTTCCACACTTCTCAAAGAATTTTTATTTTCAGGGTTGGATTTTTAGCCCAATTGAAGTTGAAGAAAAGTGGTTTCGTGAAAATCGCAGAGAATTTTTTTTCAGAAACTCCGGGATGCCTGGATGTCGCGGTGCACCACGCGAGAGTTGTATTCCAAAACTGAGTCACTCAGATCACACGAGTACCCAGGCATGCTTGAAACTCATTCAAATGAAACTGCTTCTATCTGTTGTCTTGATTGTTTCCCACTCATTCCTTTTGGTTTGGGGAACATGACTAAATCTCATGCCCAGAGAACTTCAACTAGAGTTAGCGGAAATGCTCAGTGGACACCCCAGGTAGGGTATGGATCAGCATTTCCACACTACTCAGAGAATTTTTATTTTCAGGGATGGATTTTTAGCCCAATTCAAGTTGAAGAAAAGTGGTTTCGTGAAAATCGCAGAAAATTTTTTTTCAGAAACTCCGGGATGCCTGGATGTCGCGGTGCTCCACGCGACAGTTTTATTCCAAAACTGAGTCACTCAGATCACACGAGTACCCAAGCATGCTTGAAACTCATTCAAATGCAACTGCTTCTATCTGTTGTCTTGATTGTTTCCCACTCATTCCTTTTGGTTAGGGGAACATGTCAAAATCTCATGCCCAGAGAACTTCAGACAGAGTTCGCGGAAATGCTCAGTGGGCAACCCAGGCAGGGTAAGGATCAGCATTTCCACACTTCTCAAAGAATTTTTATTTTCAGGGATGGATTTTTAGCCCAATTCAAGTTGAAGAAAAGTGGTTTCGTGAAAATCGCAGAAAATTTTTTTTCAGAAACTCCGGGATGCCTGGATGTCGCGGTGCACCACGCGAGAGTTGTATTCCAAAACTGAGTCACTCAGATCACACGAGTACCCAGGCATGCTTGAAACTCATTCAAATGAAACTGCTTCTATCTGTTGTCTTGATTGTTTCCCACTCATTCCTTTTGGTTTGGGGAACATGACTAAATCTCATGCCCAGAGAACTTCAACTAGAGTTATCGGAAATGCTCAGTGGACACCCCAGGTATGGTATGGATCAGCATTTCCACACTACTCAGAGAATTTTTATTTTCAGGGATGGATTTTTAGCCCAATTCAAGTTGAAGAAAAGTGGTTTCGTGAAAATCGCAGAAAATTTTTTTTCAGAAACTCCGGGATGCCTGGATGTCGCGGTGCACCACGCGACAGTTGTATTCCAAAACTGAGTCACTCAGATCACACGAGTACCCAAGCATGCTTGAAACTTATTCAAATACAACTGCTTCTATCTGTTGTCTTGATTGTTTCCCACTCATTCCTTTTGGTTTGGGGAACATGTCAAAATCTCATGCCCAGAGAACTTCAGCTAGAGCTCGCGGAAATGCTCAGTAGGCAACCCAGGCAGGGTAAGGATCAGCATTTCCACACTACTCAGAGAATTTTTATTTTCAGGGATGGATTTTTAGCCCAATTCAAGTTGAAGAAAAGTGGTTTCGTGAAAATCGCAGAAAAATTTTTTTCAGAAACTCCGGGGTCCCTGGAAGTCGCGGTGCACCACGCGACAGTTGTATTCCAAAACTGAGTCACTCAGATCACACGAGTACCCAAGCATGCTTGAAAATCATTCAAATGCAAGTGCTTCTATCTGTTGTCGTGATTGTTTCCCACTCATTCCTTTTGGTTTGGGGAACATGTCAAAATCTCATGCCCAGAGAATTTCAGATAGAGTTCGCGGAAATGCTCAGTAGGCAACCCAGGCAGGGTAAGGATCAGCATTTCCACACTACTCAGAGAATTTTTATTTTCAGGGATGGATTTTTATCCCAATTCAAGTTGAAGAAAAGTGGTTTCGTGAAAATCGCAGAAAATTTTTTTTCAGAAACTCCGGGATGCCTGGATGTCGCGGTGCTCCACGCGACAGTTGTATTCCAAAACTGAGTCACTCAGATCACACGAGTACCCAAGCATGCTTGAAAATCATTCAAATGCAAGTGCTTCTATCTGTTGTCTTGATTGTTTCCCACTCATTCCTTTTGGTTTGGGGAACATGTCAAAATCTCATGCCCAGAGAACTTCAGACAGAGTTCGCGGAAATGCTCAGTGGGCAACCCAGGCAGGGTAAGGATCAGCATTTCCACACTTCTCAAAGAATTTTTATTTTCAGGGTTGGATTTTTAGCCCAATTCAAGTTGAAGAAAAGTGGTTTCGTGAAAATCGCAGAGAATTTTTTTTCAGAAACTCCGGGATGCCTGGATGTCGCGGTGCACCACGCGAGAGTTGTATTCCAAAACTGAGTCACTCAGATCACACGAGTACCCAAGCATGCTTGAAACTCATTCAAATGCAACTGCTTCTATCTGTTGTCTTGATTGTTTCCCACTCATTCCTTTTGGTTAGGGGAACATGTCAAAATCTCATGCCCAGAGAACTTCAGACAGAGTTCGCGGAAATGCTCAGTGGGCAACCCAGGCAGGGTAAGGATCAGCATTTCCACACTTCTCAAAGAATTTTTATTTTCAGGGATGGACTTTTAGCCCAATTCAAGTTGAAGAAAAGTGGTTTCGTGAAAATCGCAGAAATTTTTTTTTCAGAAACTCCGGGATGCCCTGATGTCTCGGTGCTCCACGCGACAGTTGTATTCCAAAACTGAGTCACTCAGATCACACGAGTACCCAAGCATGCTTGAAACTTATTCAAATGCAACTGCTTCTATCTGTTGTCTTGATTGTTTCCCACTCATTCCTTTTGGTTTGGGGAAGATGTCAAAATCTCATGCCCAGAGAACTTCAGCTAGAGCTCGCGGAAATGCTCAGTAGGCAACCCAGGCAGGGTAAGGATCAGCATTTCCACACTACTCAGAGAATTTTTATTTTCAGGGATGGATTTTTAGCCCAATTCAAGTTGAAGAAAAGTGGTTTCGTGAAAATCGCAGAAAAAATTTTTTCAGAAACTCCGGGGTACCTGGAAGTCGCGGTGCACCACGCGACAGTTGTATTCCAAAACTGAGTCACTCAGATCACACGAGTACCCAAGCATGCTTGAAAATCATTCAAATGCAAGTCCTTCTATCTGTTGTCTTGATTGTTTCCCACTCATTCCTTTTGGTTTGGGGAACATGTCAAAATCTCATGCCCAGAGAATTTCAGATAGAGTTCGCGGAAATGCTCAGTAGGCAACCCAGGCAGGGTAAGGATCAGCATTTCCACACTAGTCAGAGAATTTTTATTTTCAGGGATGGATTTTTAGCCCAATTCAAGTTGAAGAAAAGTGGTTTCGTGAAAATCGCAGAAAATTTTTTTTCAGAAACTCCGGGATGCCTGGATGTCGCGGTGCTCCACGCGACAGTTGTATTCCAAAACTGAGTCACTCAGATCACACGAGTACCCAAGCATGCTTGAAACTCATTCAAATGCAACTGCTTCTATCTGTTGTCTTGATTGTTTCCCACTCATTCCGTTTGGTTTGGGGAAGATGTCAAAATCTCATGCCCAGAGAACTTCAACTAGAGTTATAGGAAATGCTCAGTGGACACCCCAGGTAGGGTATGGATCAGCATTTCCACACTACTCAGAGAATTTTTATTTTCAGGGATGGATTTTTAGCCCAATTCAAGTTGAAGAAAAGTGGTTTCGTGAAAATCGCAGAAAAGTTTTTTTCAGAAACTCCGGGATGCCTGGATGTCGCGGTGCTCCGCGCGACAGTTGTATTCCAAAACTGAGTCACTCAGATCACACGAGTACTCAAGCATGCTTGAAACTCATTCAAATGCAACTGCTTCTATCTGTTGTCTTGATTGTTTCCCACTCATTCCTTTTGGTTTGGGGAAGATGTCAAAATCTCATGCCCAGAGAACTTCAGCTAGAGTTCGCGGAAATGCTCAGTAGGCAACCCAGGCAGGGTAAGGATCAGCATTTCCACACTACTCAGAGAATTTTTATTTTCAGGGATGGATTTTTAGCCCAATTCAAGTTGAAGAAAAGTGGTTTCGTGAAAATCGCAGAAAATTTTTTTTCAGAAACTCCGGGATGCCTGGATGTCGCGGTGCTCCACGCGACAGTTTTATTCCAAAACTGAGTCACTCAGATCACACGAGTACCCAAGCATGCTTGAAACTCATTCAAATGCAACTGCTTCTATCTGTTGTCTTGATTGTTTCCCACTCATTCCTTTTGGTTTGGGGAACATGTCAAAATCTCATGCCCAGAGAACTTCAGATAGAGTTCGCGGAAATGCTCAGTAGGCAACCCAGGCAGGGTAAGAATCAGCATTTCCACACTACTCAGAGAATTTTTATTTTCAGGGATGGATTTTTAGCCCAATTCAAGTTGAAGAAAAATGGTTTCGTGAAAATCGCAGAAAATTTTTTTTCAGAAACTCCGGGATGCCTGGATGTCGCGGTGCTCCACTCGACAGTTGTATTCCAAAACTGAGTCACTCAGATCACTCGAGTACCCAAGCATGCTTGAAACTCATTCAAATGCAACTGCTTCTATCTGTTGTCTTGATTGTTTCCCACTCATTCCTTTTGGTTAGGGGAACATGTCAAAATCTCATGCCCAGTGAACTTCAGACAGAGTTCGCGGAAATGCTCAGTGGGCAACCCAGGCAGGGTAAGGATCAGCATTTCCACACTTCTCAAAGAATTTTTATTTTCAGGGATGGATTTTTAGCCCAATTCAAGTTGAAGAAAAGTGGTTTCGTGAAAATCGCAGAAAATTTTTTTTCAGAAACTCCGGGATGCCTGGATGTCGCGGTGCACCACGCGAGAGTTGTATTCCAAAACTGAGTCACTCAGATCACACGAGTACCCAGGCATGCTTGAAACTCATTCAAATGAAACTGCTTCTATCTGTTGTCTTGATTGTTTCCCACTCATTCCTTTTGGTTTGGGGAACATGACTAAATCTCATGCCCAGAGAACTTCAACTAGAGTTATCGGAAATGCTCAGTGGACACCCCAGGTATGGTATGGATCAGCATTTCCACACTACTCAGAGAATTTTTATTTTCAGGGATGGATTTTTAGCACAATTCAAGTTGAAGAAAAGTGGTTTCGTGAAAATCGCAGAAAAGTTTTTTTCAGAAACTCCGGGATGCCTGGATGTCGCGGTGCTCCGCGCGACAGTTGTATTCCAAAACTGAGTCACTCAGATCACACGAGTACCCAAGCATGCTTGAAACTCATTCAAATGCAACTGCTTCTCTCTGTTGTCTTGATTGTTTCCCACTCATTCCTTTTGGTTTGGGGAAGATGTCAAAATCTCATGCCCAGAGAACTTCAGCTAGAGTTCGCGGAAATGCTCAGTAGGCAACCCAGGCAGGGTAAGGATCAGCATTTCCACACTACTCAGAGAATTTTTATTTTCAGGGATGGATTTTTAGCCCAATTCAAGTTGAAGAAAAGTGGTTTCGTGAAAATCGCAGAAAAAATTTTTTCAGAAACTCCGGGGTGCCTGGAAGTCGCGGTGCACCACGCGACAGTTGTATTCCAAAACTGAGTCACTCAGATCACACGAGTACCCAAGCATGCTTGAAAATCATTCAAATGCAAGTGCTTCTATCTGTTGTCTTGATTGTTTCCCACTCATTCCTTTTGGTTTAGGGAACATGTCAAAATCTCATGCCCAGAGAATTTCAGATAGAGTTCGCGGAAATGCTCAGTAGGCAACCCAGGCAGGGTAAGGATCAGCATTACCACACTACTCAGAGAATTTTTATTTTCAGGGATGGATTTTTAGCCCAATTCAAGTTGAAGAAAAGTGGTTTCGTGAAAATCGCAGAAAAATTTTTTTCAGAAACTCCGGGATGCCTGGATGTCGCGGTGCTCCACGCGACAGTTGTATTCCAAAACTGAGTCACTCAGATCACACGAGTACCCAAGCATGCTTGAAACTCATTCAAATGCAACTGCTTCTATCTGTTGTCTTGATTGTTTCCCACTCATTCCGTTTGGTTTGGGGAACATGTCAAAATCTCATGCCCAGAGAACTTCAGACAGAGTTCGCGGAAATGCTCAGTGGGCAACCCAGGCAGGGTAAGGATCAGCATTTCCACACTTCTCAAAGAATTTTTATTTTCAGGGATGGATTTTTAGCCCAATTGAAGTTGAAGAAAAGTGGTTTCGTGAAAATTGCAGAGAATTTTTTTTCAGAAACTCAGGGATGCCTGGATGTCGCGGTGCTCCACGCGACAGTTGTATTCCAAAACTGAGTCACTCAGATCACACGAGTACCCAAGCATGCTTGAAACTCATTCGAATGCAACTGCTTCTATCTGTTGTCTTGATTGTTTCCCACTCATTCCTTTTGGTTTGGGGAACATGTCAAAATCTCATGCCCAGAGAACTTCAAATAGAGTTCGCGGAAATGCTCAGTAGGCAACCCAGGCAGGGTAAGAATCAGCATTTCCACACTACTCAGAGAATTTTTATTTTCAGGGATGGATTTTTAGCCCAATTCAAGTTGAAGAAAAATGGTTTCGTGAAAATCGCAGAAAATTTTTTTTCAGAAACTCCGGGATGCCTGGATGTCGCGGTGCTCCACTCGACAGTTGTATTCCAAAACTGAGTCACTCAGATCACTCGAGTACCCAAGCATGCTTGAAACTCATTCAAATGCAACTGCTTCTATCTGTTGTCTTGATTGTTTCCCACTCATTCCTTTTGGTTAGGGGAACATGTCAAAATCTCATGCCCAGAGAACTTCAGACAGAGTTCGCGGAAATGCTCAGTGGGCAACCCAGGCAGGGTAAGGATCAGCATTTCCACACTTCTCAAAGAATTTTTATTTTCAGGGATGGATTTTTAGCCCAATTCAAGTTGAAGAAAAGTGGTTTCGTGAAAATCGCAGAAAATTTTTTTTCAGAAACTCCGGGATGCCTGGATGTCGCGGTGCACCACGCGAGAGTTGTATTCCAAAACTGAGTCACTCAGATCACACGAGTACCCAGGCATGCTTGAAACTCATTCAAATGAAACTGCTTCTATCTGTTGTCTTGATTGTTTCCCACTCATTCCTTTTGGTTTGGGGAACATGACTAAATCTCATGCCCAGAGAACTTCAACTAGAGTTATCGGAAATGCTCAGTGGACACCCCAGGTATGGTATGGATCAGCATTTCCACACTACTCAGAGAATTTTTATTTTCAGGGATAGATTTTTAGCCCAATTCAAGTTGAAGAAAAGTGGTTTCGTGAAAATCGCAGAAAAATTTTTTTCAGAAACTCCGGGGTACCTGGAAGTCGCGGTGCACCACGCGACAGTTGCATTCCAAAACTGAGTCACTCAGATCACACGAGTACCCAAGCATGCTTGAAAATCATTCAAATGCAAGTGCTTCTATCTGTTGTCTTGATTGTTTCCCACTCATTCCTTTTGGTTTGGGGAACATGTCAAAATCTCATGCCCAGAGAATTTCAGATAGAGTTCGCGGAAATGCTCAGTAGGCAACCCAGGCAGGGTAAGGATCAGCATTTCCACACTACTCAGAGAATTTTTATTTTCAGGGATGGATTTTTAGCCCAATTCAAGTTGAAGAAAAGTGGTTTCGTGAAAATCGCAGAAAATTTTTTTTCAGAAACTCCGGGATGCCTGGATGTCGCGGTGCTCCACGCTACAGTTGTATTCCAAAACTGAGTCACTCAGATCACACGAGTACCCAAGCATGCTTGAAACTCATTCAAATGCAACTGCTTCTATCTGTTGTCTTGATTGTTTCCCACTCATTCCTTTTGGTTAGGGGAACATGTCAAAATCTCATGCCCAGAGAACTTCAGACAGAGTTCGCGGAAATGCTCAGTGGGCAACCCAGGCAGGGTAAGGATCAGCATTTCCACACTTCTCAAAGAATTTTTATTTTCAGGGATGGATTTTTAGCCCAATTCAAGTTGAAGAAAAGTGGTTTCGTGAAAATCGCAGAAAATTTTTTTTCAGAAACTCCGGGATGCCTGGATGTCGCGGTGCACCACGCGAGAGTTGTATTCCAAAACTGAGTCACTCAGATCACACGAGTACCCAGGCATGCTTGAAACTCATTCAAATGAAACTGCTTCTATCTGTTGTCTTGATTGTTTCCCACTCATTCCTTTTGGTTTGGGGAACATGACTAAATCTCATGCCCAGAGAACTTCAACTAGAGTTATCGGAAATGCTCAGTGGACACCCCAGGTATGGTATGGATCAGCATTTCCACACTACTCAGAGAATTTTTATTTTCAGGGATGGATTTTTAGCCCAATTCAAGTTGAAGAAAAGTGGTTTCGTGAAAATCGCAGAAAAATTTTTTTCAGAAACTCCGGGGTACCTGGAAGTCGCGGTGCACCACGCGACAGTTGCATTCCAAAACTGAGTCACTCAGATCACACGAGTACCCAAGCATGCTTGAAAATCATTCAAATGCAAGTGCTTCTATCTGTTGTCTTGATTGTTTCCCACTCATTCCTTTTGGTTTGGGGAACATGTCAAAATCTCATGCCCAGAGAATTTCAGATAGAGTTCGCGGAAATGCTCAGTAGGCAACCCAGGCAGGGTAAGGATCAGCATTTCCACACTACTCAGAGAATTTTTATTTTCAGGGATGGATTTTTAGCCCAATTCAAGTTGAAGAAAAGTGGTTTCGTGAAAATCGCAGAAAATTTTTTTTCAGAAACTCCGGGATGCCTGGATGTCGCGGTGCTCCACTCGACAGTTGTATTCCAAAACTGAGTCACTCAGATCACACGAGTACCCAAGCATGCTTGAAACTCATTCAAATGCAACTGCTTCTATCTGTTGTCTTGATTGTTTCCCACTCATTCCGTTTGGTTTGGGGAGGATGTCAAAATCTCATGCCCAGAGAACTTCAACTAGAGTTATAGGAAATGCTCAGTGGACACCCCAGGTAGGGTATGGATCAGCATTTCCACACTACTCAGAGAATTTTTATTTTCAGGGATGGATTTTTAGCCCAATTCAAGTTGAAGAAAAGTGGTTTCGTGAAAATCGCAGAAAAGTTTTTTTCAGAAACTCCGGGATGCCTGGATGTCGCGGTGCTCCGCGCGACAGTTGTATTCCAAAACTGAGTCACTCAGATCACACGAGTACCCAAGCATGCTTGAAACTCATTCAAATGCAACTGCTTCTATCTGTTGTCTTGATTGTTTCCCACTCATTCCTTTTGGTTAGGGGAACATGTCAAAATCTCATGCCCAGAGAACTTCAGACAGAGTTCGCGGAAATGCTCAGTGGGCAACCCAGGCAGGGTAAGGATCAGCATTTCCACACTTCTCAAAGAATTTTTATTTTCAGGGATGGATTTTTAGCCCAATTCAAGTTGAAGAAAAGTGGTTTCGTGAAAATCGCAGAAAATTTTTTTTCAGAAACTCCGGGATGCCTGGATGTCGCGGTGCACCACGCGAGAGTTGTATTCCAAAACTGAGTCACTCAGATCACACGAGTACCCAGGCATGCTTGAAACTCATTCAAATGAAACTGCTTCTATCTGTTGTCTTGATTGTTTCCCACTCATTCCTTTTGGTTTGGGGAACATGACTAAATCTCATGCCCAGAGAACTTCAACTAGAGTTATCGGAAATGCTCAGTGGACACCCCAGGTATGGTATGGATCAGCATTTCCACACTACTCAGAGAATTTTTATTTTCAGGGATGGATTTTTAGCCCAATTCAAGTTGAAGAAAAGTGGTTTCGTGAAAATCGCAGAAAAAATTTTTTCAGAAACTCCGGGGTACCTGGAAGTCGCGGTGCACCACGCGACAGTTGCATTCCAAAACTGAGTCACTCAGATCACACGAGTACCCAAGCATGCTTGAAAATCATTCAAATGCAAGTGCTTCTATCTGTTGTCTTGATTGTTTCCCACTCATTCCTTTTGGTTTGGGGAACATGTCAAAATCTCATGCCCAGAGAATTTCAGATAGAGTTCGCGGAAATGCTCAGTAGGCAACCCAGGCAGGGTAAGGATCAGCATTTCCACACTACTCAGAGAATTTTTATTTTCAGGGATGGATTTTTAGCCCAATTCAAGTTGAAGAAAAGTGGTTTCGTGAAAATCGCAGAAAATTTTTTTTCAGAAACTCCGGGATGCCTGGATGTCGCGGTGCTCCACTCGACAGTTGTATTCCAAAACTGAGTCACTCAGATCACACGAGTACCCAAGCATGCTTGAAACTCATTCAAATGCAACTGCTTCTATCTGTTGTCTTGATTGTTTCCCACTCATTCCGTTTGGTTTGGGGAGGATGTCAAAATCTCATGCCCAGAGAACTTCAACTAGAGTTATAGGAAATGCTCAGTGGACACCCCAGGTAGGGTATGGATCAGCATTTCCACACTACTCAGAGAATTTTTATTTTCAGGGATGGATTTTTAGCCCAATTCAAGTTGAAGAAAAGTGGTTTCGTGAAAATCGCAGAAAAGTTTTTTTCAGAAACTCCGGGATGCCTGGATGTCGCGGTGCTCCGCGCGACAGTTGTATTCCAAAACTGAGTCACTCAGATCACACGAGTACCCAAGCATGCTTGAAACTCATTCAAATGCAACTGCTTCTATCTGTTGTCTTGATTGTTTCCCACTCATTCCTTTTGGTTTGGGGAAGATGTCAAAATCTCATGCCCAGAGAACTTCAGCTAGAGCTCGCGGAAATGCTCAGTAGGCAACCCAGGCAGGGTAAGGATCAGCATTTCCACACTACTCAGAGAATTTTTATTTTCAGGGATGGATTTTTAGCCCAATTCAAGTTGAAGAAAAGTGGTTTCGTGAAAATCGCAGAAAATTTTTTTTCAGAAACTCCGGGATGCCTGGATGTCGCGGTGCTCCACGCTACAGTTGTATTCCAAAACTGAGTCACTCAGATCACACGAGTACCCAAGCATGCTTGAAACTCATTCAAATGCAACTGCTTCTATCTGTTGTCTTGATTGTTTCCCACTCATTCCGTTTGGTTTGGGGAAGATGTCAAAATCTCATGCCCAGAGAACTTCAACTAGAGTTATAGGAAATGCTCAGTGGACACCCCAGGTAGGGTATGGATCAGCATTTCCACACTACTCAGAGAATTTTTATTTTCAGGGATGGATTTTTAGCCCAATTCAAGTTGAAGAAAATAGGTTTCGTGAAAATCGCAGAAAAGTTTTTTTAAGAAACTCCGGGATGCCTGGATGCCGCGGTGCTCCGCGCGACAGTTGTATTCCAAAACTGAGTCACTCAGATCACAGGAGTACCCAAGCATGCTTGAAACTCATTCAAATGCAACTGCTTCTATCTGTTGTCTTGATTGTTTCCCACTCATTCCTTTTGGTTTGGGGAAGATGTCAAAATCGCATGCCCAGAGAACTTCAGCTAGAGTTCGCGGAAATGCTCAGTAGGCAACCCAGGCAGGGTAAGGATCAGCATTTCCACACTACTCAGAGAATTTTTATTTTCAGGGATGGATTTTTAGCCCAATTCAAGTTGAAGAAAAGTGGTTTCGTGAAAATCGCAGAAAATTTTTTTTCAGAAACTCCGGGATGCCTGGATGTCGCGGTGCTCCACGCGACAGTTTTATTCCAAAACTGAGTCACTCAGATCACACGAGTACCCAAGCATGCTTGAAACTCATTCAAATGCAACTGCTTCTATCTGTTGTCTTGATTGTTTCCCACTCATTCCTTTTGGTTTGGGGAACATGTCAAAATCTCATGCCCAGAGAACTTCAGATAGAGTTCGCGGAAATGCTCAGTAGGCAACCCAGGCAGGGTAAGAATCAGCATTTCCACACTACTCAGAGAATTTTTATTTTCAGGGATGGATTTTTAGCCCAATTCAAGTTGAAGAAAAATGGTTTCGTGAAAATCGCAGAAAATTTTTTTTCAGAAACTCCGGGATGCCTGGATGTCGCGGTGCTCCACTCGACAGTTGTATTCCAAAACTGAGTCACTCAGATCACTCGAGTACCCAAGCATGCTTGAAACTCATTCAAATGCAACTGCTTCTATCTGTTGTCTTGATTGTTTCCCACTCATTCCTTTTGGTTAGGGGAACATGTCAAAATCTCATGCCCAGAGAACTTCAGACAGAGTTCGCGGAAATGCTCAGTGGGCAACCCAGGCAGGGTAAGGATCAGCATTTCCACACTTCTCAAAGAATTTTTATTTTCAGGGATGGATTTTTAGCCCAATTCAAGTTGAAGAAAAGTGGTTTCGTGAAAATCGCAGAAAATTTTTTTTCAGAAACTCCGGGATGCCTGGATGTCGCGGTGCACCACGCGAGAGTTGTATTCCAAAACTGAGTCACTCAGATCACACGAGTACCCAGGCATGCTTGAAACTCATTCAAATGAAACTGCTTCTATCTGTTGTCTTGATTGTTTCCCACTCATTCCTTTTGGTTTGGGGAACATGACTAAATCTCATGCCCAGAGAACTTCAACTAGAGTTATCGGAAATGCTCAGTGGACACCCCAGGTATGGTATGGATCAGCATTTCCACACTACTCAGAGAATTTTTATTTTCAGGGATGGATTTTTAGCCCAATTCAAGTTGAAGAAAAGTGGTTTCGTGAAAATCGCAGAAAAAATTTTTTCAGAAACTCCGGGGTACCTGGAAGTCGCGGTGCTCCACTCGACAGTTGTATTCCAAAACTGAGTCACTCAGATCACACGAGTACCCAAGCATGCTTGAAACTCATTCAAATGCAACTGCTTCTATCTGTTGTCTTGATTGTTTCCCACTCATTCCGTTTGGTTTGGGGAGGATGTCAAAATCTCATGCCCAGAGAACTTCAACTAGAGTTATAGGAAATGCTCAGTGGACACCCCAGGTAGGGTATGGATCAGCATTTCCACACTACTCAGAGAATTTTTATTTTCAGGGATGGATTTTTAGCCCAATTCAAGTTGAAGAAAAGTGGTTTCGTGAAAATAGCAGAAAAGTTTTTTTCAGAAACTCCGGGATGCCTGGATGTCGCGGTGCTCCGCGCGACAGTTGTATTCCAAAACTGAGTCACTCAGATCACACGAGTACCCAAGCATGCTTGAAACTCATTCAAATGCAACTGCTTCTATCTGTTGTCTTGATTGTTTCCCACTCATTCCTTTTGGTTTGGGGAAGATGTCAAAATCGCATGCCCAGAGAACTTCAGCTAGAGTTCGCGGAAATGCTCAGTAGGCAACCCAGGCAGGGTAAGGATCAGCATTTCCACACTACTCAGAGAATTTTTATTTTCAGGGATGGATTTTTAGCCCAATTCAAGTTGAAGAAAAGTGGTTTCGTGAAAATCGCAGAAAATGTTTTTTCAGAAACTCCGGGATGCCTGGATGTCGCGGTGCTCCACGCGACAGTTTTATTCCAAAACTGAGTCACTCAGATCACACGAGTACCCAAGCATGCTTGAAACTCATTCAAATGCAACTGCTTCTATCTGTTGTCTTGATTGTTTCCCACTCATTCCTTTTGGTTTGGGGAACATGTCAAAATCTCATGCCCAGAGAACTTCAGATAGAGTTCGCGGAAATGCTCAGTAGGCAACCCAGGCAGGGTAAGGATCAGCATTTCCACACTACTCAGAGAATTTTTATTTTCAGGGTTGTTTTTTTAGCACAATTCAAGTTGAAGAAAAGTGGTTTCGTGAAAATCGCAGAAAATTTTTTTTCAGAAACTCCGGGATGCCTGGATGTCGCGGTGCTCCACGCGACAGTTGTATTCCAAAACTGAGTCACTCAGATCACACGAGTACCCAAACATGCTTGAAACTCATTCAAATGCAACTGCTTCTATCTGTTGTCTTGATTGTTTCCCACTCATTCCTTTTGGTTAGGGGAACATGTCAAAATCTCATGCCCAGAGAACTTCAGACAGAGTTCGCGGAAATGCTCAGTGGGCAACCCAGGCAGGGTAAGGATCAGCATTTCCACACTTCTGAAGGAATTTTTATTTTCAGGGATGGATTTTTAGCCCAATTCAAGTTGAAGAAAAGTGGTTTCGTGAAAATCGCAGAAAATATTTTTTCAGAAACTCCGGGATGCCTGGATGTCGCGGTGCACCACACGAGAGTTGTATTCCAAAACTGAGTCACTCAGATCACACGAGTACCCAGGCATGCTTGAAACTCATTCAAATGAAACTGCTTCTATCTGTTGTCTTGATTGTTTCCCACTCATTCCTTTTGGTTAGGGGAACACGTCAAAATCTCATGCCCAGAGAACTTCAGACAGAGTTCGCGGAAATGCTCAGTGGGCAACCCAGGCAGGGTAAGGATCAGCATTTCCACACTTCTGAAGGAATTTTTATTTTCAGGGATGGATTTTTAGCCCAATTCAAGTTGAAGAAAAATGGTTTCGTGAAAATCGCAGAAACTTTTTTTTCAGAAACTCCGGGATGCCTGGATGTCGCGGTGCTCCACTCGACAGTTGTATTCCAAAACTGAGTCACTCAGATCACTCGAGTACCCAAGCATGCTTGAAACTCATTCAAATGCAAGTGCTTCTATCTGTTGTCTTGATTGTTTCCCACTCATTCCTTTTGGTTAGGGGAACATGTCAAAATCTCATGCCCAGAGAACTTCAGATAGAGTTCGCGGAAATGCTCAGTAGGCAACCCAGGCAGGGTAAGGATCAGCATTTCCACACTACTCAGAGAATTTTTATTTTCAGGGTTGTTTTTTTAGCACAATTCAAGTTGAAGAAAAGTGGTTTCGTGAAAATCGCAGAAAATTTTTTTTCAGAAACTCCGGGATGCCTGGATGTCGCGGTGCTCCACGCGACAGTTGTATTCCAAAACTGAGTCACTCAGATCACACGAGTACCCAAACATGCTTGAAACTCATTCAAATGCAACTGCTTCTATCTGTTGTCTTGATTGTTTCCCACTCATTCCTTTTGGTTAGGGGAACATGTCAAAATCTCATGCCCAGAGAACTTCAGACAGAGTTCGCGGAAATGCTCAGTGGGCAACCCAGGCAGGGTAAGGATCAGCATTTCCACACTTCTGAAGGAATTTTTATTTTCAGGGATGGATTTTTAGCCCAATTCAAGTTGAAGAAAAGTGGTTTCGTGAAAATCGCAGAAAATATTTTTTCAGAAACTCCGGGATGCCTGGATGTCGCGGTGCACCACACGAGAGTTGTATTCCAAAACTGAGTCACTCAGATCACACGAGTACCCAGGCATGCTTGAAACTCATTCAAATGAAACTGCTTCTATCTGTTGTCTTGATTGTTTCCCACTCATTCCTTTTGGTTAGGGGAACACGTCAAAATCTCATGCCCAGAGAACTTCAGACAGAGTTCGCGGAAATGCTCAGTGGGCAACCCAGGCAGGGTAAGGATCAGCATTTCCAGACTTCTGAAGGAATTTTTATTTTCAGGGATGGATTTTTAGCCCAATTCAAGTTGAAGAAAAGTGGTTTCGTGAAAATCGCAGAAAATTTTTTTTCAGAAACTCCGGGATGCCTGGATGTCGCGGTGCACCACACGAGAGTTGTATTCCAAAACTGAGTCACTCAGATCACACGAGTACCCAGGCATGCTTGAAACTCATTCAAATGCAACTGCTTCTATCTGTTGTCTTGATTGTTTCCCACTCATTCCTTTTGGTTAGGGGAACATGTCAAAATCTCATGCCCAGAGAACTTCAGACAGAGTTCGCGGAAATGCTCAGTGGGCAACCCAGGCAGGGTAAGGATCAGCATTTCCACACTTCTGAAGGAATTTTTATTTTCAGGGATGGATTTTTAGCCCAATTCAAGTTGAAGAAAAGTGGTTTCGTGAAATTCGCAGAAAATTTTTTTTCAGAAACTCCGGGATGCCTGGATGTCGCGGTGCACCACACGAGAGTTGTATTCCAAAACTGAATCACTCAGATCACACGAGTACCCAGGCATGCTTGAAACTCATTCAAATGAAACTGCTTCTATCTGTTGTCTTGATTGTTTCCCACTCATTCCTTTTGGTTAGGGGAACATGTCAAAATCTCATGCCCAGAGAACTTCAGACAGAGTTCGCGGAAATGCTCAGTAGGCAACCCAGGCAGGGTAAGGATCAGCATTTCCACACTACTCAGAGAATTTTTATTTTCAGGGATGGATTTTTAGCCCAATTCAAGTTGAAGAAAAGTGGTTTCGTGAAAATCGCAGAAAATTTTTTTTCAGAAACTCCGGGATGCCTGGATGTCGCGGTGCTCCACGCGACAGTTGTATTCCAAAACTGAGTCACTCAGATCACACGAGTACCCAAGCATGCTTGAAAATCATTCAAATGCAAGTGCTTCTATCTGTTGTCTTGATTGTTTCCCACTCATTCCTTTTGGTTTGGGGAACATGTCAAAATCTCATGCCCAGAGAACTTCAACTAGAGTTATCGGAAATGCTCAGTGGACACCCCAGGTAGGGTATGGATCAGCATTTCCACACTACTCAGAGAATTTTTATTTTCAGGGTTGTTTTTTTAGCACAATTCAAGTTGAAGAAAAGTGGTTTCGTGAAAATCGCAGAAAATTTTTTTTCAGAAACTCCGGGATGCCTGGATGTCGCGGTGCTCCACGCGACAGTTGTATTCCAAAACTGAGTCACTCAGATCACACGAGTACCCAAGCATGCTTGAAAATCATTCAAATGCAAGTGCTTCTATCTGTTGTCTTGATTGTTTCCCACTCATTCCTTTTGGTTTGGGGAACATGTCAAAATCTCATGCCCAGAGAACTTCAGATAGAGTTCGCGGAAATGCTCAGTGGGCAACCCAGGCAGGGTAAGGATCAGCATTTCCACACTACTCAGAGAATTTTTATTTTCAGGGATGGATTTTTAGCCCAATTCAAGTTGAAGAAAAGTGGTTTCGTGAAAATCGCAGAAAATTTTTTTTCAGAAACTCCGGGATGCCTGGATGTCGCGGTGCACCACGCGAGAGTTGTATTCCAAAACTGAGTCACTCAGATCACACGAGTACCCAGGCATGCTTGAAACTCATTCAAATGCAACTGCTTCTATCTGTTGTCTTGATTGTTTCCCACTCATTCCTTTTGGTTTGGGGAACATGTCAAAATCTCATGCCCAGAGAACTTCAACTACAGTTCGCGGAAATGCTCACTGGACACCACAGGTAGGGTAAGGATCAGCATTTCCACACTACTCAGAGAATTTTTATTTTCAGGGATGGATTTTTAGCCCAATTCAAGTTGAAGAAAAGTGGTTTCGTGAAAATCGCAGAAAATTTTTTTTCAGAAACTCCGGGATGCCTGGATGTCGCGGTGCACCACGCGAGAGTTGTATTCCAAAACTGAGTCACTCAGATCACACGAGTACCCAAGCATGCTTGAAAATCATTCAAATGCAAGTGCTTCTATCTGTTGTCTTGATTGTTTCCCACTCATTCCTTTTGGTTTGGGGAACATGTCAAAATCTCATGCCCAGAGAACTTCAGATAGAGTTAGCGGAAATGCTCAGTGGGCAACCCAGGCAGGGTAAGGATCAGCATTTCCACACTACTCAGAGAATTTTTATTTTCAGGGTTGTTTTTTTAGCACAATTCAAGTTGAAGAAAAGTGGTTTCGTGAAAATCGCAGAAAATTTTTTTTCAGAAACTCCGGGATGCCTGGATGTCGCGGTGCTCCACGCGACAGTTGTATTCCTAAACTGAGTCACTCAGATCACACGAGTACCCAAACATGCTTGAAACTCATTCAAATGCAACTGCTTCTATCTGTTGTCTTGATTGTTTCCCACTCATTCCTTTTGGTTAGGGGAACATGTCAAAATCTCATGCCCAGAGAACTTCAGACAGAGTTCGCGGAAATGCTCAGTGGGCAACCCAGGCAGGGTAAGGATCAGCATTTCCACACTTCTGAAGGAATTTTTATTTTCAGGGATGGATTTTTAGCCCAATTCAAGTTGAAGAAAAGTGGTTTCGTGAAATTCGCAGAAAATTTTTTTTCAGAAACTCCGGGATGCCTGGATGTCGCGGTGCACCACACGAGAGTTGTATTCCAAAACTGAATCACTCAGATCACACGAGTACCCAGGCATGCTTGAAACTCATTCAAATGAAACTGCTTCTATCTGTTGTCTTGATTGTTTCCCACTCATTCCTTTTGGTTAGGGGAACATGTCAAAATCTCATGCCCAGAGAACTTCAGACAGAGTTCGCGGAAATGCTCAGTAGGCAACCCAGGCAGGGTAAGGATCAGCATTTCCACACTACTCAGAGAATTTTTATTTTCAGGGATGGATTTTTAGCCCAATTAAAGTTGAAGAAAAGTGGTTTCGTGAAAATCGCAGAAAATTTTTTTTCAGAAACTCCGGGATGCCTGGATGTCGCGGTGCTCCACGCGACAGTTGTATTCCAAAACTGAGTCACTCAGATCACACGAGTACCCAAGCATGCTTGAAAATCATTCAAATGCAAGTGCTTCTATCTGTTGTCTTGATTGTTTCCCACTCATTCCTTTTGGTTTGGGGAACATGTCAAAATCTCATGCCCAGAGAACTTCAACTAGAGTTATCGGAAATGCTCAGTGGACACCCCAGGTAGGGTATGGATCAGCATTTCCACACTACTCAGAGAATTTTTATTTTCAGGGTTGTTTTTTTAGCACAATTCAAGTTGAAGAAAAGTGGTTTCGTGAAAATCGCAGAAAATTTTTTTTCAGAAACTCCGGGATGCCTGGATGTCGCGGTGCTCCACGCGACAGTTGTATTCCAAAACT
The DNA here is from genome assembly GCF_059453375.1 of Lepisosteus platostomus. Lineage (NCBI taxonomy): Eukaryota > Metazoa > Chordata > Actinopteri > Semionotiformes > Lepisosteidae > Lepisosteus > Lepisosteus platostomus. Next base: position 63,195,400 of record NC_142618.1, on the reverse strand, counting down.
GAGTCACTCAGATCACACGAGTACCCAAGCATGCTTGAAAATCATTCAAATGCAAGTGCTTCTATCTGTTGTCTTGATTGTTTCCCACTCATTCCTTTTGGTTTGGGGAACATGTCAAAATCTCATGCCCAGAGAACTTCAGATAGAGTTCGCGGAAATGCTCAGTGGGCAACCCAGGCAGGGTAAGGATCAGCATTTCCACACTACTCAGAGAATTTTTATTTTCAGGGATGGATTTTTAGCCCAATTCAAGTTGAAGAAAAGTGGTTTCGTGAAAATCGCAGAAAATTTTTTTTCAGAAACTCCGGGATGCCTGGATGTCGCGGTGCACCACGAAAGAGTTGTATTCCAAAACTGAGTCACTCAGATCACACGAGTACCCAGGCATGCTTGAAACTCATTCAAATGCAACTGCTTCTATCTGTTGTCTTGATTGTTTCCCACTCATTCCTTTTGGTTTGGGGAACATGTCAAAATCTCATGCCCAGAGAACTTCAACTACAGTTCGCGGAAATGCTCACTGGACACCACAGGTAGGGTAAGGATCAGCATTTCCACACTACTCAGAGAATTTTTATTTTCAGGGATGGATTTTTAGCCCAATTCAAGTTGAAGAAAAGTGGTTTCGTGAAAATCGCAGAAAATTTTTTTTCAGAAACTCCGGGATGCCTGGATGTCGCGGTGCACCACGCGAGAGTTGTATTCCAAAACTGAGTCACTCAGATCACACGAGTACCCAAGCATGCTTGAAAATCATTCAAATGCAAGTGCTTCTATCTGTTGTCTTGATTGTTTCCCACTCATTCCTTTTGGTTTGGGGAACATGTCAAAATCTCATGCCCAGAGAACTTCAGATAGAGTTAGCGGAAATGCTCAGTGGGCAACCCAGGCAGGGTAAGGATCAGCATTTCCACACTACTCAGAGAATTTTTATTTTCAGGGATGGATTTTTAGCCCAATTCAAGTTGAAGAAAAGTGGTTTCGTGAAAATCGCAGAAAATTTTTTTTCAGAAACTCCGGGATGCCTGGATGTCGCGGTGCACCACGCGAGAGTTGTATTCCAAAACTGAGTCACTCAGATCACACGAGTACCCAGGCATGCTTGAAACTCATTCAAATGCAACTGCTTCTATCTGTTGTCTTGATTGTTTCCCACTCATTCCTTTTGGTTTGGGGAACATGTCAAAATCTCATGCCCAGAGAATTTCAGATAGAGTTCGCGGAAATGCTCAGTAGGCAACCCAGGCAGGGTAAGGATCAGCATTTCCACACTACTCAGAGAATTTTTATTTTCAGGGATGGATTTTTAGCCCAATTCAAGTTGAAGAAAAGTGGTTTCGTGAAAATCGCAGAAATTTTTTTTTCAGAAACTCCGGGATGCCTGGATGTCGCGGTGCTCCACGCGACAGTTGTATTCCAAAACTGAGTCACTCAGATCACACGAGTACCCAAACATGCTTGAAACTCATTCAAATGCAACTGCTTCTATCTGTTGTCTTGATTGTTTCCCACTCATTCCTTTTGCTTAGGGGAACATGTCAAAATCTCATGCCCAGAGAACTTCAGACAGAGTTCGCGGAAATGCTCAGTGGGCAACCCAGGCAGGGTAAGGATCAGCATTTCCACACTTCTCAAAGAATTTTTATTTTCAGGGATGGATTCTTAGCCCAATTCAAGTTGAAGAAAAGTGGTTTCGTGAAAATCGCAGAAAATTTTTTTTCAGAAACTCCGGGATGCCTGGATGTCGCGGTGCACCACGCGAGAGTTGTATTCCAAAACTGAGTCACTCAGATCACACAAGTACCCAGGCATGCTTGAAACTCATTCAAATGCAACTGCTTCTATCTGTTGTCTTGATTGTTTCCCACTCATTCCTTTTGGTTTGGGGAACATGTCAAAATCTCATGCCCAGAGAACTTCAACTACAGTTCGCGGAAATGCTCACTGGACACCACAGGTAGGGTAAGGATCAGCATTTCCACACTACTCAGAGAATTTTTATTTTCAGGGATGGATTTTTAGCCCAATTCAAGTTGAAGAAAAGTGGTTTCGTGAAAATCGCAGAAAATTTTTTTTCAGAAACTCCGGGATGCCTGGATGTCGCGGTGCACCACGCGAGAGTTGTATTCCAAAACTGAGTCACTCAGATCACACGAGTACCCAAGCATGCTTGAAAATCATTCAAATGCAAGTGCTTCTATCTGTTGTCTTGATTGTTTCCCACTCATTCCTTTTGGTTTGGGGAACATGTCAAAATCTCATGCCCAGAGAACTTCAGATAGAGTTAGCGGAAATGCTCAGTGGGCAACCCAGGCAGGGTAAGGATCAGCATTTCCACACTACTCAGAGAATTTTTATTTTCAGGGATGGATTTTTAGCCCAATTCAAGTTGAAGAAAAGTGGTTTCGTGAAAATCGCAGAAAATTTTTTTTCAGAAACTCCGGGATGCCTGGATGTCGCGGTGCACCACGCGAGAGTTGTATTCCAAAACTGAGTCACTCAGATCACACGAGTACCCAGGCATGCTTGAAACTCATTCAAATGCAACTGCTTCTATCTGTTGTCTTGATTGTTTCCCACTCATTCCTTTTGGTTTGGGGAACATGTCAAAATCTCATGCCCAGAGAATTTCAGATAGAGTTCGCGGAAATGCTCAGTAGGCAACCCAGGCAGGGTAAGGATCAGCATTTCCACACTACTCAGAGAATTTTTATTTTCAGGGATGGATTTTTAGCCCAATTCAAGTTGAAGAAAAGTGGTTTCGTGAAAATCGCAGAAAATTTTTTTTCAGAAACTCCGGGATGCCTGGATGTCGCGGTGCTCCACGCGACAGTTGTATTCCAAAACTGAGTCACTCAGATCACACGAGTACCCAGGCATGCTTGAAACTCATTCAAATGCAAGTGCTTCTATCTGTTGTCTTGATTGTTTCCCACTCATTCCTTTTGGTTTGGGGAACATGACTAAATCTCATGCCCAGAGAACTTCAACTAGAGTTATCGGAAATGCTCAGTAGGCAACCCAGGCAGGGTAAGGATCAGCATTTCCACACTACTCAGAGAATTTTTATTTTCAGGGTTGTTTTTTTAGCACAATTCAAGTTGAAGAAAAGTGGTTTCGTGAAAATCGCAGATTTTTTTTTTTCAGAAACTCCGGGATGCCTGGATGTCGCGGTGCTCCACGCGACAGTTGTATTCCAAAACTGAGTCACTCAGATCACACGAGTACCCAAACATGCTTGAAACTCATTCAAATGCAACTGCTTCTATCTGTTGTCTTGATTGTTTCCCACTCATTCCTTTTGGTTAGGGGAACATGTCAAAATCTCATGCCCAGAGAACTTCAGACAGAGTTCGCGGAAATGCTCAGTGGGCAACCCAGGCAGGGTAAGGATCAGCATTTCCACACTTCTGAAGGAATTTTTATTTTCAGGGATGGATTTTTAGCCCAATTCAAGTTGAAGAAAAGTGGTTTCGTGAAATTCGCAGAAAATTTTTTTTCAGAAACTCCGGGATGCCTGGATGTCGCGGTGCACCACACGAGAGTTGTATTCCAAAACTGAATCACTCAGATCACACGAGTACCCAGGCATGCTTGAAACTCATTCAAATGAAACTGCTTCTATCTGTTGTCTTGATTGTTTCCCACTCATTCCTTTTGGTTAGGGGAACATGTCAAAATCTCATGCCCAGAGAACTTCAGACAGAGTTCGCGGAAATGCTCAGTAGGCAACCCAGGCAGGGTAAGGATCAGCATTTCCACACTACTCAGAGAATTTTTATTTTCAGGGATGGATTTTTAGCCCAATTCAAGTTGAAGAAAAGTGGTTTCGTGAAAATCGCAGAAAATTTTTTTTCAGAAACTCCGGGATGCCTGGATGTCGCGGTGCTCCACGCGACAGTTGTATTCCAAAACTGAGTCACTCAGATCACACGAGTACCCAAGCATGCTTGAAAATCATTCAAATGCAAGTGCTTCTATCTGTTGTCTTGATTGTTTCCCACTCATTCCTTTTGGTTTGGGGAACATGTCAAAATCTCATGCCCAGAGAACTTCAACTAGAGTTATCGGAAATGCTCAGTGGACACCCCAGGTAGGGTATGGATCAGCATTTCCACACTACTCAGAGAATTTTTATTTTCAGGGTTGTTTTTTTAGCACAATTCAAGTTGAAGAAAAGTGGTTTCGTGAAAATCGCAGAAAATTTTTTTTCAGAAACTCCGGGATGCCTGGATGTCGCGGTGCTCCACGCGACAGTTGTATTCCAAAACTGAGTCACTCAGATCACACGAGTACCCAAGCATGCTTGAAAATCATTCAAATGCAAGTGCTTCTATCTGTTGTCTTGATTGTTTCCCACTCATTCCTTTTGGTTTGGGGAACATGTCAAAATCTCATGCCCAGAGAACTTCAGATAGAGTTCGCGGAAATGCTCAGTGGGCAACCCAGGCAGGGTAAGGATCAGCATTTCCACACTACTCAGAGAATTTTTATTTTCAGGGATGGATTTTTAGCCCAATTCAAGTTGAAGAAAAGTGGTTTCGTGAAAATCGCAGAAAATTTTTTTTCAGAAACTCCGGGATGCCTGGATGTCGCGGTGCACCACGCGAGAGTTGTATTCCAAAACTGAGTCACTCAGATCACACGAGTACCCAGGCATGCTTGAAACTCATTCAAATGCAACTGCTTCTATCTGTTGTCTTGATTGTTTCCCACTCATTCCTTTTGGTTTGGGGAACATGTCAAAATCTCATGCCCAGAGAATTTCAGATAGAGTTCGCGGAAATGCTCAGTAGGCAACCCAGGCAGGGTAAGGATCAGCATTTCCACACTACTCAGAGAATTTTTATTTTCAGGGATGGATTTTTAGCCCAATTCAAGTTGAAGAAAAGTGGTTTCGTGAAAATCGCAGAAAATTTTTTTTCAGAAACTCCGGGATGCCTGGATGTCGCGGTGCTCCACGCGACAGTTGTATTCCAAAACTGAGTCACTCAGATCACACGAGTACCCAAACATGCTTGAAACTCATTCAAATGCAACTGCTTCTATCTGTTGTCTTGATTGTTTCCCACTCATTCCTTTTGCTTAGGGGAACATGTCAAAATCTCATGCCCAGAGAACTTCAGACAGAGTTCGCGGAAATGCTCAGTGGGCAACCCAGGCAGGGTAAGGATCAGCATTTCCACACTTCTCAAAGAATTTTTATTTTCAGGGATGGATTTTTAGCCCAATTCAAGTTGAAGAAAAGCGGTTTCGTGAAAATCGCAGAAAATTTTTTTTCAGAAACTCCGGGATGCCTGGATGTCGCGGTGCACCACGCGAGAGTTGTATTCCAAAACTGAGTCACTCAGATCACACGAGTACCCAGGCATGCTTGAAACTCATTCAAATGCAACTGCTTCTATCTGTTGTCTTGATTGTTTCCCACTCATTCCTTTTGGTTTGGGGAACATGTCAAAATCTCATGCCCAGAGAATTTCAGATAGAGTTCGCGGAAATGCTCAGTAGGCAACCCAGGCAGGGTAAGGATCAGCATTTCCACACTACTCAGAGAATTTTTATTTTCAGGGATGGATTTTTAGCCCAATTCAAGTTGAAGAAAAGTGGTTTCGTGAAAATCGCAGAAAATTTTTTTTCAGAAACTCCGGGATGCCTGGATGTCGCGGTGCTCCACGCGACAGTTGTATTCCAAAACTGAGTCACTCAGATCACACGAGTACCCAAGCATGCTTGAAAATCATTCAAATGCAAGTGCTTCTATCTGTTGTCTTGATTGTTTCCCACTCATTCCTTTTGGTTTGGGGAACATGTCAAAATCTCATGCCCAGAGAACTTCAACTAGAGTTATCGGAAATGCTCAGTGGACACCCCAGGTAGGGTATGGATCAGCATTTCCACACTACTCAGAGAATTTTTATTTTCAGGGTTGTTTTTTTAGCACAATTCAAGTTGAAGAAAAGTGGTTTCGTGAAAATCGCAGAAAATTTTTTTTCAGAAACTCCGGGATGCCTGGATGTCGCGGTGCTCCACGCGACAGTTGTATTCCAAAACTGAGTCACTCAGATCACACGAGTACCCAAGCATGCTTGAAAATCATTCAAATGCAAGTGCTTCTATCTGTTGTCTTGATTGTTTCCCACTCATTCCTTTTGGTTTGGGGAACATGTCAAAATCTCATGCCCAGAGAACTTCAGATAGAGTTCGCGGAAATGCTCAGTGGGCAACCCAGGCAGGGTAAGGATCAGCATTTCCACACTACTCAGAGAATTTTTATTTTCAGGGATGGATTTTTAGCCCAATTCAAGTTGAAGAAAAGTGGTTTCGTGAAAATCGCAGAAAATTTTTTTTCAGAAACTCCGGGATGCCTGGATGTCGCGGTGCACCACGCGAGAGTTGTATTCCAAAACTGAGTCACTCAGATCACACGAGTACCCAGGCATGCTTGAAACTCATTCAAATGCAACTGCTTCTATCTGTTGTCTTGATTGTTTCCCACTCATTCCTTTTGGTTTGGGGAACATGTCAAAATCTCATGCCCAGAGAATTTCAGATAGAGTTCGCGGAAATGCTCAGTAGGCAACCCAGGCAGGGTAAGGATCAGCATTTCCACACTACTCAGAGAATTTTTATTTTCAGGGATGGATTTTTAGCCCAATTCAAGTTGAAGAAAAGTGGTTTCGTGAAAATCGCAGAAAATTTTTTTTCAGAAACTCCGGGATGCCTGGATGTCGCGGTGCTCCACGCGACAGTTGTATTCCAAAACTGAGTCACTCAGATCACACGAGTACCCAAACATGCTTGAAACTCATTCAAATGCAACTGCTTCTATCTGTTGTCTTGATTGTTTCCCACTCATTCCTTTTGCTTAGGGGAACATGTCAAAATCTCATGCCCAGAGAACTTCAGACAGAGTTCGCGGAAATGCTCAGTGGGCAACCCAGGCAGGGTAAGGATCAGCATTTCCACACTTCTCAAAGAATTTTTATTTTCAGGGATGGATTTTTAGCCCAATTCAAGTTGAAGAAAAGCGGTTTCGTGAAAATCGCAGAAAATTTTTTTTCAGAAACTCCGGGATGCCTGGATGTCGCGGTGCACCACGCGAGAGTTGTATTCCAAAACTGAGTCACTCAGATCACACGAGTACCCAGGCATGCTTGAAACTCATTCAAATGCAACTGCTTCTATCTGTTGTCTTGATTGTTTCCCACTCATTCCTTTTGGTTTGGGGAACATGTCAAAATCTCATGCCCAGAGAATTTCAGATAGAGTTCGCGGAAATGCTCAGTAGGCAACCCAGGCAGGGTAAGGATCAGCATTTCCACACTACTCAGAGAATTTTTATTTTCAGGGATGGATTTTTAGCCCAATTCAAGTTGAAGAAAAGTGGTTTCGTGAAAATCGCAGAAAATTTTTTTTCAGAAACTCCGGGATGCCTGGATGTCGCGGTGCTCCACGCGACAGTTGTATTCCAAAACTGAGTCACTCAGATCACACGAGTACCCAAGCATGCTTGAAAATCATTCAAATGCAAGTGCTTCTATCTGTTGTCTTGATTGTTTCCCACTCATTCCTTTTGGTTTGGGGAACATGTCAAAATCTCATGCCCAGAGAACTTCAACTAGAGTTATCGGAAATGCTCAGTGGACACCCCAGGTAGGGTATGGATCAGCATTTCCACACTACTCAGAGAATTTTTATTTTCAGGGTTGTTTTTTTAGCACAATTCAAGTTGAAGAAAAGTGGTTTCGTGAAAATCGCAGAAAATTTTTTTTCAGAAACTCCGGGATGCCTGGATGTCGCGGTGCTCCACGCGACAGTTGTATTCCAAAACTGAGTCACTCAGATCACACGAGTACCCAAGCATGCTTGAAAATCATTCAAATGCAAGTGCTTCTATCTGTTGTCTTGATTGTTTCCCACTCATTCCTTTTGGTTTGGGGAACATGTCAAAATCTCATGCCCAGAGAACTTCAGATAGAGTTCGCGGAAATGCTCAGTGGGCAACCCAGGCAGGGTAAGGATCAGCATTTCCACACTACTCAGAGAATTTTTATTTTCAGGGATGGATTTTTAGCCCAATTCAAGTTGAAGAAAAGTGGTTTCGTGAAAATCGCAGAAAATTTTTTTTCAGAAACTCCGGGATGCCTGGATGTCGCGGTGCACCACGCGAGAGTTGTATTCCAAAACTGAGTCACTCAGATCACACGAGTACCCAGGCATGCTTGAAACTCATTCAAATGCAACTGCTTCTATCTGTTGTCTTGATTGTTTCCCACTCATTCCTTTTGGTTTGGGGAACATGTCAAAATCTCATGCCCAGAGAATTTCAGATAGAGTTCGCGGAAATGCTCAGTAGGCAACCCAGGCAGGGTAAGGATCAGCATTTCCACACTACTCAGAGAATTTTTATTTTCAGGGATGGATTTTTAGCCCAATTCAAGTTGAAGAAAAGTGGTTTCGTGAAAATCGCAGAAAATTTTTTTTCAGAAACTCCGGGATGCCTGGATGTCGCGGTGCTCCACGCGACAGTTGTATTCCAAAACTGAGTCACTCAGATCACACAAGTACCCAGGCATGCTTGAAACTCATTCAAATGCAACTGCTTCTATCTGTTGTCTTGATTGTTTCCCACTCATTCCTTTTGCTTAGGGGAACATGTCAAAATCTCATGCCCAGAGAACTTCAGACAGAGTTCGCGGAAATGCTCAGTGGGCAACCCAGGCAGGGTAAGGATCAGCATTTCCACACTTCTCAAAGAATTTTTATTTTCAGGGATGGATTTTTAGCCCAATTCAAGTTGAAGAAAAGTGGTTTCGTGAAAATCGCAGAAAATTTTTTTTCAGAAACTCCGGGATGCCTGGATGTCGCGGTGCACCACGCGAGAGTTGTATTCCAAAACTGAGTCACTCAGATCACACGAGTACCCAGGCATGCTTGAAACTCATTCAAATGCAACTGCTTCTATCTGTTGTCTTGATTGTTTCCCACTCATTCCTTTTGGTTTGGGGAACATGTCAAAATCTCATGCCCAGAGAATTTCAGATAGAGTTCGCGGAAATGCTCAGTAGGCAACCCAGGCAGGGTAAGGATCAGCATTTCCACACTACTCAGAGAATTTTTATTTTCAGGGATGGATTTTTAGCCCAATTCAAGTTGAAGAAAAGTGGTTTCGTGAAAATCGCAGAAAATTTTTTTTCAGAAACTCCGGGATGCCTGGATGTCGCGGTGCTCCACGCGACAGTTGTATTCCAAAACTGAGTCACTCAGATCACACGAGTACCCAAACATGCTTGAAACTCATTCAAATGCAACTGCTTCTATCTGTTGTCTTGATTGTTTCCCACTCATTCCTTTTGCTTAGGGGAACATGTCAAAATCTCATGCCCAGAGAACTTCAGACAGAGTTCGCGGAAATGCTCAGTGGGCAACCCAGGCAGGGTAAGGATCAGCATTTCCACACTTCTCAAAGAATTTTTATTTTCAGGGATGGATTCTTAGCCCAATTCAAGTTGAAGAAAAGTGGTTTCGTGAAAATCGCAGAAAATTTTTTTTCAGAAACTCCGGGATGCCTGGATGTCGCGGTGCACCACGCGAGAGTTGTATTCCAAAACTGAGTCACTCAGATCACACAAGTACCCAGGCATGCTTGAAACTCATTCAAATGAAACTGCTTCTATCTGTTGTCTTGATTGTTTCCCACTCATTCCTTTTGGTTTGGGGAACATGTCAAAATCTCATGCCCAGAGAACTTCAGATAGAGTTCGCGGAAATGCTCAGTGGGCAACCCAGGAAGGGTAAGGATCAGCATTTCCACACTACTCAGAGAATTTTTATTTTCAGGGATGGATTTTTAGCCCAATTCAAGTTGAAGAAAAGTGGTTTCGTGAAAATCGCAGAAAATTTTTTTTCAGAAACTCCGGGATGCCTGGATGTCGCGGTGCACCACGCGAGAGTTGTATTCCAAAACTGAGTCACTCAGATCACACGAGTACCCAGGCATGCTTGAAACTCATTCAAATGCAACTGCTTCTATCTGTTGTCTTGATTGTTTCCCACTCATTCCTTTTGGTTTGGGGAACATGTCAAAATCTCATGCCCAGAGAATTTCAGATAGAGTTCGCGGAAATGCTCAGTAGGCAACCCAGGCAGGGTAAGGATCAGCATTTCCACACTACTCAGAGAATTTTTATTTTCAGGGATGGATTTTTAGCCCAATTCAAGTTGAAGAAAAGTGGTTTCGTGAAAATCGCAGAAAATTTTTTTTCAGAAACTCCGGGATGCCTGGATGTCGCGGTGCTCCACGCGACAGTTGTATTCCAAAACTGAGTCACTCAGATCACACGAGTACCCAAACATGCTTGAAACTCATTCAAATGCAACTGCTTCTATCTGTTGTCTTGATTGTTTCCCACTCATTCCTTTTGCTTAGGGGAACATGTCAAAATCTCATGCCCAGAGAACTTCAGACAGAGTTCGCGGAAATGCTCAGTGGGCAACCCAGGCAGGGTAAGGATCAGCATTTCCACACTTCTCAAAGAATTTTTATTTTCAGGGATGGATTTTTAGCCCAATTCAAGTTGAAGAAAAGTGGTTTCGTGAAAATCGCAGAAAATTTTTTTTCAGAAACTCCGGGATGCCTGGATGTCGCGGTGCACCACGCGAGAGTTGTATTCCAAAACTGAGTCACTCAGATCACACGAGTACCCAGGCATGCTTGAAACTCATTCAAATGCAACTGCTTCTATCTGTTGTCTTGATTGTTTCCCACTCATTCCTTTTGGTTTGGGGAACATGTCAAAATCTCATGCCCAGAGAATTTCAGATAGAGTTCGCGGAAATGCTCAGTAGGCAACCCAGGCAGGGTAAGGATCAGCATTTCCACACTACTCAGAGAATTTTTATTTTCAGGGATGGATTTTTAGCACAATTCAAGTTGAAGAAAAGTGGTTTCGTGAAAATCGCAGAAAAATTTTTTTCAGAAACTCCGGGATGCCTGGATGTCGCGGTGCTCCACGCGACAGTTGTATTCCAAAACTGAGTCACTCAGATCACACGAGTACCCAAGCATGCTTGAAAATCATTCAAATGCAAGTGCTTCTATCTGTTGTCTTGATTGTTTCCCACTCATTCCTTTTGGTTTGGGGAACATGTCAAAATCTCATGGCCAGAGAACTTCAGATAGAGTTCGCGGAAATGCTCAGTGGGCAACCCAGGCAGGGTAAGGATCAGCATTTCCACACTACTCAGAGAATTTTTATTTTCAGGGATGGATTTTTAGCCCAATTCAAGTTGAAGAAAAGTGGTTTCGTGAAAATCGCAGAAAATTTTTTTTCAGAAACTCCGGGATGCCTGGATGTCGCGGTGCACCACGCGAGAGTTGTATTCCAAAACTGAGTCACTCAGATCACACGAGTACCCAGGCATGCTTGAAACTCATTCAAATGCAACTGCTTCTATCTGTTGTCTTGATTGTTTCCCACTCATTCCTTTTGGTTTGGGGAACATGTCAAAATCTCATGCCCAGAGAACTTCAACTACAGTTCGCGGAAATGCTCACTGGACACCCCAGGTAGGGTAAGGATCAGCATTTCCACACTACTCAGAGAATTTTTATTTTCAGGGATGGATTTTTAGCCCAATTCAAGTTGAAGAAAAGTGGTTTCGTGAAAATCGCAGAAAATTTTTTTTCAGAAACTCCGGGATGCCTGGATGTCGCGGTGCACCACGCGAGAGTTGTATTCCAAAACTGAGTCACTCAGATCACACGAGTACCCAGGCATGCTTGAAACTCATTCAAATGCAAATGCTTCTATCTGTTGTCTTGATTGTTTCCCACTCATTCCTTTTGGTTTGGGGAACATGTCAAAATCTCATGCCCAGAGAATTTCAGATAGAGTTCGCGGAAATGCTCAGTAGGCAACCCAGGCAGGGTAAGGATCAGCATTTCCACACTACTCAGAGAATTTTTATTTTCAGGGATGGATTTTTAGCCCAATTCAAGTTGAAGAAAAGTGGTTTCGTGAAAATCGCAGAAAATTTTTTTTCAGAAACTCCGGGGTGCCTGGATGTCGCGGTGCACCACGCGAGAGTTGTATTCCAAAACTGAGTCACTCAGATCACACGAGTACCCAGGCATGCTTGAAACTCATTCAAATGAAACTGCTTCTATCTGTTGTCTTGATTGTTTCCCACTCATTCCTTTTGGTTTGGGGAACATGACTAAATCTCATGCCCAGAGAACTTCAACTAGAGTTATCGGAAATGCTCAGTGGACACCCCAGGTAGGGTATGGATCAGCATTTCCACACTACTCAGAGAATTTTTATTTTCAGGGATGGATTTTTAGCCCAATTCAAGTTGAAGAAAAGTGGTTTCGTGAAAATCGCAGAAAATTTTTTTTCAGAAACTCCGGGATGCCTGGATGTCGCGGTGCACCACGCGAGAGTTGTATTCCAAAACTGAGTCACTCAGATCACACGAGTACCCAGGCATGCTTGAAACTCATTCAAATGAAACTGCTTCTATCTGTTGTCTTGATTGTTTCCCACTCATTCCTTTTGGTTTGGGGAACATGACTAAATCTCATGCCCAGAGAACTTCAACTAGAGTTATCGGAAATGCTCAGTGGACACCCCAGGTAGGGTATGGATCAGCATTTCCACACTACTCAGAGAATTTTTATTTTCAGGGATGGATTTTTAGCCCAATTCAAGTTGAAGAAAAGTGGTTTCGTGAAAATCGCAGAAAATTTTTTTTCAGAAACTCCGGGGTGCCTGGATGTCGCGGTGCACCACGCGAGAGTTGTATTCCAAAACTGAGTCACTCAGATCACACGAGTACCCAGGCAAGCTTGAAACTCATTCAAATGCAAATGCTTCTATCTGTTGTCTTTATTGTTTCCCACTCATTCCTTTTGGTTTGGGGAACATGTCAAAATCTCATGCCCAGAGAACTTCAACTACAGTTCGCGGAAATGCTCACTGGACACCCCAGGTAGGGTAAGGATCAGCATTTCCACACTACTCAGAGAATTTTTATTTTCAGGGATGGATTTTTAGCCCAATTCAAGTTGAAGAAAAGTGGTTTCGTGAAAATCGCAGAAAATTTTTTTTCAGAAACTCCGGGATGCCTGGATGTCGCGGTGCACCACGCGAGAGTTGTATTCCAAAACTGAGTCACTCAGATCACACGAGTACCCAGGCATGCTTGAACCTCATTCAAATGCAAATGCTTCTATCTGTTGTCTTGATTGTTTCCCACTCATTCCTTTTGGTTTGGGGAACATGTCAAAATCTCATGCCCAGAGAACTTCAGCTAGAGTTCGCGGAAATGCTCACTGGACACCCCAGGTAGGGTAAGGATCAGCATTTCCACACTACTCAGAGAATTTTTATTTTCAGGGATGGATTTTTAGCCCAATTCAAGTTGAAGAAAAGTGGTTTCGTGAAAATCGCAGAAAATTTTTTTTCAGAAACTCCGGGGTGCCTGGATGTCGCGGTGCACCACGCGAGAGTTGTATTCCAAAACTGAGTCACTCAGATCACACGAGTACCCAGGCATGCTTGAAACTCATTCAAATGCAAATGCTTCTATCTGTTGTCTTGATTGTTTCCCACTCATTCCTTTTGGTTTGGGGAACATGTCAAAATCTCATGCCCAGAGAATTTCAGATAGAGTTCGCGGAAATGCTCAGTAGGCAACCCAGGCAGGGTAAGGATCAGCATTTCCACACTACTCAGAGAATTTTTATTTTCAGGGATGGATTTTTAGCCCAATTCAAGTTGAAGAAAAGTGGTTTCGTGAAAATCGCAGAAAATTTTTTTTCAGAAACTCCGGGGTGCCTGGATGTCGCGGTGCTCCACGCGACAGTTGTATTCCAAAACTGAGTCACTCAGATCACACGAGTACCCAAACATGCTTGAAACTCATTCAAATGCCACTGCTTCTATCTGTTGTCTTGATTGTTTCCCACTCATTCCTTTTGCTTAGGGGAACATGTCAAAATCTCATGCCCAGAGAACTTCAGACAGAGTTCGCGGAAATGCTCAGTGGGCAACCCAGGCAGGGTAAGGATCAGCATTTCCACACTTCTCAAAGAATTTTTATTTTCAGGGATGGATTCTTAGCCCAATTCAAGTTGAAGAAAAGTGGTTTCGTGAAAATCGCAGAAAATTTTTTTTCAGAAACTCCGGGATGCCTGGATGTCGCGGTGCACCACGCGAGAGTTGTATTCCAAAACTGAGTCACTCAGATCACACGAGTACCCAGGCATGCTTGAAACTCATTCAAATGAAACTGCTTCTATCTGTTGTCTTGATTGTTTCCCACTCATTCCTTTTGGTTTGGGGAACATGACTAAATCTCATGCCCAGAGAACTTCAACTAGAGTTAACGGAAATGCTCAGTGGACACCCCAGGTAGGGTATGGATCAGCATTTCCACACTACTCAGAGAATTTTTATTTTCAGGGTTCTTTTTTTAGCACAATTCAAGTTGAAGAAAAGTGGTTTCGTGAAAATCGCAGAAAAATTTTTTTCAGAAACTCCGGGATGCCTGGATGTCGCGGTGCTCCACGCGACAGTTGTATTCCAAAACTGAGTCACTCAGATCACACGAGTACCCAAGCATGCTTGAAAATCATTCAAATGCAAGTGCTTCTATCTGTTGTCTTGATTGTTTCCCACTCATTCCTTTTGGTTTGGGGAACATGTCAAAATCTCATGGCCAGAGAACTTCAGATAGAGTTCGCGGAAATGCTCAGTGGGCAACCCAGGCAGGGTAAGGATCAGCATTTCCACACTACTCAGAGAATTTTTATTTTCAGGGATGGATTTTTAGCCCAATTCAAGTTGAAGAAAAGTGGTTTCGTGAAAATCGCAGAAAATTTTTTTTCAGAAACTCCGGGATGCCTGGATGTCGCGGTGCACCACGCGAGAGTTGTATTCCAAAACTGAGTCACTCAGATCACACGAGTACCCAGGCATCCTTGAAACTCATTCAAATGCAACTGCTTCTATCTGTTGTCTTGATTGTTTCCCACTCATTCCTTTTGGTTTGGGGAACATGTCAAAATCTCATGCCCAGAGAACTTCAACTACAGTTCGCGGAAATGCTCACTGGACACCCCAGGTAGGGTAAGGATCAGCATTTCCACACTACTCAGAGAATTTTTATTTTCAGGGATGGATTTTTAGCCCAATTCAAGTTGAAGAAAAGTGGTTTCGTGAAAATCGCAGAAAATTTTTTTTCAGAAACTCCGGGATGCCTGGATGTCGCGGTGCACCACGCGAGAGTTGTATTCCAAAACTGAGTCACTCAGATCACACGAGTACCCAGGCATGCTTGAAACTCATTCAAATGCAAATGCTTCTATCTGTTGTCTTGATTGTTTCCCACTCATTCCTTTTGGTTTGGGGAACATGTCAAAATCTCATGCCCAGAGAATTTCAGATAGAGTTCGCGGAAATGCTCAGTAGGCAACCCAGGCAGGGTAAGGATCAGCATTTCCACACTACTCAGAGAATTTTTATTTTCAGGGATGGATTTTTAGCCCAATTCAAGTTGAAGAAAAGTGGTTTCGTGAAAATCGCAGAAAATTTTTTTTCAGAAACTCCGGGGTGCCTGGATGTCGCGGTGCACCACGCGAGAGTTGTTTTCCAAAACTGAGTCACTCAGATCACACGAGTACCCAGGCATGCTTGAAACACATTCAAATGCAACTGCTTCTATATGTTGTCTTGATTGTTTCCCACTCATTCCTTTTGGTTTGGGGAACATGTCAAAATCTCATGCCCAGAGAACTTCAGATAGAGTTCGCGGAAATGCTCAGTAGGCAACCCAGGCAGGGTAAGGATCAGCATTTCCACACTACTCAGAGAATTTTTATTTTCAGGGTTGTTTTTTTAGCCCAATTCAAGTTGAAGAAAAGTGGTTTCGTGAAAATCGCAGAAATTTTTTTTTCAGAAACTCCGGGATGCCTGGATGTCGCGGTGCTCCACGCGACAGTTGTATTCCAAAACTGAGTCACTCAGATCACACGAGTACCCAAACATGCTTGAAACTCATTCAAATGCCACTGCTTCTATCTGTTGTCTTGATTGTTTCCCACTCATTCCTTTTGCTTAGGGAAACATGTCAAAATCTCATGCCCAGAGAACTTCAGACAGAGTTCGCGGAAATGCTCAGTGGGCAACCCAGGCAGGGTAAGGATCAGCATTTCCACACTTCTCAAAGAATTTTTATTTTCAGGGATGGATTTTTAGCCCAATTCAAGTTGAAGAAAAGTGGTTACGTGAAAATCGCAGAAAATTTTTTTTCAGAAACTCCGGGATGCCTGGATGTCGCGGTGCACCACGCGAGAGTTGTATTCCAAAACTGAGTCACTCAGATCACACGAGTACCCAGGCATGCTTGAAACTCATTCAAATGAAACTGCTTCTATCTGTTGTCTTGATTGTTTCCCACTCATTCCTTTTGGTTTGGGGAACATGACTAAATCTCATGCCCAGAGAACTTCAACTAGAGTTATCGGAAATGCTCAGTGGACACCCCAGGTAGGGTATGGATCAGCATTTCCACACTACTCAGAGAATTTTTATTTTCAGGGATGGATTTTTAGCCCAATTCAAGTTGAAGAAAAGTGGTTTCGTGAAAATCGCAGAAAATTTTTTTTCAGAAACTCCGGGATGCCTGGATGTCGCGGTGCACCACGCGAGAGTTGTATTCCAAAACTGAGTCACTCAGATCACACGAGTACCCAGGCATGCTTGAAACTCATTCAAATGAAACTGCTTCTATCTGTTGTCTTGATTGTTTCCCACTCATTCCTTTTGGTTTGGGGAACATGACTAAATCTCATGCCCAGAGAACTTCAACTAGAGTTATCGGAAATGCTCAGTGGACACCCCAGGTAGGGTATGGATCAGCATTTCCACACTACTCAGAGAATTTTTATTTTCAGGGATGGATTTTTAGCCCAATTCAAGTTGAAGAAAAGTGGTTTCGTGAAAATCGCAGAAAATTTTTTTTCAGAAACTCCGGGGTGCCTGGATGTCGCGGTGCACCACGCGAGAGTTGTATTCCAAAACTGAGTCACTCAGATCACACGAGTACCCAGGCAAGCTTGAAACTCATTCAAATGCAAATGCTTCTATCTGTTGTCTTTATTGTTTCCCACTCATTCCTTTTGGTTTGGGGAACATGTCAAAATCTCATGCCCAGAGAACTTCAACTACAGTTCGCGGAAATGCTCACTGGACACCCCAGGTAGGGTAAGGATCAGCATTTCCACACTACTCAGAGAATTTTTATTTTCAGGGATGGATTTTTAGCCCAATTCAAGTTGAAGAAAAGTGGTTTCGTGAAAATCGCAGAAAATTTTTTTTCAGAAACTCCGGGATGCCTGGATGTCGCGGTGCACCACGCGAGAGTTGTATTCCAAAACTGAGTCACTCAGATCACACGAGTACCCAGGCATGCTTGAACCTCATTCAAATGCAAATGCTTCTATCTGTTGTCTTGATTGTTTCCCACTCATTCCTTTTGGTTTGGGGAACATGTCAAAATCTCATGCCCAGAGAACTTCAGCTAGAGTTCGCGGAAATGCTCACTGGACACCCCAGGTAGGGTAAGGATCAGCATTTCCACACTACTCAGAGAATTTTTATTTTCAGGGATGGATTTTTAGCCCAATTCAAGTTGAAGAAAAGTGGTTTCGTGAAAATCGCAGAAAATTTTTTTTCAGAAACTCCGGGGTGCCTGGATGTCGCGGTGCACCACGCGAGAGTTGTATTCCAAAACTGAGTCACTCAGATCACACGAGTACCCAGGCATGCTTGAAACTCATTCAAATGCAAATGCTTCTATCTGTTGTCTTGATTGTTTCCCACTCATTCCTTTTGGTTTGGGGAACATGTCAAAATCTCATGCCCAGAGAATTTCAGATAGAGTTCGCGGAAATGCTCAGTAGGCAACCCAGGCAGGGTAAGGATCAGCATTTCCACACTACTCAGAGAATTTTTATTTTCAGGGATGGATTTTTAGCCCAATTCAAGTTGAAGAAAAGTGGTTTCGTGAAAATCGCAGAAAATTTTTTTTCAGAAACTCCGGGGTGCCTGGATGTCGCGGTGCTCCACGCGACAGTTGTATTCCAAAACTGAGTCACTCAGATCACACGAGTACCCAAACATGCTTGAAACTCATTCAAATGCCACTGCTTCTATCTGTTGTCTTGATTGTTTCCCACTCATTCCTTTTGCTTAGGGGAACATGTCAAAATCTCATGCCCAGAGAACTTCAGACAGAGTTCGCGGAAATGCTCAGTGGGCAACCCAGGCAGGGTAAGGATCAGCATTTCCACACTTCTCAAAGAATTTTTATTTTCAGGGATGGATTCTTAGCCCAATTCAAGTTGAAGAAAAGTGGTTTCGTGAAAATCGCAGAAAATTTTTTTTCAGAAACTCCGGGATGCCTGGATGTCGCGGTGCACCACACGAGAGTTGTATTCCAAAACTGAGTCACTCAGATCACACGAGTACCCAGGCATGCTTGAAACTCATTCAAATGAAACTGCTTCTATCTGTTGTCTTGATTGTTTCCCACTCATTCCTTTTGGTTTGGGGAACATGTCAAAATCTCATGCCCAGAGAACTTCAGATAGAGTTCGCGGAAATGCTCAGTAGGCAACCCAGGCAGGGTAAGGATCAGCATTTCCACACTACTCAGAGAGTTTTTATTTTCAGGGTTGTTTTTTTAGCACAATTCAAGTTGAAGAAAAGTGGTTTCGTGAAAATCGCAGAAAATTGTTTTTCAGAAACTCCGGGATGCCTGGATGTCGCGGTGCACCACGCGAGAGTTGTATTCCAAAACTGAGTCACTCAGATCACACGAGTACCCAGGCATGCTTGAAACTCATTCAAATGAAACTGCTTCTATCTGTTGTCTTGATTGTTTCCCACTCATTCCTTTTGGTTTGGGGAACATGTCAAAATCTCATGCCCAGAGAACTTCAGATAGAGTTCGCGGAAATGCTCAGTAGGCAACCCAGGCAGGGTAAGGATCAGCATTTCCACACAACTCAGAGAATTTTTATTTTCAGGGATGGATTTTTAGCCCAATTCAAGTTGAAGAAAAGTGGTTTCGTGAAAATCGCAGAAAATTTTTTTTCAGAAACTCCGGGATGCCTGGATGTCGCGGTGCACCACGCGAGAGTTGTATTCCAAAACTGAGTCACTCAGATCACACGAGTACCCAGGCATGCTTGAAACTCATTCAAATGAAACTGCTTCTATCTGTTGTCTTGATTGTTTCCCACTCATTCCTTTTGGTTTGGGGAACATGACTAAATCTCATGCCCAGAGAACTTCAACTAGAGTTATCGGAAATGCTCAGTGGACACCCCAGGTAGGGTATGGATCAGCATTTCCACACTACTTAGAGAATTTTTATTTTCAGGGATGGATTTTTAGCCCAATTCAAGTTGAAGAAAAGTGGTTTCGTGAAAATCGCAGAAATTTTTTTTTCAGAAACTCCGGGATGCCTGGATGTCGCGGTGCTCCACGCGACAGTTGTATTCCAAAACTGAGTCACTCAGATCACACGAGTACCCACGCATGCTTGAAACACATTCAAATGCAACTGCTTCTATCTGTTGTCTTGATTGTTTCCCACTCATTCCTTTTGGTTTGGGGAACATGTCAAAATCTCATGCCCAGAGAACTTCAGATAGAGTTCGCCGAAATGCTCAGTAGGCAACCCAGGCAGGGTAAGGATCAGCATTTCCACACTACTCAGAGACTTTTTATTTTCAGGGTTGTTTTTTTAGCACAATTCAAGTTGAAGAAAAGTGGTTTCGTGAAAATCGCAGAAAATTTTTTTTCAGAAACTCCGGGATGCCTGGATGTCGCGGTGCTCCACGCGACAGTTGTATTCCAAAACTGAGTCACTCAGATCACACGAGTACCCAAACATGCTTGAAACTCATTCAAATGCAAGTGCTTCTATCTGTTGTCTTGATTGTTTCCCACTCATTCCTTTTGGTTTGGGGAACATGTCAAAATCTCATGCCCAGAGAACTTCAGATAGAGTTCGCGGAAATGCTCAGTAGGCAACCCAGGCAGGGTAAGGATCAGCATTTCCACACAACTCAGAGAATTTTTATTTTCAGGGATGGATTTTTAGCCCAATTCAAGTTGAAGAAAAGTGGTTTCGTGAAAATCGCAGAAAATTTTTTTTCAGAAACTCCGGGGTGCCTGGATGTCGCGGTGCACCATGCGAGAGTTGTATTCCAAAACTGAGTCACTCAGATCACACGAGTACCCAGGCATGCTTGAAACTCATTCAAATGCAACTGCTTCTATCTGTTGTCTTGATTGTTTCCCACTCATTCCTTTTGGTTTGGGGAACATGTCAAAATCTCATGCCCAGAGAATTTCAGATAGAGTTCGCGGAAATGCTCAGTAGGCAACCCAGGCAGGGTAAGGATCAGCATTTCCACACTACTCAGAGAATTTTTATTTTCAGGGATGGATTTTTAGCCCAATTC
Source organism: Lepisosteus platostomus (assembly GCF_059453375.1). Taxonomy (NCBI): domain Eukaryota; kingdom Metazoa; phylum Chordata; class Actinopteri; order Semionotiformes; family Lepisosteidae; genus Lepisosteus; species Lepisosteus platostomus. The sequence continues at coordinate 63,174,858 of NC_142618.1, read as the reverse complement.
AAGTTGAAGAAAAGTGGTTTCGTGAAAATCGCAGAAAATTTTTTTTCAGAAACTCCGGGATGCCTGGATGTCGCGGTGCTCCACGCGACAGTTGTATTCCAAAACTGAGTCACTCAGATCACACGAGTACCCAAGCATGCTTGAAACTCATTCAAATGCAACTGCTTCTATCTGTTGTCTTGATTGTTTCCCACTCATTCCTTTTGGTTTGGGGAACATGTCAAAATCTCATGCCCAGAGAACTTCAGATAGAGTTCGCGGAAATGCTCAGTAGGCAACCCAGGCAGGGTAAGGATCAGCATTTCCACACTACTCAGAGAATTTTTATTTTCAGGGATGGATTTTTAGCCCAATTCAAGTTGAAGAAAAGTGGTTTCGTGAAAATCGCAGAAAAAAATTTTTCAAAAACTCCGGGGTGCCTGGAAGTCGCGGTGCACCACGCGACAGTTGTATTCCAAAACTGAGAAACTCAGATCACACGAGTACCCAAGCATGCTTGAAAATCATTCAAATGCAAGTGCTTCTATCTGTTGTCTTGATTGTTTCCCACTCATTCCTTTTGGTTTGGGGAACATGTCAAAATCTCATGCCCAGAGAACTTCAGATAGAGTTCGCGGAAATGCTCAGTGGGCAACCCAGGCAGGGTAAGGATCAGTATTTCCACACTACTCAGAGAATTTTTATTTTCAGGGATGGATTTTTAGCCCAATTCAAGTTGAAGAAAAGTGGTTTCGTGAAAATCGCAGAAATTTTTTTTTCAGAAACTCCAGGATGCCTGGATGTCACGGTGCACCACGCGAGAGTTGTATTCCAAAACTGAGTCACTCAGATCACACGAGTACCCAGGCATGCTTGAAACTCATTCAAATGCAACTGCTTCTATCTGTTGTCTTGATTGTTTCCCACTCATTCCTTTTGGTTTGGGGAACATGTCAAAATCTCATGCCCAGAGAACTTCAACTACAGTTCGCGGAAATGCTCACTGGACACCCCAGGTAGGGTAAGGATCAGCATTTCCACACTACTCAGAGAATTTTTATTTTCAGGGATGGATTTTTAGCCCAATTCAAGTTGAAGAAAAGTGGTTTCGTGAAAATCGCAGAAAATTTTTTTTCAGAAACTCCGGGATGCCTGGATGTCGCGGTGCACCACGCGAGAGTTGTATTCCAAAACTGAGTCACTCAGATCACACGAGTACCCAGGCATGCTTGAAACTCATTCAAATGCAAATGCTTCTATCTGTTGTCTTGATTGTTTCCCACTCATTCCTTTTGGTTTGGGGAACATGTCAAAATCTCATGCCCAGAGAATTTCAGATAGAGTTCGCGGAAATGCTCAGTAGGCAACCCAGGCAGGGTAAGTATCAGCATTTCCACACTACTCAGAGAATTTTAATTTTCAGGGATGGATTTTTAGCCCAATTCAAGTTGAAGAAAAGTGGTTTCGTGAAAATCGCAGAAAATTTTTTTTCAGAAACTCCGGGGTGCCTGGATGTCGCGGTGCACCACGCGAGAGTTGTTTTCCAAAACTGAGTCACTCAGATCACACGAGTACCCAGGCATGCTTGAAACACATTCAAATGCAACTGCTTCTATCTGTTGTCTTGATTGTTTCCCACTCATTCCTTTTGGTTTGGGGAACATGTCAAAATCTCATGCCCAGAGAACTTCAGATAGAGTTCGCGGAAATGCTCAGTAGGCAACCCAGGCAGGGTAAGGATCAGCATTTCCACACTACTCAGAGAATTTTTATTTTCAGGGATGGATTTTTAGCCCAATTCAAGTTGAAGAAAAGTGGTTTCGTGAAAATCGCAGAAAAAAATTTTTCAAAAACTCCGGGGTGCCTGGAAGTCGCGGTGCACCACGCGACAGTTGTATTCCAAAACTGAGAAACTCAGATCACACGAGTACCCAAGCATGCTTGAAAATCATTCAAATGCAAGTGCTTCTATCTGTTGTCTTGATTGTTTCCCACTCATTCCTTTTGGTTTGGGGAACATGTCAAAATCTCATGCCCAGAGAACTTCAGACAGAGTTCGCGGAAATGCTCATTGGGCAACCCAGGCAGGGTAAGGATCAGCATTTCCACACTTCTCAAAGAATTTTTATTTTCAGGGATGGATTTTTAGCCCAATTCAAGTTGAAGAAAAGTGGTTTCGTGAAAATCGCAGAAAATTTTTTTTCAGAAACTCCGGGATGCCTGGATGTCGCGGTGCACCACGCGAGAGTTGTATTCCAAAACTGAGTCACTCAGATCACACGAGTACCCAGGCATGCTTGAAACTCATTCAAATGAAACTGCTTCTATCTGTTGTCTTGATTGTTTCCCACTCATTCCTTTTGGTTTGGGGAATATGACTAAATCTCATGCCCAGAGAACTTCAACTAGAGTTATCGGAAATGCTCAGTGGACACCCCAGGTAGGGTATGGATCAGCATTTCCACACTACTTAGAGAATTTTTATTTTCAGGGATGGATTTTTAGCCCAATTCAAGTTGAAGAAAAGTGGTTTCGTGAAAATCGCAGAAAATTTTTTTTCAGAAACTCCGGGATGCCTGGATGTTGCGGTGCTCCACGCGACAGTTGTATTCCAAAACTGAGTCACTCAGATCACACGAGTACCCAAACATGCTTGAAACTCATTCAAATGCAAGTGCTTCTATCTGTTGTCTTGATTGTTTCCCACTCATTCCTTTTGGTTTGGGGAACATGTCAAAATCTCATGCCCAGAGAACTTCAGATAGAGTTCGCGGAAATGCTCAGTAGGCAACCCAGGCAGGGTAAGGATCAGCATTTCCACACTACTCAGAGAATTTTTATTTTCAGGGATGGATTTTTAGCCCAATTCAAGTTGAAGAAAAGTGGTTTCGTGAAAATCGCAGAAAATTTTTTTTCAGAAACTCCGGGGTGCCTGGATGTCGCGGTGCACCATGCGAGAGTTGTATTCCAAAACTGAGTCACTCAGATCACACGAGTACCCAGGCATGCTTGAAACTCATTCAAATGCAACTGCTTCTATCTGTTGTCTTGATTGTTTCCCACTCATTCCTTTTGGTTTGGGGAACATGTCAAAATCTCATGCCCAGAGAACTTCAACTACAGTTCGCGGAAATGCTCACTGGACACCCCAGGTAGGGTAAGGATCAGCATTTCCACACTACTCAGAGAATTTTTATTTTCAGGGATGGATTTTTAGCCCAATTCAAGTTGAAGAAAAGTGGTTTCGTGAAAATCGCAGAAATTTTTTTTTCAGAAACTCCGGGATGCCTGGATGTCGCGGTGCACCACGCGAGAGTTGTATTCCAAAACTGAGTCACTCAGATCACACGAGTACCCAGGCATGCTTGAAACTCATTCAAATGCAAATGCTTCTATCTGTTGTCTTGATTGTTTCCCACTCATTCCTTTTGGTTTGGGGAACATGTCAAAATCTCATGCCCAGAGAATTTCAGATAGAGTTCGCGGAAATGCTCAGTTGGCAACCCAGGCAGGGTAAGGATCAGCATTTCCACACTACTCAGAGAATTTTTATTTTCAGGGATGGATTTTTAGCCCAATTCAAGTTGAAGAAAAGTGGTTTCGTGAAAATCGCAGAAAATTTTTTTTCAGAAACTCCGGGGTGCCTGGATGTCGCGGTGCACCACGCGAGAGTTGTTTTCCAAAACTGAGTCACTCAGATCACACGAGTACCCAGGCATGCTTGAAACACATTCAAATGCAACTGCTTCTATCTGTTGTCTTGATTGTTTCCCACTCATTCCTTTTGGTTTGGGGAACATGTCAAAATCTCATGCCCAGAGAACTTCAGATAGAGTTCGCGGAAATGCTCAGTAGGCAACCCAGGCAGGGTAAGGATCAGCATTTCCACACTACTCAGAGAATTTTTATTTTCAGGGTTGTTTTTTTAGCCCAATTCAAGTTGAAGAAAAGTGGTTTCGTGAAAATCGCAGAAATTTTTTTTTCAGAAACTCCGGGATGCCTGGATGTCGCGGTGCTCCACGCGACAGTTGTATTCCAAAACTGAGTCACTCAGATCACACGAGTACCCAAACATGCTTGAAACTCATTCAAATGCAACTGCTTCTATCTGTTGTCTTGATTGTTTCCCACTCATTCCTTTTGGTTAGGGGAACATGTCAAAATCTCATGCCCAGAGAACTTCAGACAGAGTTCGCGGAAATGCTCAGTGGGCAACCCAGGCAGGGTAAGGATCAGCATTTCCACACTTCTCAAATAATTCTTATTTTCAGGGATGGATTTTTAGCCCAATTCAAGTTGAAGAAAAGTGGTTTCGTGAAAATCGCAGAAAATTTTTTTTCAGAAACTCCGGGATGCCTGGATGTCGCGGTGCACCACGCGAGAGTTGTATTCCAAAACTGAGTCACTCAGATCACACGAGTACCCAGGCATGCTTGAAACTCATTCAAATGCAACTGCTTCTATCTGTTGTCTTGATTGTTTCCCACTCATTCCTTTTGGTTTGGGGAACATGTCAAAATCTCATGCCCAGAGAATTTCAGATAGAGTTCGCGGAAATGCTCAGTAGGCAACCCAGGCAGGGTAAGGATCAGCATTTCCACACTACTCAGAGAATTTTTATTTTCAGGGATGGATTTTTAGCCCAATTCAAGTTGAAGAAAAGTGGTTTCGTGAAAATCGCAGAAAATTTTTTTTCAGAATCTCCGGGATGCCTGGATGTCGCGGTGCTCCACGCGACAGTTGTATTCCAAAACTGAGTCACTCAGATCACACGAGTACCCAAGCATGCTTGAAACTCATTCAAATGCAACTGCTTCTATCTGTTGTCTTGATTGTTTCCCACTCATTCCTTTTGGTTTGGGGAAGATGTCAAAATCTCATGCCCAGAGAACTTCAGATAGAGTTCGCGGAAATGCTCAGTAGGCAACCCAGGCAGGGTAAGGATCAGCATTTCCACACTACTCAGAGAATTTTTATTTTCAGGGTTGTTTTTTTAGCCCAATTCAAGTTGAAGAAAAGTGGTTTCGTGAAAATCGCAGAAAATTTTTTTTCAGAAACTCCGGGATGCCTGGATGTCGCGGTGCTCCACGCGACAGTTGTATTCCAAAACTGAGTCACTCAGATCACACGAGTACCCAAACATGCTTGAAACTCATTCAAATGCAACTGCTTCTATCTGTTGTCTTGATTGTTTCCAACTCATTCCTTTTGGTTAGGGGAACATGTCAAAATCTCATGCCCAGAGAACTTCAGACAGAGTTCGCGGAAATGCTCAGTGGGCAACCCAGGCAGGGTAAGGATCAGCATTTCCACACTTCTCAAATAATTCTTATTTTCAGGGATGGATTTTTAGCCCAATTCAAGTTGAAGAAAAGTGGTTTCGTGAAAATCGCAGAAAATTTTTTTTCAGAAACTCCGGGATGCCTGGATGTCGCGGTGCACCACGCGAGAGTTGTATTCCAAAACTGAGTCACTCAGATCACACGAGTACCCAGGCATGCTTGAAACTCATTCAAATGAAACTGCTTCTATCTGTTGTCTTGATTGTTTCCCACTCATTCCTTTTGGTTTGGGGAACATGACTAAATCTCATGCCCAGAGAACTTCAACTAGAGTTATCGGAAATGCTCAGTGGACACCCCAGGTAGGGTAAGGATCAGCATTTCCACACTACTCAGAGAATTTTTATTTTCAGGGATGGATTTTTAGCCCAATTCAAGTTGAAGAAAAGTGGTTTCGTGAAAATCGCAGAAAATTTTTTTTCAGAATCTCCGGGATGCCTGGATGTCGCGGTGCTCCACGCGACAGTTGTATTCCAAAACTGAGTCACTCAGATCACACGAGTACCCAAGCATGCTTGAAACTCATTCAAATGCAACTGCTTCTATCTGTTGTCTTGATTGTTTCCCACTCATTCCTTTTGGTTTGGGGAAGATGTCAAAATCTCATGCCCAGAGAACTTCAGCTAGAGTTCGCGGAAATGCTCAGTAGGCAACCCAGGCAGGGTAAGGATCAGCATTTCCACACTACTCAGAGAATTTTTATTTTCAGGGTTGTTTTTTTAGCACAATTCAAGTTGAAGAAAAGTGGTTTCGTGAAAATCGCAGAAATTTTTTTTTCAGAAACTCCGGGATGCCTGGATGTCGCGGTGCACCACGCGACAGTTGTATTCCAAAACTGAGTCACTCAGATCACACGAGTACCCAGGCATGCTTGAAACTCATTCAAATGCAAATGCTTCTATCTGTTGTCTTGATTGTTTCCCACTCATTCCTTTTGGTTTGGGGAACATGTCAAAATCTCATGCCCAGAGAATTTCAGATAGAGTTCGCGGAAATGCTCAGTTGGCAACCCAGGCAGGGTAAGGATCAGCATTTCCACACTACTCAGAGAATTTTTATTTTCAGGGATGGATTTTTAGTCCAATTCAAGTTGAAGAAAAGTGGTTTCGTGAAAATCGCAGAAAATTTTTTTTCAGAAACTCCGGGGTGCCTGGATGTCGCGGTGCACCACGCGAGAGTTGTTTTCCAAAACTGAGTCACTCAGATCACACGAGTACCCAGGCATGCTTGAAACACATTCAAATGCAACTGCTTCTATCTGTTGTCTTGATTGTTTCCCACTCATTCCTTTTGGTTTGGGGAACATGTCAAAATCTCATGCCCAGAGAACTTCAGATAGAGTTCGCGGAAATGCTCAGTAGGCAACCCAGGCAGGGTAAGGATCAGCATTTCCACACTACTCAGAGAATTTTTATTTTCAGGGTTGTTTTTTTAGCCCAATTCAAGTTGAAGAAAAGTGGTTTCGTGAAAATCGCAGAAATTTTTTTTTCAGAAACTCCGGGATGCCTGGATGTCGCGGTGCTCCACGCGACAGTTGTATTCCAAAACTGAGTCACTCAGATCACACGAGTACCCAAACATGCTTGAAACTCATTCAAATGCAACTGCTTCTATCTGTTGTCTTGATTGTTTCCCACTCATTCCTTTTGGTTAGGGGAACATGTCAAAATCTCATGCCCAGAGAACTTCAGACAGAGTTCGCGGAAATGCTCAGTGGGCAACCCAGGCAGGGTAAGGATCAGCATTTCCACACTTCTCAAATAATTCTTATTTTCAGGGATGGATTTTTAGCCCAATTCAAGTTGAAGAAAAGTGGTTTCGTGAAAATCGCAGAAAATTTTTTTTCAGAAACTCCGGGATGCCTGGATGTCGCGGTGCACCACGCGAGAGTTGTATTCCAAAACTGAGTCACTCAGATCACACGAGTACCCAGGCATGCTTGAAACTCATTCAAATGAAACTGCTTCTATCTGTTGTCTTGATTGTTTCCCACTCATTCCTTTTGGTTTGGGGAACATGACTAAATCTCATGCCCAGAGAACTTCAACTAGAGTTATCGGAAATGCTCAGTGGACACCCCAGGTAGGGTATGGATCAGCATTTCCACACTACTTAGAGAATTTTTATTTTCAGGGATGGATTTTTAGCCCAATTCAAGTTGAAGAAAAGTGGTTTCGTGAAAATCGCAGAAATTTTTTTTTCAGAAACTCCGGGATGCCTGGATGTCGCGGTGCTCCACGCGACAGTTGTATTCCAAAACTGAGTCACTCAGATCACACGAGTACCCAGGCATGCTTGAAACACATTCAAATGCAACTGCTTCTATCTGTTGTCTTGATTGTTTCCCACTCATTCCTTTTGGTTTGGGGAACATGTCAAAATCTCATGCCCAGAGAACTTCAGATAGAGTTTGCGGAAATGCTCAGTAGGCAACCCAGGCAGGGTAAGGATCAGCATTTCCACACTACTCAGAGAATTTTTATTTTCAGGGTTGTTTTTTTAGCACAATTCAAGTTGAAGAAAAGTGGTTTCGTGAAAATCGCAGAAAATTTTTTTTCAGAAACTCCGGGATGCCTGGATGTCGCGGTGCTCCACGCGACAGTTGTATTCCAAAACTGAGTCACTCAGATCACACGGGTACCCAAACATGCTTGAAACTCATTCAAATGCAAGTGCTTCTATCTGTTGTCTTGATTGTTTCCCACTCATTCCTTTTGGTTTGGGGAACATGTCAAAATCTCATGCCCAGAGAACTTCAGATAGAGTTCGCGGAAATGCTCAGTAGGCAACCCAGGCAGGGTAAGGATCAGCATTTCCACACTACTCAGAGAATTTTTATTTTCAGGGATGGATTTTTAGCCCAATTCAAGTTGAAGAAAAGTGGTTTCGTGAAAATCGCAGAAAATTTTTTTTCAGAAACTCCGGGGTGCCTGGATGTCGCGGTGCACCACGCGAGAGTTGTTTTCCAAAACTGAGTCACTCAGATCACACGAGTACCCAGGCATGCTTGAAACACATTCAAATGCAACTGCTTCTATCTGTTGTCTTGATTGTTTCCCACTCATTCCTTTTGGTTTGGGGAACATGTCAAAATCTCATGCCCAGAGAACTTCAGATAGAGTTCGCGGAAATGCTCAGTGGGCAACCCAGGCAGGGTAAGGATCAGCATTTCCACACTACTCAGAGAATTTTTATTTTCAGGGTTGTTTTTTTAGCACAATTCAAGTTGAAGAAAAGTGGTTTCGTGAAAATCGCAGAAAATTTTTTTTCAGAAACTCCGGGATGCCTGGATGTCGCGGTGCTCCACGCGACAGTTGTATTCCAAAACTGAGTCACTCAGATCACACGAGTACCCAAACATGCTTGAAACTCATTCAAATGCAAGTGCTTCTATCTGTTGTCTTTATTGTTTCCCACTCATTCCTTTTGGTTAGGGGAACATGTCAAAATCTCATGCCCAGAGAACTTCAGATAGAGTTCGCGGAAATGCTCAGTAGGCAACCCAGGCAGGGTAAGGATCAGCATTTCCACACTACTCAGAGAATTTTTATTTTCAGGGATGGATTTTTAGCCCAATTCAAGTTGAAGAAAAGTGGTTTCGTGAAAATCGCAGAAAATTTTTTTTCAGAAACTCCGGGGTGCCTAGATGTCGCGGTGCACCATGCGAGAGTTGTATTCCAAAACTGAGTCACTCAGATCACACGAGTACCCAGGCATGCTTGAAACTCATTCAAATGCAACTGCTTCTATCTGTTGTCTTGATTGTTTCCCACTCATTCCTTTTGGTTTGGGGAACATGTCAAAATCTCATGCCCAGAGAATTTCAGATAGAGTTCGCGGAAATGCTCAGTAGGCAACCCAGGCAGGGTAAGGATCAGCATTTCCACACTACTCAGAGAATTTTTATTTTCAGGGATGGATTTTTAGCCCAATTCAAGTTGAAGAAAAGTGGTTTCGTGAAAATCGCAGAACATTTTTTTTCAGAAACTCCGGGATGCCTGGATGTCTCGGTGCTCCATGCGACAGTTGTATTCCAAAACTGAGTCACTCAGATCACACGAGTACCCAAGCATGCTTGAAACTCATTCAAATGCAACTGCTTCTATCTGTTGTCTTGATTGTTTCCCACTCATTCCTTTTGGTTTGGGGAACATGTCAAAATCTCATGCCCAGAGAATTTCAGATAGAGTTCGCGGAAATGCTCAGTAGGCAACCCAGGCAGGGTAAGGATCAGCATTTCCACACTACTCAGAGAATTTTTATTTTCAGGGATGGATTTTTAGCCCAATTCAAGTTGAAGAAAAGTGGTTTCGTGAAAATCGCAGAAAAAAATTTTTCAGAAACTCTGGGATGCCTGGATGTCGCGGTGCTCCACGCGACAGTTGTTTTCCAAAACTGAGTCACTCAGATCACACGAGTACCCAAGCATGCTTGAAACTCATTCAAATGCAAGTGCTTCTATCTGTTGTCTTGATTTTTTCCCACTCATTCCTTTTGGTTTGGGGAACATGTCAAAATCTCATGCCCAGAGAACTTCAACTACAGTTCGCGGAAATGCTCACTGGACACCCCAGGTAGGGTAAGGATCAGCATTTCCACACTACTCAGAGAATTTTTATTTTCAGGGATGGATTTTTAGCCCAATTCAAGTTGAAGAAAAGTGGTTTCGTGAAAATCGCAGAAAATTTTTTTTCAGAAACTCCGGGGTGCCTGGATGTCGCGGTGCACCACGCGAGAGTTGTTTTCCAAAACTGAGTCACTCAGATCACACGAGTACCCAAACATGCTTGAAACTCATTCAAATGCACGTGCTTCTATCTGTTGTCTTGATTGTTTCCCACTCATTCCTTTTGGTTAGGGGAACATGTCAAAATCTCATGCCCAGAGAATTTCAGATAGAGTTCGCGGAAATGCTCAGTAGGCAACCCAGGCAGGGTAAGGATCAGCATTTCCACACTACTCAGAGAATTTTTATTTTCAGGGATGGATTTTTAGCCCAATTCAAGTTGAAGAAAAGTGGTTTCGTGAAAATCGCAGAACATTTTTTTTCAGAAACTCCGGGATGCCTGGATGTCGCGGTGCTCCATGCGACAGTTGTATTCCAAAACTGAGTCACTCAGATCACACGAGTACCCAAGCATGCTTGAAACTCATTCAAATGCAACTGCTTCTATCTATTGTCTTGATTGTTTCCCACTCATTCCTTTTGGTTTGGGGAACATGTCAAAATCTCATGCTCAGAGAACTTCAGATAGAGTTCGCGGAAATGCTCAGTAGGCAACCCAGGCAGGGTAAGGATCAGCATTTCCACACTACTCAGAGAATTTTTATTTTCAGGGATGGATTTTTAGCCCAATTCAAGTTGAAGAAAAGTGGTTTCGTGAAAATCGCAGAAAAAAATTTTTCAGAAACTCCGGGGTGCCTGGATGTTGCGGTGCTCCACGCGACAGTTGTATTCCAAAACTTAGTCACTCAGATCACACGAGTACCCAAGCATGCTTGAAACTCATTCAAATGCAAGTGCTTCTATCTGTTGTCTTGATTTTTTCCCACTCATTCCTTTTGGTTTGGGGAACATGTCAAAATCTCATGCCCAGAGAACTTCAACTACAGTTCGCGGAAATGCTCACTGGACACCCCAGGTAGGGTAAGGATCAGCATTTCCACACTACTCAGAGAATTTTTATTTTCAGGGATGGATTTTTAGCCCAATTCAAGTTGAAGAAAAGTGGTTTCGTGAAAATCGCAGAAAAAATTTTTTCAGAAACTCCGGGGTGCCTGGAAGTCGCGGTGCACCACGCGACAGTTGTATTCCTAAACTGAGTCACTCAGATCACACGAGTACCCAAGCATGCTTGAAAATCATTCAAATGCAAGTGCTTCTATCTGTTGTCTTGATTGTTTCCCACTCATTCCTTTTGGTTTGGGGAACATGTCAAAATCTCATGCCCAGAGAACTTCAGATAGAGTTCGCGGAAATGCTCAGTAGGCAACCCAGGCAGGGTAAGGATCAGCATTTCCACACTACTCAGAGAATTTTTATTTTCAGGGATGGATTTTTAGCCCAATTCAAGTTGAAGAAAAGTGGTTTCGTGAAAATCGCAGAAAAAAATTTTTCAGAAACTCCGGGGTGCCTGGATGTTGCGGTGCTCCACGCGACAGTTGTATTCCAAAACTGAGTCACTCAGATCACATCAGTACCCAAGCATGCTTGAAACTCATTCAAATGCAAGTGCTTCTATCTGTTGTCTTGATTTTTTCCCACTCATTCCTTTTGGTTTGGGGAACATGTCAAAATCTCATGCCCAGAGAACTTCAACTACAGTTCGCGGAAATGCTCACTGGACACCCCAGGTAGGGTAAGGATCAGCATTTCCACACTACTCAGAGAATTTTTATTTTCAGGGATGGATTTTTAGCCCAATTCAAGTTGAAGAAAAGTGGTTTCGTGAAAATCGCAGAAAAAATTTTTTCAGAAACTCCGGGGTGCCTGGAAGTCGCGGTGCACCACGCGACAGTTGTATTCCTAAACTGAGTCACTCAGATCACACGAGTACCCAAGCATGCTTGAAACACATTCAAATGCAACTGCTTCTATCTGTTGTCTTGATTGTTTCCCACTCATTCCTTTTGGTTTGGGGAACATGTCAAAATCTCATGCCCAGAGAACTTCAGATAGAGTTCGCGGAAATGCTCAGTGGGCAACCCAGGCAGGGTAAGGATCAGCATTTCCACACTACTCAGAGAATTTTTATTTTCAGGGTTGTTTTTTTAGCCCAATTCAAGTTGAAGAAAAGTGGTTTCGTGAAAATCGCAGAAAAAATTTTTTCAGAAACTCCGGGGTGCCTGGATGTTGCGGTGCTCCACGCGACAGTTGTATTCCAAAACTGAGTCACTCAGATCACACGAGTACCCAAGCATGCTTGAAACTCATTCAAATGCAAGTGCTTCTATCTGTTGTCTTGATTTTTTCCCACTCATTCCTTTTGGTTTGGGGAACATGTCAAAATCTCATGCCCAGAGAACTTCAACTACAGTTCGCGGAAATGCTCACTGGACACCCCAGGTAGGGTAAGGATCAGCATTTCCACACTACTCAGAGAATTTTTATTTTCAGGGATGGATTTTTAGCCCAATTCAAGTTGAAGAAAAGTGGTTTCGTGAAAATCGCAGAAAATTTTTTTTCAGAAACTCCGGGGTGCCTGGATGTCGCGGTGCACCACGCGAGAGTTGTTTTCCAAAACTGAGTCACTCAGATCACACGAGTACCCAGGCATGCTTGAAACACATTCAAATGCAACTGCTTCTATCTGTTGTCTTGATTGTTTCCCACTCATTCCTTTTGGTTTGGGGAACATGTCAAAATCTCATGCCCAGAGAACTTCAGATAGAGTTCGCGGAAATGCTCAGTAGGCAACCCAGGCAGGGTAAGGATCAGCATTTCCACACTACTCAGAGAATTTTTATTTTCAGGGATGGATTTTTAGCCCAATTCAAGTTGAAGAAAAGTGGTTTCGTGAAAATCGCAGAAAAAATTTTTTCAGAAACTCCGGGGTGCCTGGAAGTCGCGGTGCACCACGCGACAGTTGTATTCCAAAACTGAGTCACTCAGATCACACGAGTACCCAAGCATGCTTGAAAATCATTCAAATGCAAGTGCTTCTATCTGTTGTCTTGATTGTTTCCCACTCATTCCTTTTGGTTAGGGGAACATGTCAAAATCTCATGCCCAGAGAACTTCAGATAGAGTTCGCGGAAATGCTCAGTAGGCAACCCAGGCAGGGTAAGGATCAGCATTTCCACACTACTCAGAGAATTTTTATTTTCAGGGATGGATTTTTAGCCCAATTCAAGTTGAAGAAAAGTGGTTTCGTGAAAATCGCAGAAATTTTTTTTTCAGAAACTCCGGGGTGCCTAGATGTCGCGGTGCACCATGCGAGAGTTGTATTCCAAAACTGAGTCACTCAGATCACACGAGTACCCAGGCATGCTTGAAACTCATTCAAATGCAACTGCTTCTATCTGTTGTCTTGATTGTTTCCCACTCATTCCTTTTGGTTTGGGGAACATGTCAAAATCTCATGCCCAGAGAATTTCAGATAGAGTTCGCGGAAATGCTCAGTAGGCAACCCAGGCAGCGTAAGGATCAGCATTTCCACACTACTCAGAGAATTTTTATTTTCAGGGATGGATTTTTAGCCCAATTCAAGTTGAAGAAAAGTGGTTTCGTGAAAATCGCAGAACATTTTTTTTCAGAAACTCCGGGATGCCTGGATGTCGCGGTGCTCCATGCGACAGTTGTATTCCAAAACTGAGTCACTCAGATCACACGAGTACCCAAGCATGCTTGAAACTCATTCAAATGCAACTGCTTCTATCTGTTGTCTTGATTGTTTCCCACTCATTCCTTTTGGTTTGGGGAACATGTCAAAATCTCATGCCCAGAGAATTTCAGATAGAGTTCGCGGAAATGCTCAGTAGGCAACCCAGGCAGGGTAAGGATCAGCATTTCCACACTACTCAGAGAATTTTTATTTTCAGGGATGGATTTTTAGCCCAATTCAAGTTGAAGAAAAGTGGTTTCGTGAAAATCGCAGAAAAAAATTTTTCAGAAACTCCGGGATGCCTGGATGTCGCGGTGCTCCACGCGACAGTTGTATTCCAAAACTGAGTCACTCAGATCACACGAGTACCCAAGCATGCTTGAAACACATTCAAATGCAAGTGCTTCTATCTGTTGTCTTGATTTTTTCCCACTCATTCCTTTTGGTTTGGGGAACATGTCAAAATCTCATGCCCAGAGAACTTCAACTACAGTTCGCGGAAATGCTCACTGGACACCCCAGGTAGGGTAAGGATCAGCATTTCCACACTACTCAGAGAATTTTTATTTTCAGGGTTGTTTTTTTAGCCCAATTCAAGTTGAAGAAAAGTGGTTTCGTGAAAATCGCAGAAAATTTTTTTTCAGAAACTCCGGGATGCCTGGATGTCGCGGTGCTCCACGCGACAGTTGTATTCCAAAACTGAGTCACTCAGATCACACGAGTACCCAAACATGCTTGAAACTCATTCAAATGCAAATCCTTCTATCTGTTGTCTTGATTGTTTCCCACTCATTCCTTTTGGTTAGGGGAACATGTCAAAATCTCATGCCCAGAGAACTTCAGATAGAGTTCGCGGAAATGCTCAGTAGGCAACCCAGGCAGGGTAAGGATCAGCATTTCCACACTACTCAGAGAATTTTTATTTTCAGGGATGGATTTTTAGCCCAATTCAAGTTGAAGAAAAGTGGTTTCGTGAAAATCGCAGAAAATTTTTTTTCAGAAACTCCGGGGTGCCTAGATGTCGCGGTGCACCATGCGAGAGTTGTATTCCAAAACTGAGTCACTCAGATCACACGAGTACCCAGGCATGCTTGAAACTCATTCAAATGCAACTGCTTCTATCTGTTGTCTTGATTGTTTCCCACTCATTCCTTTTGGTTTGGGGAACATGTCAAAATCTCATGCCCAGAGAATTTCAGATAGAGTTCGCGGAAATGCTCAGTAGGCAACCCAGGCAGGGTAAGGATCAGCATTTCCACACTACTCAGAGAATTTTTATTTTCAGGGATGGATTTTTAGCCCAATTCAAGTTGAAGAAAAGTGGTTTCGTGAAAATCGCAGAACATTTTTTTTCAGAAACTCCGGGATGCCTGGATGTCGCGGTGCTCCATGCGACAGTTGTATTCCAAAACTGAGTCACTCAGATCACACGAGTACCCAAGCATGCTTGAAACTCATTCAAATGCAACTGCTTCTATCTGTTGTCTTGATTGTTTCCCACTCATTCCTTTTGGTTTGGGGAACATGTCAAAATCTCATGCCCAGAGAACTTCAGATAGAGTTCGCGGAAATGCTCAGTAGGCAACCCAGGCAGGGTAAGGATCAGCATTTCCACACTACTCAGAGAATTTTTATTTTCAGGGATGGATTTTTAGCCCAATTCAAGTTGAAGAAAAGTGGTTTCGTGAAAATCGCAGAAAAAATTTTTTCAGAAACTCCGGGGTGCCTGGATGTTGCGGTGCTCCACGCGACAGTTGTATTCCAAAACTGAGTCACTCAGATCACACGAGTACCCAAGCATGCTTGAAACTCATTCAAATGCAAGTGCTTCTATCTGTTGTCTTGATTTTTTCCCACTCATTCCTTTTGGTTTGGGGAACATGTCAAAATCTCATGCCCAGAGAACTTCAACTACAGTTCGCGGAAATGCTCACTGGACACCCCAGGTAGGGTAAGGATCAGCATTTCCACACTACTCAGAGAATTTTTATTTTCAGGGATGGATTTTTAGCCCAATTCAAGTTGAAGAAAAGTGGTTTCGTGAAAATCGCAGAAAATTTTTTTTCAGAAACTCCGGGGTGCCTGGATGTCGCGGTGCACCACGCGAGAGTTGTTTTCCAAAACTGAGTCACTCAGATCACACGAGTACCCAGGCATGCTTGAAACACATTCATTGCAACTGCTTCTATCTGTTGTCTTGATTGTTTCCCACTCATTCCTTTTGGTTTGGGGAACATGTCAAAATCTCATGCCCAGAGAACTTCAGATAGAGTTCGCGGAAATGCTCAGTAGGCAACCCAGGCAGGGTAAGGATCAGCATTTCCACACTACTCAGAGAATTTTTATTTTCAGGGATGGATTTTTAGCCCAATTCAAGTTGAAGAAAAGTGGTTTCGTGAAAATCGCAGAAAAAAATTTTTCAGAAACTCCGGGGTGCCTGGAAGTCGCGGTGCACCACGCGACAGTTGTATTCCAAAATTGAGTCACTCAGATCACACGAGTACCCAAGCATGCTTGAAAATCATTCAAATGCAAGTGATTCTATCTGTTGTCTTGATTGTTTCCCACACATTCCTTTTGGTTTGGGGAACATGTCAAAATCTCATGCCCAGAGAACTTCAGATAGAGTTCGCGGAAATGCTCAGTGGGCAACCCAGGCAGGGTAAGGATCAGCATTTCCACACTACTCAGAGAATTTTTATTTTCAGGGATGGATTTTTAGCCCAATTCAAGTTGAAGAAAAGTGGTTTCGTGAAAATCGCAGAAAATTTTTTTTCAGAAACTCCGGGATGCCTGGATGTCGCGGTGCACCACGCGAGAGTTATATTCCAAAACTGAGTCACTCAGATCACACGAGTACCCAGGCATGCTTGAAACTCATTCAAATGCAAATGCTTCTATCTGTTGTCTTGATTGTTTCCCACTCATTCCTTTTGGTTTGGGGAACATGTCAAAATCTCATGCCCAGAGAATTTCAGATAGAGTTCGCGGAAATGCTCAGTAGGCAACCCAGGCAGGGTAAGGATCAGCATTTCCACACTACTCAGAGAATTTTTATTTTCAGGGATGGATTTTTAGCCCAATTCAAGTTGAAGAAAAGTGGTTTCGTGAAAATCGCAGAAAATTTTTTTTAGAAACTCCGGGATGCCTGGATGTCGCGGTGCTCCACGCGACAGTTGTATTCCAAAACTGAGTAATTCAGATCACACGAGTACCCAAGCATGCTTGAAAATCATTCAAATGCAAGTGATTCTATCTGTTGTCTTGATTGTTTCCCACACATTCCTTTTGGTTTGGGGAACATGTCAAAATCTCATGCCCAGAGAACTTCAGATAGAGTTCGCGGAAATGCTCAGTGGGCAACCCAGGCAGGGTAAGGATCAGCATTTCCACACTACTCAGAGAATTTTTATTTTCAGGGATGGATTTTTAGCCCAATTCAAGTTGAAGAAAAGTGGTTTCGTGAAAATCGCAGAAAATTTTTTTTCAGAAACTCCGGGATGCCTGGATGTCGCGGTGCACCACGCGAGAGTTGTATTCCAAAACTGAGTCACTCAGATCACACGAGTACCCAGGCATGCTTGAAACTCATTCAAATGCAACTGCTTCTATCTGTTGTCTTGATTGTTTCCCACTCATTCCTTTTGGTTTCGGGAACATGTCAAAATCTCAAGCCCAGAGAACTTCAGATAGAGTTCGCGGAAATGCTCAGTAGGCAACCCAGGCAGGGTAAGGATCAGCATTTCCACACTACTCAGAGAATTTTTATTTTCAGGGATGGATTTTTAGCCCAATTCAAGTTGAAGAAAAGTGGTTTCGTGAAAATCGCAGAAAAAATTTTTTCAGAAACTCCGGGGTGCCTGGGAGTCGCGGTGCACCACGCGAGAGTTATATTCCAAAACTGAGTCACTCAGATCACACGAGTACCCAGGCATGCTTGAAACTCATTCAAATGCAAATGCTTCTATCTGTTGTCTTGATTGTTTCCCACTCATTCCTTTTGGTTTGGGGAACATGTCAAAATCTCATGCCCAGAGAATTTCAGATAGAGTTCGCGGAAATGCTCAGTAGGCAACCCAGGCAGGGTAAGGATCAGCATTTCCACACTACTCAGAGAATTTTTATTTTCAGGGATGGATTTTTAGCCCAATTCAAGTTGAAGAAAAGTGGTTTCGTGAAAATCGCAGAAAATTTTTTTTAGAAACTCCGGGATGCCTGGATGTCGCGGTGCTCCACGCGACAGTTGTATTCCAAAACTGAGTAATTCAGATCACACGAGTACCCAAGCATGCTTGAAACTCATTCAAATGCAAGTGCTTCTGTCTGTTGTCTTGATTTTTTCCCACTCATTCCTTTTGGTTTGGGGAACATGTCAAAATCTCATGCCCAGAGAACTTCAACTACAGTTCGCGGAAATGCTCACTGGACACCCCAGGTAGGGTAAGGATCAGCATTTCCACACTACTCAGAGAATTTTTATTTTCAGGGATGGATTTTTAGCCCAATTCAAGTTGAAGAAAAGTGGTTTCGTGAAAATCCCAGAAAATTTTTTTTCAGAAACTCCGGGGTGCCTGGATGTCGCGGTGCTCCACGCGACAGTTGTATTCCAAAACTGAGTCACTCAGATCACACGAGTACCCAAACATGCTTGAAACTCATTCAAATGCAACTGCTTCTATCTGTTGTCTTGATTGTCTCCCACTCATTCCTTTTCGTTAGGGGAACATGTCAAAATCTCATGCCCAGAGAACTTCAGACAGAGTTCGCGGAAATACTCAGTGGGCAACCCAGGCAGGGTAAGGATCAGCATTTCCACACTTCTCAAAGAATTTTTATTTTCTGGGATGGATTTTTAGCCCAATTCAAGTTGAAGAAAAGTGGTTTCGTGAAAATCGCAGAAAATTTTTTTTCAGAAACTCCGGGATGCCTGGATGTCGCGGTGCACCACGCGAGAGTTGTATTCCAAAACTGAGTCACTCAGATCACACGAGTACCCAGGCATGCTTGAAACTCATTCAAATGCAAATGCTTCTATCTGTTGTCTTGATTGTTTCCCACTCATTCCTTTTGGTTTGGGGAACATGACTAAATCTCATGCCCAGAGAACTTCAACTAGAGTTATCGGAAATGCTCAGTGGACACCCCAGGTAGGGTATGGATCAGCACTTCCACACTACTCAGATAATTTTTATTTTCAGGGATGGATTTTTAGCCCAATTCAAGTTTAAGAAAAGTGGTTTCGTGAAAATCGCAGAAAATTTTTTTTCAGAAACTCCGGGATGCCTGGATGTCGCGGTGCTCCACGCGACAGTTGTATTCCAAAACTGAATCACTCAGATCACACGAGTACCCAGGCAAGCTTGAAACACATTCAAATGCAACTGCTTCTATCTGTTGTCTTGATTGTTTCCCACTCATTCCTTTTGGTTTGGGGAACATGTCAAAATCTCATGCCCAGAGAACTTCAGATAGAGTTCGCGGAAATGCTCAGTAGGCAACCCAGGCAGGGTAAGGATCAGCATTTCCACACTACTCAGAGAATTTTTATTTTCAGGGTTGTTTTTTTAGCACAATTCAAGTTGAAGAAAAGTGGTTTCGTGAAAATCGCAGAAATTTTTTTTTCAGAAACTCCGGGGTGCCTGGATGTCGCGGTGCACCATGCGAGAGTTGTATTCCAAAACTGAGTCACTCAGATCACACGAGTACCCAGGCATGCTTGAAACTCATTCAAATGCAACTGCTTCTATCTGTTGTCTTGATTGTTTCCCACTCATTCCTTTTGGTTTTGGGAACATGTCAAAATCTCATGCCCAGAGAACTTCAGACAGAGTTCGCGGAAATACTCAGTGGGCAACCCAGGCAGGGTAAGGATCAGCATTTCCACACTTCTCAAAGAATTTTTGTTTTCAGGGATGGATTTTTAGCCCAATTCAAGTTGAAGAAAAGTGGTTTCGAGAAAATCGCAGAAAATTTTTTTTCAGAAACTCCGGGATGCCTGGATGTCGCGGTGCACCACGCGAGAGTTGTATTCCAAAACTGAGTCACTCAGATCACACGAGTACCCAGGCATGCTTGAAACTCATTCAAATGAAACTGCTTCTATCTGTTGTCTTGATTGTTTCCCACTCATTCCTTTTGGTTTGGGGAACATGACTAAATCTCATGCCCAGAGAACTTCAACTAGAGTTATCGGAAATGCTCAGTGGACACCCCAGGTAGGGTATGGATCAGCACTTCCACACTACTCAGATAATTTTTATTTTCAGGGATGGATTTTTAGCCCAATTCAAGTTGAAGAAAAGTGGTTTCGTGAAAATCGCAGAAAATTTTTTTTCAGAAACTCCAGGGTGCCTGGATGTCGCGGTGCACCATGCGAGAGTTGTATTCCAAAACTGAGTCACTCAGATCACACGAGTACCCAGGCATGCTTGAAACTCATTCAAATGCAACTGCTTCTATCTGTTGTCTTGATTGTTTCCCACTCATTCCTTTTGGTTTGGGGAACATGTCAAAATCTCACTCATGCCCAGAGAATTTCAGATAGAGTTCGCGGAAATGCTCAGTAGGCACCCCAGGCAGGGTAAGGATCAGCATTTCCACACTACTCAGAGAATTTTTATTTTCAGGGATGAATTTTTAGCCCAATTCAAGTTGAAGAAAAGTGGTTTCGTGAAAATCGCAGAAATTTTTTTTTCAGAAACTCCGGGATGCCTGGATGTCGCGGTGCTCCACGCGACAGTTGTATTCCAAAACTGAGTCACTCAGATCACACGAGTACCCAAGCATGCTTGAAACTCATTCAAATGCAACTGCTTCTATCTGTTGTCTTGATTGTTTCCCACTCATTCCTTTTGGTTTGGGGAACATGTCAAAATCTCATGCCCAGAGAACTTCAGATAGAGTTCGCGGAAATGCTCAGTAGGCAACCCAGGCAGGGTAAGGATCAGCATTTCCACACTACTCAGAGAATTTTTATTTTCAGGGATGGATTTTTAGCCCAATTCAAGTTGAAGAAAAGTGGTTTCGTGAAAATCGCAGAAAAAATTTTTTCAGAAACTCCGGGGTGCCTGGATGTTGCGGTGCTCCACGCGACAGTTGTATTCCAAAACTGAGTCACTCAGATCACACGAGTACCCAAGCATGCTTGAAACTCATTCAAATGCAAGTGCTTCTGTCTGTTGTCTTGATTTTTTCCCACTCATTCCTTTTGGTTTGGGGAACATGTCAAAATCTCATGCCCAGAGAACTTCAACTACAGTTCGCGGAAATGCTCACTGGACACCCCAGGTAGGGTAAGGATCAGCATTTCCACACTACTCAGAGAATTTTTATTTTCAGGGATGGATTTTTAGCCCAATTCAAGTTGAAGAAAAGTGGTTTCGTGAAAATCGCAGAAAATTTTTTTTCAGAAACTCCGGGGTGCCTGGATGTCGCGGTGCACCACGCGAGAGTTGTTTTCCAAAACTGAGTCACTCAGATCACACGAGTACCCAGGCATGCTTGAAACACATTCAAATGCAACTGCTTCTATCTGTTGTCTTGATTGTTTCCCACTCATTCCTTTTGGTTTGGGGAACATGTCAAAATCTCATGCCCAGAGAACTTCAGATAGAGTTCGCGGAAATGCTCAGTAGGCAACCCAGGCAGGGTAAGGATCAGCATTTCCACACTACTCAGAGAATTTTTATTTTCAGGGATGGATTTTTAGCCCAATTCAAGTTGAAGAAAAGTGGTTTCGTGAAAATCGCAGAAAAAAATTTTTCAGAAACTCCGGGGTGCCTGGAAGTCGCGGTGCACCACGCGACAGTTGTATTCCAAAATTGAGTCACTCAGATCACACGAGTACCCAAGCATGCTTGAAAATCATTCAAATGCAAGTGATTCTATCTGTTGTCTTGATTGTTTCCCACACATTCCTTTTGGTTTGGGGAACATGTCAAAATCTCATGCCCAGAGAACTTCAGATAGAGTTCGCGGAAATGCTCAGTGGGCAACCCAGGCAGGGTAAGGATCAGCATTTCCACACTACTCAGAGAATTTTTATTTTCAGGGATGGATTTTTAGCCCAATTCAAGTTGAAGAAAAGTGGTTTCGTGAAAATCGCAGAAACTTTTTTTTCAGAAACTCCGGGATGCCTGGATGTCGCGGTGCACCACGCGAGAGTTGTATTCCAAAACTGAGTCACTCAGATCACACGAGTACCCAGGCATGCTTGAAACTCATTCAAATGCAACTGCTTCTATCTGTTGTCTTGATTGTTTCCCACTCATTCCTTTTGGTTTCGGGAACATGTCAAAATCTCAAGCCCAGAGAACTTCAGATAGAGTTCGCGGAAATGCTCAGTAGGCAACCCAGGCAGGGTAAGGATCAGCATTTCCACTCTACTCAGAGAATTTTTATTTTCAGGGATGGATTTTTAGCCCAATTCAAGTTGAAGAAAAGTGGTTTCGTAAAAATCGTAGAAAATGTTTTTTCAGAAACTCCGGGGTGCCTGGAGGTCGTGGTGCACCACGCGACAGTTGTATTCAAAACTGAGTCACTCAGATCACACGAGTACCCAAGCATGATTGAAACTCATTCAAATGCAAGTGCTTCTATCTGTTGTCTTGATTGTTTCCCACTCATTCCTTTTGGTTTGGGGAACATGTCAAAATCTCATGCCCAGAGAACTTCAACTAGAGTTCGCAGAAATGCTCAGTGGACACCCCAGATAGGGTAAGGATCAGAATTTCCACACTACTCAGAGAATTTTTATTTTTAGGGATGGATTTTTAGCCAAATTCAAGTTGAAGAAAAGTGGTTTCGTGAAAATCGCAGAAAATTTTTTTTCAGAAACTCCGGGGTGCCTGGAGGTCGTGGTGCACCACGCGACAGTTGTATTCCAAAACTGAGTCACTCAGATCACACGAGTACCCAAGCATGCGTGAAACTCATTCAAATGCAAGTGCTTCTATCTGTTTCCTTGATTGTTTCCCACTCATTCCTTTTGGTTTGGGGAACATGTCAAAATCTCATGCCCAGAGAACTTCAACTAGAGTTCGCGGAAATGCTCAGTGGACACCCCAGGTAGGTTATAGATCAGCATTTCCACTCTACTCAGAGAATTTTTATTTTCAGGGATGGATTTTTAGCCCAATTTAAGTTGAAGAAAAGTGGTTTCGTGAAAATCGCAGAAAACTTTTTTTCAGAAACTCCGGGGTGCCTGGAGGTCGCGGTGCAACACGCGACAGTTGCATTCCAAAACTGAGTCACTCAGATCACACGAGTACCCAAGCATGATTGAAACTCATTCAAATGCAAGTGCTTCTATCTGTTGTCTTGATTGTTTCCCACTCATTCCTTTTCGTTTGGGGAACATGTCAACATCCCATGCCCAGAGAACTTTAGATAGAGTTCGCAGAAATGCTCAGTGGACACCCCAGGTAGGGTAAGATCAGCATTTCCACACTGCTCAGAGAATTTTTATTTTCAGGGATGGATTTTTAGCCCAATTTAAGTTGAAGAAAAGTGGTTTCATGAAAATCGCTGAAAATTTTTTTTCAGAAACTCCGGGGTGCGTGAATGTCGCGGTGCACCACGCGACAGTTGTATTCCAAAACTGAGTCACTCAGATCACACGAGTACCCAAGCATGCTTGAAACTCATTCAAATGCAAGTGCTTCTATCTGTTCTCTTGATTGTTTCCCCCTCATTCCTTTTGGTTTGGGGAACATGTCAAAATCTCATGCCCAGAGTACTTCAAATAGAGTTCGCGGAAATGCTCAGTGGACACCCCAGGTAGGGTACGAATCAGCATTTCCACACTACTCAGGGAATTTTTATTTTCAGGGATGGATTTTTAGCCCAATTCAAGTTGAAGAAAAGTGGTTTCGTAAAAATCGTAGAAAATTTTTTTTCAGAAACTCCGGGGTGCCTGGAGGTCGTGGTGCACCACGCGACAGTTGTATTCAAAACTGAGTCACTCAGATCACACGAGTACCCAAGCATGATTGAAACTCATTCAAATGCAAGTGCTTCTATCTTTTGTCTTGATTGTTTCCCACTCATTCCTTTTGGTTTGGGGAACATGTCAAAATCTCATGCCCAGAGAACTTCAGATAGAGTTCACGGAAATGCTCAGTAGGCAACCCAGGCAGGGTAAAGATCAGCATTTCCACACTACTCAGAGAATTTTTATTTTCAGGGATGGATTTTTAGCCAAATTCAAGTTGAAGAAAAGTGGTTTCTTCACTGAAAAATTTTTTTTCAGAAACTCCGGGGTGCCTGGATGTCGCGGTGCACCACGCGAGAGTTGTATTCCAAAACTGAGTCACTCAGATCACACGAGTACCCAGGCATGGTTGAAACACATTCAAATGCAACTGCTTCTATCTGTTGTCTTGTTTGTTTCCCACTCATTCCTTTTGGTTTGGGGAACATGACAAAATCTCATGCCCAGAGAACTTCAACTACAGTTCGCGGAAATGCTCACTGGACACCCCAGGTAGGGTAAGGATCAGCATTTCCACACTACTCAGAGAATTTTTATTTTCAGGGATGGATTTTTAGCCCAATTCAAGTTGAAGAAAAGTGGTTTCGTGAAAATCCCAGAAAATTTTTTTTCAGAAACTCCGGGGTGCCTGGATGTCGCGGTGCTCCACGCGACAGTTGTATTCCAAAACTGAGTCACTCAGATCACACGAGTACCCAAACATGCTTGAAACTCATTCAAATGCAACTGCTTCTATCTGTTGTCTTGATTGTCTCCCACTCATTCCTTTTCGTTAGGGGAACATGTCAAAATCTCATGCCCAGAGAACTTCAGACAGAGTTCGCGGAAATACTCAGTGGGCAACCCAGGCAGGGTAAGGATCAGCATTTCCACACTTCTCAAAGAATTTTTATTTTCTGGGATGGATTTTTAGCCCAATTCAAGTTGAAGAAAAGTGGTTTCGTGAAAATCGCAGAAAATTTTTTTTCAGAAACTCCGGGATGCCTGGATGTCGCGGTGCACCACGCGAGAGTTGTATTCCAAAACTGAGTCACTCAGATCACACGAGTACCCAGGCATGCTTGAAACTCATTCAAATGCAAATGCTTCTATCTGTTGTCTTGATTGTTTCCCACTCATTCCTTTTGGTTTGGGGAACATGACTAAATCTCATGCCCAGAGAACTTCAACTAGAGTTATCGGAAATGCTCAGTGGACACCCCAGGTAGGGTATGGATCAGCACTTCCACACTACTCAGATAATTTTTATTTTCAGGGATGGATTTTTAGCCCAATTCAAGTTTAAGAAAAGTGGTTTCGTGAAAATCGCAGAAAATTTTTTTTCAGAAACTCCGGGATGCCTGGATGTCGCGGTGCTCCACGCGACAGTTGTATTCCAAAACTGAATCACTCAGATCACACGAGTACCCAGGCAAGCTTGAAACACATTCAAATGCAACTGCTTCTATCTGTTGTCTTGATTGTTTCCCACTCATTCCTTTTGGTTTGGGGAACATGTCAAAATCTCATGCCCAGAGAACTTCAGATAGAGTTCGCGGAAATGCTCAGTAGGCAACCCAGGCAGGGTAAGGATCAGCATTTCCACACTACTCAGAGAATTTTTATTTTCAGGGTTGTTTTTTTAGCACAATTCAAGTTGAAGAAAAGTGGTTTCGTGAAAATCGCAGAAATTTTTTTTTCAGAAACTCCGGGGTGCCTGGATGTCGCGGTGCACCATGCGAGAGTTGTATTCCAAAACTGAGTCACTCAGATCACACGAGTACCCAGGCATGCTTGAAACTCATTCAAATGCAACTGCTTCTATCTGTTGTCTTGATTGTTTCCCACTCATTCCTTTTGGTTTTGGGAACATGTCAAAATCTCATGCCCAGAGAACTTCAGACAGAGTTCGCGGAAATACTCAGTGGGCAACCCAGGCAGGGTAAGGATCAGCATTTCCACACTTCTCAAAGAATTTTTGTTTTCAGGGATGGATTTTTAGCCCAATTCAAGTTGAAGAAAAGTGGTTTCGAGAAAATCGCAGAAAATTTTTTTTCAGAAACTCCGGGATGCCTGGATGTCGCGGTGCACCACGCGAGAGTTGTATTCCAAAACTGAGTCACTCAGATCACACGAGTACCCAGGCATGCTTGAAACTCATTCAAATGAAACTGCTTCTATCTGTTGTCTTGATTGTTTCCCACTCATTCCTTTTGGTTTGGGGAACATGACTAAATCTCATGCCCAGAGAACTTCAACTAGAGTTATCGGAAATGCTCAGTGGACACCCCAGGTAGGGTATGGATCAGCACTTCCACACTACTCAGATAATTTTTATTTTCAGGGATGGATTTTTAGCCCAATTCAAGTTGAAGAAAAGTGGTTTCGTGAAAATCGCAGAAAATTTTTTTTCAGAAACTCCAGGGTGCCTGGATGTCGCGGTGCACCATGCGAGAGTTGTATTCCAAAACTGAGTCACTCAGATCACACGAGTACCCAGGCATGCTTGAAACTCATTCAAATGCAACTGCTTCTATCTGTTGTCTTGATTGTTTCCCACTCATTCCTTTTGGTTTGGGGAACATGTCAAAATCTCACTCATGCCCAGAGAATTTCAGATAGAGTTCGCGGAAATGCTCAGTAGGCACCCCAGGCAGGGTAAGGATCAGCATTTCCACACTACTCAGAGAATTTTTATTTTCAGGGATGAATTTTTAGCCCAATTCAAGTTGAAGAAAAGTGGTTTCGTGAAAATCGCAGAAATTTTTTTTTCAGAAACTCCGGGATGCCTGGATGTCGCGGTGCTCCACGCGACAGTTGTATTCCAAAACTGAGTCACTCAGATCACACGAGTACCCAAGCATGCTTGAAACTCATTCAAATGCAACTGCTTCTATCTGTTGTCTTGATTGTTTCCCACTCATTCCTTTTGGTTTGGGGAACATGTCAAAATCTCATGCCCAGAGAACTTCAGATAGAGTTCGCGGAAATGCTCAGTAGGCAACCCAGGCAGGGTAAGGATCAGCATTTCCACACTACTCAGAGAATTTTTATTTTCAGGGATGGATTTTTAGCCCAATTCAAGTTGAAGAAAAGTGGTTTCGTGAAAATCGCAGAAAAAATTTTTTCAGAAACTCCGGGGTGCCTGGATGTTGCGGTGCTCCACGCGACAGTTGTATTCCAAAACTGAGTCACTCAGATCACACGAGTACCCAAGCATGCTTGAAACTCATTCAAATGCAAGTGCTTCTGTCTGTTGTCTTGATTTTTTCCCACTCATTCCTTTTGGTTTGGGGAACATGTCAAAATCTCATGCCCAGAGAACTTCAACTACAGTTCGCGGAAATGCTCACTGGACACCCCAGGTAGGGTAAGGATCAGCATTTCCACACTACTCAGAGAATTTTTATTTTCAGGGATGGATTTTTAGCCCAATTCAAGTTGAAGAAAAGTGGTTTCGTGAAAATCGCAGAAAATTTTTTTTCAGAAACTCCGGGGTGCCTGGATGTCGCGGTGCACCACGCGAGAGTTGTTTTCCAAAACTGAGTCACTCAGATCACACGAGTACCCAGGCATGCTTGAAACACATTCAAATGCAACTGCTTCTATCTGTTGTCTTGATTGTTTCCCACTCATTCCTTTTGGTTTGGGGAACATGTCAAAATCTCATGCCCAGAGAACTTCAGATAGAGTTCGCGGAAATGCTCAGTAGGCAACCCAGGCAGGGTAAGGATCAGCATTTCCACACTACTCAGAGAATTTTTATTTTCAGGGATGGATTTTTAGCCCAATTCAAGTTGAAGAAAAGTGGTTTCGTGAAAATCGCAGAAAAAAATTTTTCAGAAACTCCGGGGTGCCTGGAAGTCGCGGTGCACCACGCGACAGTTGTATTCCAAAATTGAGTCACTCAGATCACACGAGTACCCAAGCATGCTTGAAAATCATTCAAATGCAAGTGATTCTATCTGTTGTCTTGATTGTTTCCCACACATTCCTTTTGGTTTGGGGAACATGTCAAAATCTCATGCCCAGAGAACTTCAGATAGAGTTCGCGGAAATGCTCAGTGGGCAACCCAGGCAGGGTAAGGATCAGCATTTCCACACTACTCAGAGAATTTTTATTTTCAGGGATGGATTTTTAGCCCAATTCAAGTTGAAGAAAAGTGGTTTCGTGAAAATCGCAGAAACTTTTTTTTCAGAAACTCCGGGATGCCTGGATGTCGCGGTGCACCACGCGAGAGTTGTATTCCAAAACTGAGTCACTCAGATCACACGAGTACCCAGGCATGCTTGAAACTCATTCAAATGCAACTGCTTCTATCTGTTGTCTTGATTGTTTCCCACTCATTCCTTTTGGTTTCGGGAACATGTCAAAATCTCAAGCCCAGAGAACTTCAGATAGAGTTCGCGGAAATGCTCAGTAGGCAACCCAGGCAGGGTAAGGATCAGCATTTCCACTCTACTCAGAGAATTTTTATTTTCAGGGATGGATTTTTAGCCCAATTCAAGTTGAAGAAAAGTGGTTTCGTAAAAATCGTAGAAAATGTTTTTTCAGAAACTCCGGGGTGCCTGGAGGTCGTGGTGCACCACGCGACAGTTGTATTCAAAACTGAGTCACTCAGATCACACGAGTACCCAAGCATGATTGAAACTCATTCAAATGCAAGTGCTTCTATCTGTTGTCTTGATTGTTTCCCACTCATTCCTTTTGGTTTGGGGAACATGTCAAAATCTCATGCCCAGAGAACTTCAACTAGAGTTCGCAGAAATGCTCAGTGGACACCCCAGATAGGGTAAGGATCAGAATTTCCACACTACTCAGAGAATTTTTATTTTTAGGGATGGATTTTTAGCCAAATTCAAGTTGAAGAAAAGTGGTTTCGTGAAAATCGCAGAAAATTTTTTTTCAGAAACTCCGGGGTGCCTGGAGGTCGTGGTGCACCACGCGACAGTTGTATTCCAAAACTGAGTCACTCAGATCACACGAGTACCCAAGCATGCGTGAAACTCATTCAAATGCAAGTGCTTCTATCTGTTTCCTTGATTGTTTCCCACTCATTCCTTTTGGTTTGGGGAACATGTCAAAATCTCATGCCCAGAGAACTTCAACTAGAGTTCGCGGAAATGCTCAGTGGACACCCCAGGTAGGTTATAGATCAGCATTTCCACTCTACTCAGAGAATTTTTATTTTCAGGGATGGATTTTTAGCCCAATTTAAGTTGAAGAAAAGTGGTTTCGTGAAAATCGCAGAAAACTTTTTTTCAGAAACTCCGGGGTGCCTGGAGGTCGCGGTGCAACACGCGACAGTTGCATTCCAAAACTGAGTCACTCAGATCACACGAGTACCCAAGCATGATTGAAACTCATTCAAATGCAAGTGCTTCTATCTGTTGTCTTGATTGTTTCCCACTCATTCCTTTTCGTTTGGGGAACATGTCAACATCCCATGCCCAGAGAACTTTAGATAGAGTTCGCAGAAATGCTCAGTGGACACCCCAGGTAGGGTAAGATCAGCATTTCCACACTGCTCAGAGAATTTTTATTTTCAGGGATGGATTTTTAGCCCAATTTAAGTTGAAGAAAAGTGGTTTCATGAAAATCGCTGAAAATTTTTTTTCAGAAACTCCGGGGTGCGTGAATGTCGCGGTGCACCACGCGACAGTTGTATTCCAAAACTGAGTCACTCAGATCACACGAGTACCCAAGCATGCTTGAAACTCATTCAAATGCAAGTGCTTCTATCTGTTCTCTTGATTGTTTCCCCCTCATTCCTTTTGGTTTGGGGAACATGTCAAAATCTCATGCCCAGAGTACTTCAAATAGAGTTCGCGGAAATGCTCAGTGGACACCCCAGGTAGGGTACGAATCAGCATTTCCACACTACTCAGGGAATTTTTATTTTCAGGGATGGATTTTTAGCCCAATTCAAGTTGAAGAAAAGTGGTTTCGTAAAAATCGTAGAAAATTTTTTTTCAGAAACTCCGGGGTGCCTGGAGGTCGTGGTGCACCACGCGACAGTTGTATTCAAAACTGAGTCACTCAGATCACACGAGTACCCAAGCATGATTGAAACTCATTCAAATGCAAGTGCTTCTATCTTTTGTCTTGATTGTTTCCCACTCATTCCTTTTGGTTTGGGGAACATGTCAAAATCTCATGCCCAGAGAACTTCAGATAGAGTTCACGGAAATGCTCAGTAGGCAACCCAGGCAGGGTAAAGATCAGCATTTCCACACTACTCAGAGAATTTTTATTTTCAGGGATGGATTTTTAGCCAAATTCAAGTTGAAGAAAAGTGGTTTCTTCACTGAAAAATTTTTTTTCAGAAACTCCGGGGTGCCTGGATGTCGCGGTGCACCACGCGAGAGTTGTATTCCAAAACTGAGTCACTCAGATCACACGAGTACCCAGGCATGGTTGAAACACATTCAAATGCAACTGCTTCTATCTGTTGTCTTGTTTGTTTCCCACTCATTCCTTTTGGTTTGGGGAACATGACAAAATCTCATGCCCAGAGAACTTCAACTACAGTTCGCGGAAATGCTCACTGGACACCCCAGGTAGGGTAAGGATCAGCATTTCCACACTACTCAGAGAATTTTTATTTTCAGGGATGGATTTTTAGCCCAATTCAAGTTGAAGAAAAGTGGTTTCGTGAAAATCGCAGAAAAAAATTTTTCAGAAACTCCGGGGTGCCTGGATATCGCGGTGCACCACGCGAGTGTTGTATTCCAAAACTGAGTCACTCAGATCACACGAGTACCCAGGCATGCTTGAAACTCATTCAAATGCAACTGCTTCTATCTGTTGTCTTGATTGATTCCCACTCATTCCTTTTGGTTTGGGGAACATGTCAAAATCTCATGCCCAGAGAACTTCAACTACAGTTCGCGGAAATGCTCAGTAGGCAACCCAGGCAGGGTAAGGATCAGCATTTCCATACTACTCAGAGAATTTTTATTTTCAGGGATGGATTTTTAGCCCAATTCAAGTTGAAGAAAAGTGGTTTCGTGAAAATCGCAGAAAATTTTTTTTCAGAAACTCCGGGATGCCTGGATGTCGCGGTGCTCCATGCGAGAGTTGTATTCCAAAACTGAGTCACTCAGATCACACGAGTACCCAGGCATGCTTGAAACTCATTCAAATGCAACTGCTTCTATCTGTTGTCTTGATTGTTTCCCACTCATTCCTTTTGGTTTGGGGAACATGTCAAAATCTCATGCCCAGAGAACTTCAGATAGAGTTCGCGGAAATGCTCAGTAGGCAACCCAGGCAGGGTAAGGATCAGCATTTCCACACTACTCAGAGAATTTTTATTTTCAGGGATGGATTTTTAGCCCAATTCAAGTTGAAGAAAAGTGGTTTCGGGAAAATCGCAGAAATTTTTTTTTCAGAAACTCCGGGGTGCCTGGATGTCGCGGTGCACCACGCGAGAGTTCTATTCCAAAACTGAGCCACTCAGATCACAAGAGTACCCAGGCATGGTTGAAACACATTCAAATACAACTGCTTCTATCTGTTGTCTTGATTGTTTCCCACTCATTCCTTTTGGTTTGGGGAACATGACAAAATCTCATGCCCAGAGAACTTCAACTACAGTTCGCGGAAATGCTCACTGGACACCCCAGGTAGGGTAAGGATCAGCATTTCCACACTACTCAGAGAATTTTTATTTTCAGGGATGGATTTTTAGCCCAATTCAAGTTGAAGAAAAGTGGTTTCGTGAAAATCGCAGAAAAAAATTTTTCAGAAACTCCGGGGTGCCTGGATGTCGCGGTGCACCACGCGAGTGTTGTATTCCAAAACTGAGTCACTCAGATCACACGAGTACCCAGGCATGCTTGAAACTCATTCAAATGCAACTGCTTCTATCTATTGTCTTGATTGTTTCCCACTCATTCCTTTTGGTTTGGGGAACATGTCAAAATCTCATGCTCAGAGAACTTCAGATAGAGTTCGCGGAAATGCTCAGTAGGCAACCCAGGCAGGGTAAGGATCAGCATTTCCACACTACTCAGAGAATTTTTATTTTCAGGGATGGATTTTTAGCCCAATTCAAGTTGAAGAAAAGTGGTTTCGTGAAAATCGCAGAAATTTTTTTTTCAGAAACTCCGGGATGCCTGGATGTCGCGGTGCTCCATGCGAGAGTTGTATTCCAAAACTGAGTCACTCAGATCACACGAGTACCCAAGCATGCGTGAAACTCATTCAAATGCAAGTGCTTCTATCTGTTTCCTTGATTGTTTCCCACTCATTCCTTTTGGTTTGGGGAACATGTCAAAATCCCATGCCCAGAGAACTTCAGATAGAGTTCGCGGAAATGCTCAGTGGACACCCCAGGTAGGTTATGGATCAGCATTTCCACACTACTCAGAGAATTTTTATTTTCAGGAATGGATTTTTAGCCCAATTCAAGTTGAAGAAAAGTGGTTTCGTGAAAATCGCAGAAAATTTTTTTTCAGAAACTCCGGGGTGCCTGGAGGTCACGGTGGAACTCGCGACAGTTGTATTCCAAAACTGAGTCACTCAGATCACACGAGTACCCAAGCATGCGTGAAACTCATTCAAATGCAAGTGCTTCTATCTGTTTCCTTGATTGTTTCCCACTCATTCCTTTTGGTTTGGGGAACATGTCAAAATCCCATGCCCAGAGAACTTCAGATAGAGTTCGCGGAAATGCTCAGTGGACACCCCAGGTAGGTTATGGATCAGCATTTCCACACTACTCAGAGAATTTTTATTTTCAGGAATGGATTTTTAGCCCAATTCAAGTTGAAGAAAAGTGGTTTCGTGAAAATCGCAGAAAAATTTTTTTCAGAAACTCCGGGATGCCTGGATGTCGCGGTGCACCACGCGAGAGTTGTATTCCAAAACAGAGACACTCAGGTCACACGAGTACCCAAGCATGCTTGAAACTCATTCAAATGTAAGTGCTTCTATCTGTTGTCTTGATTGTTTCCCACTCATTCCTTTTGGTTTGGGGAACATGTCAAAATCTCATGCCCAGAGAACTTCAGATAGAGTTCGCGGAAATGCTCAGTGGACAACCCAGGCAGGGTAAGGATCAGCATTTCCACACTACTCAGAGAATTTTTATTTTCAGGGATGGATTTTTAGCCCAATTCAAGTTGAAGAAAAGTGGTTTCGTGAAAATCGCAGAATTTTTTTTTTCAGAAACTCCGGGGTGCCTGGAGGTCGTGGTGCACCACGCGACAGTTGTATTCCAAAACTGAGTCACTCAGATCACACGAGTACCCAAGCATGCGTGAAACTCATTCAAATGCAAGTGCTTCTATCTGTTTCCTTGATTGTTTCCCACTCATTCCTTTTGGTTTGGGGAACATGTCAAAATTTCATGCCCAGAGAACTTCAGATAGAGTTCACGGAAATGCTCAGTAGGCAACCCAGGCAGGGTAAAGATCAGCATTTCCACACTACTCAGAGAATTTTTATTTTCAGGGATGGATTTTTAGCCCAATTCAAGTTGACGAAAAGTGGTTTCGTGAAAATCGCTGAAAATTTTTCTTCAGAAACTCCGGGGTGCCTGGATGTCGCGGTGCACCACGCGACAGTTGTATTCCAAAACTGAGTCACTCAGATCACACGAGTACCCAAGCATGCTTGAAACTCATTCAAAAGCAAGTGCTTCTATCCGTTGTCTTGATTGTTTCCCACTCGTTCCATTTGGTTTGGGTAACATGTCAAAATCCCATGCCCAGAGAACTTCAGATAGAGTTAGCGGAAATGCTCAGTGGACACCCCAGGTAGGGTAAGGATAAGAATTTACACACTACTCAGAGAATTTTTATTTTCAGGGATGGATGTTTAGCCCAATTCAAGTTGACGAAAAGTGGTTTCGTGAAAATCGCTGAAAATTTTTTTTCAGAAACTCCGGGGTGCCTGGATGTCGCGGTGCACCAAGCGACAGTTGTATTCCAAAACTGAGTCGCTCAGATCACACGAGTACCCAAGCATGCTTGAAACTCATTCAAATGCAAGTGCTTCTATCCGTTGTCTTGATTGTTTCCCACTCATTCCTTTTGGTTTGGGTAACATGTAAAAATCCCATGCCCAGAGAACTTCACCTAGAGTTTGCGGAAATGCTCAGTGGACAACCCAGGTAGGGTAAGGATCAGGATTTTCAGACTACTTAGAGAATTTTTATTTTCAGGGATGGATTTTTAGCCCAAGTCAAGTTGAAGAAAAGTGGTTTCATGATCCTAAGTGAAAATGTTTTTTCAGAAACTCCGGGGTGCCAGGTTGCAGTGATGCGTGGCGCGGCAGTTGTATTCCAAAACTGAGTCAGTCGGATCACACGAGTACCCAAGCATGATTGAAACTCATTCATATGCAAGTGCTTCTATCTGTGGTCTTGATTGTTTTCCACTCATTCCTTTTGGTTTGGGGAACATGTCAAAATCCTATGCCCAGAGAACTTCAGATAGAGTTCGCGGAAATGCTCAGTGGACACCCCAGGTAGGGTAAGAATCAGCATTTACACACTACTTAGAGAATTTTTAATTTCAGGGATGGATTTTTAGCCCAAGTCAAGTTAAAGAAAAGTGGTTTCGTGATCCTAGCTGAATAATTTTTTTACGAAACTCTAGGGGGCCTGGATGTCGCAGTGCACCGCGCAGCAGTTGTATTCCAAAACTGAGTTAGTCGGATTGCACAAGCAACCAAGCATGATTAAACTCATTCAAATGCAAGTGCTGTTATCCGTGGTCGTGATTGTTTCCCACTCATTCTTTTTGGTTTGGGGAACATGTCAAAATCCTATGCCCAGAGAACTTCAGATAATATTCGCGGAAATGCTCAGTGGACACCCAAGGTAGTGTCAGGATCAACATTTCCACACTACTTACAGAATTTTTAATCTCAGGGTTATATTTTGGGCCCAAGTCAGGTTTCAGACAAGAGGTTTCGTGATCTTAGCTGAAAATATTTTTTTGTGTGAAACTTTGTGGGGCCTGGATGTCGCGGTGGACAGCGCGGCAATTGTATCCCAATACTGAGTCGGTCGGATCAAACGAGTAAGCAAGCATTATTGAAACTCATTCCAATGCAAGTGCTTTTATCAGTGGTCTTGATTGTTTCCCACTCATTCTTTTTGGTTTGGGTATCGTCAAAATCCTATTCCCAGAGAACTTCAGATGTAGATAGCGGAAAATTTCATTTGAAACCCCAGGTAGGGTTAGGGTTAGAATTCACACACTACTTAAGACATATGTTATGCTCAGGGCTGGATTTTGGGTCCCAAGTCAGTTTTAGAACAAATGATTTTTACCCCCTATCTGAGTTTTTTTTTTTTCAGATATTCCCGGGTGCCTGGATGTCGTTGTGCAATGTACAGCAATTGTATATCGGTTGGATCAAAAGTTAGTACCAAGCAATTTTTAATGTCATTCAAATGAAAGTGCTTTTATCAGTGGTCTTCTTTGTTTCCCATTCATTCTTTTTTGTTTGGCGGAAAATTTCACATTCCTGTTCACTGAGTTCTTCAAATATAAATTAAGGAAATTCTCAGTTGACAGCCTAGGTAGGGTTAGGGTCAGCGCGGGAGAACTGAACTCTGTTTTATTCTTTACTGTACTCTATATGTTTATTTGCTTTTAAATCCAGCATAAACTGTATGGTTTTAAAGTCACTACAGCATGTGTATACAGTATTTTTTATAATAAAAATCTAAAATCATCTGGTTCCTAATTTCCTCTTTCTTACATTAACATAGAGACAAAATATAAATTATTTAAAAATATATGGTAGCCCACTTAAATGTTCAGAATGTGTTTATTGCATACTTTTCTTTTTCAAAGAAGCAATATTAAAGCACAATACCAATGTAATAAGTACTGTAACTGCAGCCAAGCATATACAGCAACTGTTTGGAAACGCCAACTAGCTTCTACAACAAGTGTTTTATAAGTATCTTGCTATTGGTTCTTGTGACAGAGTGCTTGTTATTTTTTCTTACTGAATGTGAAATACTCCAATCCTTCCCTCTACCCTTCTGGTATGTTTGAGAGAGTGTATGTGATACGAATGAAGTGTGAATGATACTTACCCTTTTTGTTGTTTCCCTAAAATCACTGCAGTGTTTTTCCCCAGTGTTTTTCCCTGTTGGAGTATTGTTTTGTGTTGATCAAGATGGCCACCAGTTACCTTTCCTGTTTGTAGTATCACACAAATTATCTTAAAGGGAAAGGTAACTGGTGAGCCATCTATAAATAACCAATGTAAGGTTAGGTGTTTTGTTTAAGCGAATATATCACGGTTGCATGACTCTGTTAAAATTTATCATTTTTTGGGGGATGGATAAATACTTTATTTTAATCAAACTGCCCATCTCTGTTAAGAAAATGTGAGCGAGTCCCTTTAAGAGGATGGTCCTTAGAGGAGGAGGGACTATAAAAGGGACTGGGAGAGCTCAGTATGGAGAAGGTGCCTTGGAGGAAAGGTGTGGAGAGTACCCCTGTGAAGGTTTTTTTTTCTCTGTTATTCCTATTTTGATGGCAATAAATCCAGTTTTGTTTGTATTTGAAGACTGCTTTGTGGGAGTTTCTTTTCTTTTGAGCCAAACCTGGTCACTTGGCCTGTGACAGCTCTGAAGCAAAAAACATGTTAATTCTTAGAGAAATACAATATTATATTTCTACAAATCTTTGTCACCTTTGTCTGAAGCAAAGACTCGTAGGGTTTGTCAGGTACCAATGTGATTGAAGTCAGTGAGGAATGCATTTGTTCTTATACAGCTAATGCTAACACTCCTCTAGCTCCCATGGAGTTCATACTGAATTATACTGTATAATGGCTTTTCCTCATACACTACACTGATGGTAATGGCAAACTGAATAATGACTCCAAAGTAAGACAGTGTTAAATAGAAAATTGTGACAGACATTTAGCTTTGTAAATTATATTTTTCATTTTATAAATCTCATATTCCACCAAGTTCACATTAATAATTTTGTTGAAGAAAAGTGTTTTATGTGTTCACATTTGTATTTCTACACAAAGTAAAATGCTTTCTCTTCTTTCTGACTTTTCAATCTATGATGCAAAAGTCTTCCTTCATCGTACTGTTAACATAGGAAACAAAGAATTTTAATAGGGTCATAGGAATTGTGTTTTGCAAGGTTTGATTATGGACAGTAAGTTAACATGTTTTTTACAAGCTGTAGGAAGCTACTGTGCACCCAAATCTAGAGTGACAGCTGCTAATGAAGACAGAGTGCATTATTCATCGTTTTCAATTTCACAGTCAGCAACAGCTAATGACCAGGGTAGAAATCTGTGTAAGTAGCAGTTCATTCTGGGTACTTTGCTGCTAAGTAAGGTCAGATCTTCTCAAGCTTAATGGATTTTACCAGCTGTAATGTGAGAGTGCATTAATTTTGTTTTCTGCCTTTTTTTTTTGACAAAGTTCCCAAGAGTACAACTAGAACAGTTGTAAAAGGCAATGGTTCCAAGATTTCCAGCTGTCAGATTCTCATGCATAAGAATGCGATCATGAAATAAGTCACTTCAATACATATTTTGTCATGGAACAGTAGCCTTGACAAAACAACCAATTTGTGTGTCGTGTAAGTTTTGTATGTTTCTACAGCAGGACCTCAAAATTGTGACCCTCAAAATATCATTTTATTATTTCATCCTGAATGTTTTATCTAAAAATCCTTAAAAATTAAACGCATGCTATAACTAATTATACAAGAATAGTCACTGTTTCTTGAAAGAAACCAAGGTGTCCCCTTCAACAACAAAGCTGGGTATTACAAAACCTTACCACAACCTTTTGGGCAAATACAGTAACTGCCTCAGTTTTAAATGCACTTCAAAAGAGTTTCCAGATATATCCTTATTATTGATTCAGAAGTCCATTGGACTGATACATTTAAAATTCTTGAGAACTTTTGCTTTCTAATCTAATATTAAAATGGTTCAGTGCTTTCAGGCTGTTAGTTTAGTCCAGTGCATTTACGAATGTGTCTAGTTGTTCTTCTTTAGAATGATTCCAGAGCAGCTATATATATTTATTATTTAATAACCCAAATTGTACAAAATCTTATAACAATCTTATTACACTAATGCATGGTACACTGCATACCTTCATTTAAATCCTGTTTTTAACTATATAGCCTGACATTTTCTTTGCCTTTTTATTGCATCTGCACATTGTCTAGAAGATGTACTGTAAATTATATTTTAACGTAAATACCAAAGTCTTTTCATAAGAAAACTCAGATTTCCCTTTATGTATGATTTTTTTTTCTATCTGAAATTATTACTCTCTAATTGTCTATATTTAAATGTCACCAGTAAAGTGTTTACACAAGTATTGAAATGTATCTAAATTGTTTAATTTTCATTTGATTTGGAGCTCTCACCACTATTCTGTCGTCTGTTTTCTGTCTGTTAACCAGTTCCAGACACACATTTCCTATAATTTGAAAATTAATATTGCATGAGCAACTTTATGAAATTCATTCTGAAAATCTCAATATGCAATATAATCTCTTAAGCATTTGCGATTAACTGCTGGAGACCCAGGATGCATTTGCTTGATTTACCTACTAAAACTTTAGTAAAAATGAATGTTTTGAACAAAACTAACACTTTCATAAGGCATTACGTATTTTGGATCATTTCTGAGATGTCATTCTGTCACTCTCATTAAATTTCTACATTGATGCTGTTCACTTATTCAATGAGCTACACTTTACTGGTTCCAACCTGTTTTCTCTTGTGTGCACTGCCTCATGTAATCTCACCCCTCTGTCCTCAATTCCCTCAATTTCCTCTAAAGCAAATGCTACAGACAGCAGATGGCATCCGAAATTAAATTAATTCTATTCCCTCAAGTTTAATGCCACACAGACATGCTGTAAGCTTATTTTAAAAATGAACATTTAAATTCAAAATTTTAAAAAAATAATATTCATATACTGTATGCCACATATCAGATAAATATTGTGGTAATTTAAACTGTTTAATTTATTTTCAATTGACCTGAACTGCAGTGTAGTTCCCAATCATGTACAGTACAGTCATTTTATCCTTCTAATCAAACAGTAAAACATGTCTGCATTTTATACTTCATTCTAAAAATAAGAGACACTTTCATTCCTATCAGGGAATGTAAAAAAATGTCTATACAGACATGACTCTTAAGATCAGCTGTGATCTTTCGTAATCACCTTGAGTGAGTGAGCATTTGATATTTTGCCTAATGATTGTTAAGAATTAAATGAGGAAATATGGTTTTATATGAATTAAAAGTATTGATTAGATCTTTGCAAATCTCAAAACAGTGGTGGTTAGTAGTGCTTTTTTAATGATTTCTTTCTCACAGAAAGAAACTCTGCTTTTTAACGGTTTTGTAATGTTAACCAAAAAAGCATTAGAACATGTCTTGAGGATAAGGCTGTTCTCCTCAGGCTGTATTTTAATATTGGGACTGACATCAGTCATCCAAACCTTGTTCTTCCTTGTTCTCTTAATTAGGGACTTAACAAAAAACATTTGAAGTAACACAAGTACAATAGAGAATTAAAAGCTGGTTTGACTGAAATGAAATTAAATTCATTAATTCTCATAAAGAGTTGTTTAAAGAGTAAAGTACTACTGTGAAGCAGGGCTGAAGTGAGAAAACAAGCACAGGGCACAGAGAAGCTTTGGGATTTTTCGGCCAGACTTAAAGTGAGTGTGGTTGAGAATGTGGTGTGTGAGAGACAAGGCAGGCAGAGTGGAGAAGTTAGTGAATGCCTTAAGTGGGATAAAGTTAAGGAAAACTACAAGGCTAGGGAATTCAGAGGAAAGACAGCAGATGATGCATTCGGAGGGCTGGATTCACTGGCCTGGGAGATGGTGAGACACCACTGGATTAAAGCTCGAAAATATATGACAAAAAATGGGTTTTAAGGCAAGGGAGATGCAAGCATGGAAGCCAACTCAATGCCGGTGTACTGATCCAGTGGGGGGAATGCCTTAAACAGCTTGCTTAATTGACTGACCGAACTTGAACTTGAGTGCCTGACCGATAGACAGACATTTTTTGAGAATCGTGGTCAGGAAAGTGGAGGTCAATGCCAGTTTTTCACAAACAGCAGTACAGAAGGTTTTCCGAAGAGTGGCTGAGAGTCCCAGCTGAGTCCAGAGAACGTAAAACAATAATTAAGATAAAAGGCCAGGAAGGAGAAAATGGAAAATCAAATTCCAACTAAATATTTGGAGTCAGGAGATCAAATGCTAGGAAAATGCAAATGCTGAGACGTTAGGGGAAGTGAAGTGTTGCACAGCCACAAAAGCAGGATGAAATACCAGAAGAAATTAGATAAATGATGATTTAATTGGCAACAGGTTTATGCAGTCTGCATCTTCTCGTGTATACTGCTCCAGCACTGGTTTCAGAGTGTGTAGTGAAGCAGCTGGTGTGCGTGCGCAGGTGTTACCGTACTTCTCCCCTCCCAACGTAAACATATGGGCTTTGGGGGCTGTTCTGCATCTTTGGCATGGTAATCACAAACTAATCATGGGACACACAGTCTCAGGGCAGGAACTTAAGGGCTCTCTTCAGGTCCTTAACCCCTCCAGTGCACCAGGTATTGAATGCTGTCCTGATCCCATTGAGATTCCAGGATGCACTGCGGACTGAAGTTCTGATGACCCTCAAATGGCGATGTTGGGATTCAGCCCATTCAGAGGCCAAGGTGGTAAGTAGAACATGTTTTAGGAAGGAAATGTGGAAGATCAGATGTAGCAGCTGAGCTGGCAAGCAGGAGCTAACCAATAGTGTTGATTCACTATTTAATCTTGAAACGCCTGATAAATAGGGGAGCCACCTACCTTGAAGGAACATGCAGATGGAGGTGTTTGGTAGACAACCAAACCCTTTGGCAGAGTCTCAAACGTGGGATGTCTTTTGGTGGCAAGTCTCTGCCTCTGGGATGCTTTCTGGAGATTATCCTGAAATTTCTGCATCTCTAGCTCCCATGCTGTCCTGTCAGTAGTAGGAACGTCAGCCAAGCCTAGAGACAAATGGAAAAGTAAATGTTATCCACTGAGGCATTGAAAAGGCAAGGTTATGGTGGAAGTGTTGAGCAGTATCTTGCGGAGGTTCAACCCAAGGTAACTGGTCCATTCAATCCTCCTGGAAATCTGCCATTGTGACAACACAGAAAGGTCTCCAGATATTAAGTTACTTGTTCCATCTGAATGTCTGTTTCTGAATCCTGAAGATAAATTGATCCAGATTTCCATTTTTTTGCAAACACAAACACAAACTGGGGATAGTGGTGAAAGGTAATGCTGGATGGGAATCCATTGAGCCAAAATATTCCTTTAATGAAGATGTCTGCCATTTGTGCAGCAGACTAATTTGGATAAGGGTATGAAATAAGCAGCTTTGGAGAACAGGTTCACAACAATGAGTATCACAGTGCACCCTCTGGAGCAGGGAAGGCCAGTAATGAATCTGGATATCGAAGACAATGGGCAGTCAGGAGTGGGATGCAGCTGAAAGAGTCACACTGGTG
This sequence comes from Lepisosteus platostomus, assembly GCF_059453375.1. NCBI lineage: Eukaryota > Metazoa > Chordata > Actinopteri > Semionotiformes > Lepisosteidae > Lepisosteus > Lepisosteus platostomus. The sequence goes on along the minus strand of NC_142618.1, from coordinate 63,133,708 downwards.
CTATTCAGAGGGTTTTGCTCTGCTGCTAAATTTACATTCTCACATATCCATTGGAAGCAAGGAGATGTTTACTGAGATGTACTGTAGATGTGTGGGATTCAGTGATCAAAGTTAATCTTGGTATACTTTAGTTAATTAAGTTCTTGGTAAAAGATTAAGAGTGTCATCGACAGTCTAGTCACACATCATAAAACAGGCAGGTTCAGAGAAACAGACAGAGGTACAGGAGGGACAAAAAGAGACAAAAAGAAACAGAAACCTAGAGAGGCAAGAGCTCCTTCTCCAGATCATCTGGAAAAACCAGATTGGAGTTCAATGTTTGAACCTTGTTAAGAGAGCTTGCCATTCTGTTGTTTTTGTGAACTTTGATTTCCTTTTTAGAGAATCTCACACTTCAATTGGCCTTTCCTGGTTAGTAAGTACACTGTAAGAATAGGGAGATAGGTTTTCACTTATTTTGTAGCATCAGGGCTTACAGAGAAAGATATTTGACTGCAGTGTTCTCTTCTTTTGGCTTTTCTAGGTTTTATATCAGAATTTAGTACTTGGTAGCTTTTGCTGGGTGATAAAGACATAGACCTCTGGGATGACTTGTTAGTAAGTTTATATATAATGTGACTTTAATGTTGTGTATTGTTTAATGTGCCATTGTCATTATAAATATTTTGTTTAACTAAAATAAAGTATGATTGAATTATTACTCTTTTTACCCAAGCTGTGCCAGAAAAGAACTCAGGCAACTCCAATTATACCAACTGGTCAGGTATATTCTTGGTAAAATCTTTACAAATTGAGTTGTTAAGATTATTAAATTGACTTAGTGATTAATCCACTCAGTCATTCCTGATACTTCCCTATAACCCCTATTAGCAACAATACACTACAGAGAAAACAACTGGGATAAATGTGGATGGTGGTTTCAATTCTGAATTCAAATGGGAAAGAAGAACATGGATAGATTTTTTGTAAAGTAACTAATAGAAAGAAACTGAGAAATGTGTTAACAGTGAAATATGTAGTATTTTTTACAGTTTGGCAGCATGGTGGCACGGTGCTTAGCTTTGTTTCAGTTCCTGGGATACTATCTGCCTTGAGTTCGCATGTTCTCCTTGTATTCATGTGGTTTTTCTCCTACAGTCCAAAAACATGCTGGTAGATTTATTAGCTTCTGCAAATATCGGCCCTGGTGTGACTCCTAAGAAGAACTGGTGTCCCATTCAGGGTGCACCCCACCTTGTGCCCAATGTTTCATGGAACAAGCTCTAGGGCCCCCTGAATTTGATAAGCAGTTATTGAAAGCGATGTGTTGATGATGTTTTAAAAGTAGTATGACACAAAAATAAAATTAAATAACTACAATTTAAAAATACACCCAAAATTACCAAAACAATTATTATATTTACCCATACTGGTAGGTGGAATTGAGCAATGAGCACCTACCCCTAAATAGTAATTCCTAAAGTTATTATGATGAAAACATTGACCATCTATAAAAATTGTTAAAAATAATTATTTTCTCTTGGATGTTTTGGTTAGTAAAAAAGAGGAGTTGCGGGTACAACACACTACATACCTTCCTCTGCATTTACTGTATATGCCCCATTCTTGCACCTAAGATATTACTCAGAATTATGTTATGATATTTTCTGTAATTAGAAAGCATCCAGAAATAAAGAATATTGTATTTAGTACAGGGCATGGTAGCTGCTAATTATAATTTTAGTGTGCATAATCAATTTCCTGTTTCACAGATTCAAAAAAGTGCAGAAAAAAGAACAACCTACAGATTATATTACCCTACTGAATTTACTTAATATGCTTGGGAAGTCATTTTTCTCAATCCCAATCCTTCTGGGATATTTACAAGGTATGGGAATAAAAAAGCTAAACAGTTTCAAGCTTCTGTTTATAACTGCTCTAGTAAACAAACTTGCAGTTTATTTTCTAAGTTTTCTAATACCAGATTTTTCTGCTACCGTTTCTCAGGAGCTTTGAGGTACTTACTCTTGATGACCAGAGGATTTATGCCATTTATTATAAAACAGAGAGTGTTCTTAATTAAATGAGCAGTTGTTTAGTTCTTAGTAGATTATTGGTCCAAGATTCTGAAAACTTACCAACACTCTTGGCTTGTGTTCATATTGAATGCCTTTTAGCATGGTGTTCAGTAGACCATAAATGTGTACTATAAATGAGTGGCATAGTAGAAAGTTTATTATATATTGGTGAAATCATTCATTCAGAACTTGTCAATCATACTCTAGAATAATTACTCTAGAAATTATATACTATAGAAAGCAGTTATATCACTCTGCAACTCACAACTGGCAACCCACTGAAGCTCAGCAGGTGTGAGCCTGGTCAGTAACTGGATGGGAGACCTCCTGGGAAAAACTAAGGTTGCTGCTGGAAGATGTGTTAGTGGGCCCAGCAGGGAGTGCTCACCCTGCAGTCCATGTGGGCCCTAATGCCCCAGTATAGTGACGGGGACACTATACTGTAAACAGACATCGTCCTTCGAATGAGATGTAAAACCGAGGTCCTGACTCTCTGTGGTCATTAAAACTTCCAGGGCGTCTCTCGAAAAGAGTAGGTGTGTAACCCTGTCGTCCTGGCCAAATTTCCCATTTGCCCTTACCAATCATGGCCTGCTAATAATCCCCATCTTTGAATTGGCTTCATTACTCTGCTCTCCTCCCCACTGATGTGTGGTGAGCGTTCTGGCGCACTATGGCTGCTGTAGCATCATCCAGGTGGATGCTGCACATTGGTGATGGTGGAGGGGAGTCCCCATTACCAGTAAAGCGCTTTGAGTGGAGTGTCCAGAAAAGCACTATATAAGTATAAGCAATTAATATTATAGCAATTATTAATGTATAAATTGCTCATAACTCCATTTATACTTATTCCACTGAACTGAAAGGAAAGTCAGACAATTCACCATATTGAAGCAGATGGATGCAAATGTAATCTTTTTTAGGGCACAGACATGCTTAGAAATGTGAGATTAAGGCTTTAATCTGTGATTTTGGATTATCTACAAAAATAATCATGGGTATCTAGTCTTCCAGATAACTGATTTATATTCACTATTTAAAATATATATTTGTGTATATGTAGTTTTACATATACATTCATGAAATAATTTGCATAAGAAAACCATTTTTAAAATTGTAGAAACTTAAAACATTTAATTTGATTCAGCCATCATTAAACTTTAATGTCCTGCTGTAAAAAAGATGGTCTGTCTTACAGTGATCCAGTTTTCAAAGGCAAACCCGTTCAAATGTTTTCAAGGTAACTCATCAAGATTTTATATGAAATGTAATTTTGCACATTTATCACAGATGAAACATGGTTATGAAGCAGCTGCTGTTAGTATTTCACTAGGAATACACCAAGAATTAAGTGTACTGAAAACAATTATGGGGTGTTTTAGTCAAAATTAGGTTTAACCTGCTTGGCTGAGGACTACCTTCCTGGCTATAGGCTACACACTCACACCAGAGCCAATTTTCCAGAAGCCAATTAACCTTTCAGTATGTTTTTGGAAGGTGGGGGGAAACCAGTACATTCAAAGAAATCCATACAAACACAGGAAGAACATACACCCCATGTGTAGCACCCCACGAACCTGAGGAAGTACTGATAACCACCATGCTACCCCCATTTTGATCATATCCCAGTTACAAGATTAAGACTGAGCATTAAAATTAACTTTATTATCATGTTCACACAAACAGCAAGTCTTTTAGGATTTTGGCTGTCAAACATATGGGGTTTATTCTCTTAATGGATAGATTTTCATATTGGAGATATTCTAAATGAAGGGAGGGTGAGTCTGCTTGGACAGATGCTCCAGCCTGGTTCTAATTGCTGTGCCACAGAGCATTCTGGTCAGACGGTCCCTTCAGCCTTTAAATGAGAGAAAGGAGAAAATTCACAGAATATTTTGTTTTGTGCTTGTGCATTCACATTCTATTTCTGTGGTATTTAAATAGTTTCTCTAATATGCACAGTCTTAATAATGGGTCTACTGGGATTGCACAGCTTTTACTACAAATCAGATGGAAGCACCTTTTATGTCTTCACTATATATTAACACCTATAGAGTAAAAGCAAGGCAAGCAAAGTGAAATCTTAAGTAACAGTTAATATGTGCTATTTAATAAAAAAAACATAGAGGTGTGCCTGGCTAACAAACAACATATTTGTAATTTCTTCTTCAGTTCTGGTGGTGTAAGAGACATATCTTACAGAGGAAAGAACAATTTGAAGCATACAGAAGATCCAAAATCTATACTCGTCACAATTTTCAAGATGTGATATGTTGTAAAGGAGTAACATACAACCTGCACATTTGATTTGAAACTGCGTAGTTTTCCTATGCTGGTTTGTCTGTCCTAGAACGAAGTGCATAGAACAGTACAAGTAAAATTGTAATATTGTAAATTTAAAGTGAACTCTTAAGCCTTAAATTACTAGGGGTGAAACAGCTCCTTTCATATATGCATACTGTATATTGAAGACAATGAAGAAATAGTGATAGGTTCAAAAATGCTGTAAACTTTTTAAAAGGTAAAAAGTACTGTATTAGTAGAATTGATTCATCAAAAAAGTGCGCACACTTCATTCATTATCTTGATAGTGATATTCTGACAATATTAAGAATATTGAGTTTGTTTTCTCACAAAAGCCTGTGTAACCACTGAACCCATCCACTCAAGTACACCTTTGTAAAATACATATATAGAACAACAAATTCTATTATAATAAATTTAATAATTCTAAAATATTATTAAAAATTCAAATTGATTGTTATAGGCAATAAATCATTGCGATTTTCATCCTGCAATATCTGAATTATTAAAAATGTTAATATATAAAAATAAATAAGTTTGCATTTTAAACCTTTTCTTTTTCTGTCCTTACTCTAAATCATGTCACAATTTTTTGTCCTTCCTTATGTGCTCTTTATCGCAATAGTCTTTGAACAATATTTGTGAAATTGTCAATTGAATCTTCTCAACTATCTGTCACGCCCTCTGCAGCCAGAGGGCGCTCCTTCTCTGTCCTGTCCCTAGTTTCCGGTCTGCTGTCCTTCCTGTCCCTCTCTTTCCCTTGGGCTATATATTTCCGGGTCTTGCACTCTGTCCTTGCTCAGCATTGAGGTTCGGATGTCCTGAGACCCGCCTAGCACCAGGGCGCCCCGCGTCCGCTCCCTGAGGGCATAGGTTTCTATACGGCATTCCTGAACTCTTTGCACTATGAGCCCGGGCCTTTTTCCCGTCTCGCCGCTACGCATATGGGTCTTTTTCCGCTCTCCTGCTCCCCACGGTTAGTCCCTTTGGACGTCCGTGACAGAATGCTGAGCCACCTACTGACCCCGCGAGCGGCGCCTTTTTTTTTTGTCTTGCCGCAGTTTTTTTTTTTCTCTTTTTCTCTGGGCTGTTTTTTTTTTCAGTTCCTCTATTCTAATCACTGGATATCACTCCGATCTTCCGTGCCTGTGAGCGGGTCCTGCACCTGGCTTTCCTCGGGTAGATCACTCCGATATCAGTGATTGAATGTTGAGCTGGCTTGCCTATTCTTATTACTGGATATCACTCCGAGCTTCTGTGTCTGGAGCGGGTTCTCGTGCCTGGCTCTTCCTGGTCTTGCTCTCTCCGATATCAGTGATAGAATGGTAAGTTTTCTGCCGTTCCTCCTTGCCTTTCGCTGGATATCACTCCGGGCATCTGTGTCTGTGAGCGGGCTTCGGTCTGGCTTTCCTCAGGTTGCCCACTCCGATATCAGCGTTAGGATGTGAACGTGCCCATTTGCCGTTCCTCCATTCTTTTCGCTGGATATCACTCCGGGCATCTGTGTCTGTGAGCGGACTTCGGTCTGGCTTTCCTCAGGTTGCCCACTCCGATATCAGCGTTAGAATGTGAACGTGCCAATTGCCCAGTCTGCGGTATTTTTCCCCGGGGTTTTTGTGGTTTTTTTCTTGTTTTTTGCCTTTTGTTTTGATTTTTTTTCTTCCTGGTTTCCCCTCTTTTTTGGTCCCCCCTGCTCTCTGTGTCTCGGAACTTTGGTTCCTACCTGTTTTTGGTTCCTATTTGTTTTTTGTGGTTTGTCTCCCTGGTCTTTCCCAGGTTTTTGTCTGTTGTGTTTGTGCTTGTGTACTTTTTTGTTTTAAGTCTCCGGAGCTCTTCTCTACCCCCCCTTCCTCCACCCAATAAAGGTTTATACCCCGGAGGAAGGGGTAGCTCTCAGCCGTGGATTCCCGGAGGTTTCCTTTCAGTTAAATGAGGTTTTTCCTCCCCCCAGTGCTGTGCAGCTTATTTAATTGTTTGGGCGTCGGGAGCCGCCCATGTAGGGGGGGGTACTGTCACGCCCTCTGCAGCCAGAGGGCGCTCCTTCTCTGTCCTGTCCCTAGTTTCCGGTCTGCTGTCCTTCCTGTCCCTCTCTTTCCCTTGGGCTATATATTTCCGGGTCTTGCACTCTGTCCTTGCTCAGCATTGAGGTTCGGATGTCCTGAGACCCGCCTAGCACCAGGGCGCCCCGCGTCCGCTCCCTGAGGGCATAGGTTTCTATACGGCATTCCTGAACTCTTTGCACTATGAGCCCGGGCCTTTTTCCCGTCTCGCCGCTACGCATATGGGTCTTTTTCCGCTCTCCTGCTCCCCACGGTTAGTCCCTTTGGACGTCCGTGACACTATCTTTGTTAAAGTCAAAGCTCTCAAAATCATAACTCTAAAGTTTAACTTGTCGATATTACACACTAAGAGCTTCTAATTGTAAGAGAAGCCAGAGTGCCACTTTAAAACACATCTCTAAATGTGCAACTAACATACTGTATAAGCCTATCCCACAGACCCATTTCACATTGCCCAACAAGCTGTCATATATGTCCAGAATTTTCATCTTACTTATTTTCACCCCTTTGGAAAAGGCCCTTCCAATTAATATTGTTGAAATAGTTTGAACATAAGCTGTCAGAGCTCTTCAATATTAAGGATTATTCCAGGTCTTTTCCAGCAGAAAAATACATTATAACTAAAAACTCCTATACAGCTAGACTGATCAGAACAAGGTCCTCTTGCATGGCACAAATGGAGAGAAGGAGAAAGGTGATGATGTTCCTTCTTTTCTCTATTTATCTCTCTTCCTTCTGTTTTTTGTATATCTTTCTCCTTGTGTTTTTTATGATGTGTATAGTGACTGATAAGAGCTTTATTTATTGACCAAGAAATTACCAGAGTATATGACCTGAAAATGCTCTATGGTCATGTGTGTTTATCTGATCTTGGCACACCTGCAGCCAAGCAAACATTTCAAATGATACCCATTGTCTGAATAATGTCTTGAGTAGTACAATAATATGTCAACTGCTAATGTTATACATTTTATAATCAACTCATGGATTGTAACCATATTAACTGCAATATCTTCCAAAGATAAATATCTTTTTAGAACTATCTTTTTACAATTGTTTGCTACTGTCATTTAAAGGAAGCTAAGTTGTCAAGAGCTATTTCAAGTTTCATTTTAAGGGATTTCAGGGTTTGGCATGCTAATATAGAACATTATGCAATGACTAAAACATTATTTGAAAAATTCTTGAAATTGAAATAACAGTAATTTTATGTATCTATACAATTTCTAATCTCCAAATTCAATACAAGGTCGTGGGGGAACCAGATAACAGTATTTTTCGTAGAAACCTACATCTAAGGAAAATATATGATATATGAGTAGAAAAATAAATCATTCAGTCTGTACACACTGTGGTCAAAAGTAGCAGACTAAATAACACCCAAGTGTCTATTTCATTGTTTAAACAAGTTTGCTTTTTGATTATACTGTTCAGAACAGATATGCAAAGAAAATCAGTCTATAGAGAATGGTGGTTGAAACAGCCTTTGCAGTTCTATTTTGTAAATTACTCTAATTAATGTGAGAATGCGTTGGCAAAATCTAATTTGTGATTTAATTTAAATGGGAAAGATATCTTAAGTTAATTTCATATTATTTCCATAACCATTCACTTCCATAAATCACTTTAGCAAAGATTATGTCCTTAAGTTGTCTTTATGCTTCTTTGCAGAAATCACTTAAAACATTTCAAAAAGCTCTCTTCAGTGCAGTGATCAACGGATTCCGTGTGGAAAAGGTCTACACTACATTTATTTGAAAGTTCATAAACATGCAATACGGTACATACATAGGCTAAAGGGTGTACTACAACTCACTTTAGATCAGTTTTCTTATGGAACAACATCTCTGAATGATTTATAATAAAATTATTCTTTCTCCAGACATACTTGTTCTGTTGAATTATACATTATATAAAATCTCCTTAAATTAGATGGATTAGATATACTCTAACTATGGCGTTCTTGCTATTCCTCTCTCAGATACAAATGAGAGTATTAGTTATTACTTTGCTACTCCTATCTTTATGTAAAGAAGTATTTTCTCTACTTTAAGTTATCTATTATACAGTAGCTATCCGGTTACTGTTTTAGCTATATCAAACTGTAAGTCTTCCTATACAGTACATAGGCATCTAACAAACACAGTCAATCACAATATGAAGGTGATTGGCTCCCAGTGGTATTTTTTTAGCTCATTTGCTTCCACTGTCCTTCCCATTTCTGTTCAGAATGTTTCTGTCCTTTTTAATTTAATTCTAAATAAAAAATCTCAGCTTCAAGGTGCAGGACTGGAGATTGACTAATAGACAGGGTGTTAAATTCCTCGCTTAACTGTGCAACCTTTTAGAATGGAAATTCCCATGCACTGGAATGTTTAAAAATAGAACAATACAGAACAATTGAAACACCTAACAAAAAGGAAATTGTAAATTGTAAGCTCTGCATTTGTCTTCATCCTGCTTTATATATGTATAGTGCTTAAATATGCAGAACATTATGATTCCTCTTCCCCAAAGGTCCAACCAATTACATTTCAGACAACACACCTGAATGAAATTAGTACTGAAACTTGAAAAAGTGGTACAGGCCTAATACCAATTACAATCCATGTCCTACAGTTTTAAAGATTTAAAAGCAAATATACAGTATGCCTCAAAGAGACAATTTAAATTAAGCACAATATACAGCAAAAAAACTTATTTGCATAAAGTATGATACAGTCCTTTTCCTTATCCTTTTCCTTAAAATAACCTTTTCTCTGTACAGGCTGTTCATTTTAATATGATAGGGCTGTATGGATAGATAACCAAGTGCATAAAACTTATCAGTTATTTACACACAGCAGAAAAAGGCACACTAGTGTATTAGAAAACTAATTTACTATTGGCAGTGAAGAATGTTCAAGGCTTCACTGCATATTCATTACAAGAACAAGCACCTTAAAATGGCACACAGAAGGGACAACTGTATAGAAAACTCCTATTGAAAATCACACTTCACAGCGTGAGCCTCCAGCTGACAGAAGAAAGATAATGAAATATCATCCACCCATTTCCTGAGAGATCAGATTATAGTCATCTATTGGGCCTATTGTTTTTTGTGTTCTTAAATCCATGGGAATTGTCATGTTAAATCCTTGCCTAAACACTCATAACATCACCTTTTAGTTAACATTTCCAAATTTCTCCCCAAAAGTGTAATTGCAATGCTATAGATTCCTTACACTTTTTTTTCAGATAAGCTCTTTATCTCTACAGGGGAAGGACACTGTGGACCATGTTTTTCAAGCTTCATTTGACTAAATGGATTATGTTAGATAGCTGTATGGCCTGTGAGAACTCCAGCCTTTACCCTCCTGGTAACTTGTTGGCCCATGTAGTCAGGTCCCCGTTCCATCACAGAGTGGTTATGAAGTGCTTTCTTTACATTTAGCTGTTGCTGCAGGTTGCTTGTATTGAGTGGAGCTTAGCTTCCACAGGTTAAAATGCCTTACAATCTGCTCCTAAATCTTTACGCAACCAGTTGTTGCCTTCTTGCGGTGATTAGTTCCCCTCCTGACTGAATGCGGTCTGAAAGAGAACATTAAATTACATTAAAAATGGTCACAAGATTTCAAGCTCACTCGGCCCTGTACAAGAAGTAGGGCAAACAGAGTATCATGGCACAATCTCATTGGGCAATGTGCACTTTGATAAGCGTACTCAGTTGGTGGGCAGTCATGCAGCACTTTCCCGTTAAGTAACCAAACATTTCATCATACTCCCATTATCTGTGGCTTGCATGCTTCTAATCACATTAGAACCTTTTATGAATGAGATTCATAGCATGAAAAGCTATATTTTGGAAAAGATGTTTAAATAATTTAAGAAAAAAACTGAAATATTAATTAATGGAGCAGGAAAGCATGTTTATTTTCATTATCATTCAACAGAGTGGACAAAGATGAGTATTAACATGTAACATACTGTATATAAGCAATCTGCAAGGACAGTCTACTGTAAAACCATCTTTAAAACACCAAGAAAACATGGATAAACATGCTTTTTAACCCAAGCAATTAAAACAACCATTTTGTTTTCAGGTGGGTAGCTGTGTCAGTATGCGTAGGCTGCAAAGGAACAAGTAATAGGTTTATTCCATGCTGAAAAAAAGAAGAGAGAAAAAACACAACGTTTCGGCCGTGGAGCCTTCTTCAGGTGTGAGAGAGACAAGGCAGTAGGCAAAGGCAATGTAGTGGGAGAACAAAGGCTGGGAGGAAGGGTTCGAGGCGGGAGCAGGGGACAGAAAGAGAGGCCAATCAAGAGGTGTGAAGTCAGGATAGGTGTAGAAAGGTGTGAAATGAAACTTCCAAAGAATGGAGAAAATTTAGTAGAATAGTAGTCTGTCGTTAGTGTTACTCTGGGTGGTATCAGAGTCAAAAGAAAAGGTATTACATTTCAGGCAAAATCCTTTGGGGATGATATTATGTCGATGACATCTGTAAAGGAATAGAAGGTGGTTAGAAAGCCTGGTCTTGGAACAGATAGCTGTGAAGAGATGGAATGCTGGTTTAGTGAGAGAAGCGGGCAAGTGGCACAGGGAGAAAGAAAGACGAAGAAGAAAAAATTTAGAGGAAGGCATAGTGGGTTGCAGCAAACATTTTGTTTTCATATGTGCACTCAAATTATATTTTTACTTGGTTAAATTTTAATAAACTTTTATACTAATCCTAAACATAGTATACATTTGTCTTTTCAGACTATTTTGTATCAGTTGATTAATAGTTAAAGTTTAATTTCTCTGTATCCTTAGATTTCTGTTGCTGGTCACTGCTTGACCATTAGGTTAAAAATGTCTTCATAGTTGTTAAAACTGCAAGTCATGTTATAACAGACCCTACCCATATCAAGGACAGTCTCTTGGTTCTGCACACAAAAACATCACAATGACAGTTAAAGTAAATAACAGTTTTTATTGCAAGCTTTTCGGACTTATAACAAAAAAATGATAAAAAACTACCAACAGCATCATGCACTCTGTTTTTAACCGAAACAAAACCACTAATTACACTAATTACTACTAATAATTAAATAATAACTAGATGTTCTTTGGAGGTCTTTTGTGGTAGGTCAACTGAAATTGCAGCCTCTTTTTAAGATGTTCTGTCACAGAAGTTCCATTCATTTACAGAGTGTCACGATTATAGTCCCTCCTCCTTAAGGGTGCTCCAGCCCTTTCACTTTAGATTTCATTCTGTGCACCTGACCCCTTTTCCCAGCCCACCTTAAAAGCCAGGCGCTGACGTTCATCCTGGCTCTGCATCTGGTTTCCGCACCGTGCGAGTCCGGGACCTGGAAGCGCCTGGTCCCGTTAAGGTTTTAATCTCTGTTCCCGTACCCTGTCCGCCGGTTCCGACCCGGTTCATGGTTTTAATTCCTTGTTTGGATGGATAACCTGGCAATGGACTTATTCTTGTGTTTTGGATTCCCTCTATGGATTGTTTTTGGATTGTTTGCCTCGGCCACACCTTCCCCGTGCACCAGCGCACTTTGGACACGCCCCCCTGTTTTCAGCCCCGTATCCCTGCATGACGTTTTCCTAGTGTTTCCCCACTTCTTCGGATTGTGTCGTCCGCATAGGGTCCGGAAAGAACTGTGCGTTACACAGAGAAAGCAAGAACAACTTCAGAATTAACCTACAGCTTGCAATAATAATAGTGATGATATCATATAGTATAAATGATGCCCTCTGTTGGAAAAATTACAGCTCTAAAGCCATCACAGCTCTCTGTATTTTCACACTACTACAAAAAGAGATGGGAAAATTATTGTATAAAGGATCAAGAAAAAGACAAAGCCATGTAAGTTTTGTACTGTGTTAAAGTTTTTTTGTGTTAAAAAACATACCTACAGTATTGTCATGTTCTTAGCGTTTTCATGAATTATTCATTATTCATTCTAGTCTGTTTTCTGTGGTACTGTAAATAGAAAAATTCCTGTTCTTTGGCTGAACAGGAATTAATCTAAATAACCTCTATTAGTTGGAATGTGAGTAGAATAAAACAGAAGTGTTAACATACAATAGTATACATCAAATTCCCTACTTGTAATCTGCATTTTAAATTTACTTTGAGCAGGTGCTATCATATACACATAATCCATTAATGTTCCCTGATTATTTCTTCAAGTACAGTGCGTCCCTGCTCCTTTCATAGCTTTGTTTCCTTGTTCAATACTGTTAGACATCACAACTTTTTAACATTAAAAGTTTAAAGCAAAAAAGCAAATTAAAACAAAAAAACAGTAAGATTTTTTAAAACACATTTGTCTTTGTGTTTGCATTAACCAACTAAAATTAGCTGGACTCTAGCTTTTAAAGTACAGTTGATAATTGATCTAGGATGTTTTCATGTATAATCCTGGTACCCACCCTGGATACTGTATATCTCATTGGTGGAAGTCCTTTGGGCTGATGGACAGTGACCTTGAATTCATGGTCTTAGCAGAAAGAGGGTAGCTAGACTCAATAGAACCATCTGTATCCTTACTGTTTTTCAGAGTGGAGACTTTATGACGTTATGGTCTGTGGATATCCTAAAAGCTCTTTTTTATCAAATGCAGCCTCTTTTTTTCTCCATTTATCTGCTTCTATAAGCCCAAGCTGATTTGTTAAGGCACTATAAAGATTTATAATATCATTTAATAACACTTAATTCTAAGTGTAACAATATGCCTTGCTACTAAGATATCCATGAAAGGGGCAATAGTATATACTAATCTATGTTGTAGTAACAACAGTGGTACATGCATTATAACTGAAGCTCATCTGCAAACTTTAATTGGTATTTTATAGCTTCACACATCTTTATTCTGGAAATCAGCTTTGCTGTTCTGTGTTCCGTGATGGGTCACAAATAATCAATGGAGTAGTCCTGTCACGATCGTAAACCCCTCCTCTTAAGGCTTTAGCCCTTCCTTGTTTTATTCGTAATCTCCTGCACCTGCCTTCGGTTCCTGCCCCCGTGCTAAAAAAGCCAGACGTTCCTGCCAATCTGGGCTCAGCTTTGGAAGATGGACGCCCAGAAGCCCGCCTACCCGCGAGTCCAGGAGCAACTCGATGGCATAGGCTTCACAATGGCACAATGGCATAGGATCCCACCCGGCTTTTAACTCCATTTGTCTGTGTCAGGATGGATCACCCGGCTTTGGACATTGGCTTTCCCTGGATTATAATGAGTCTTACGGATTCCCTTGGACTTGTTTGCCCTGGACACCCCCCCCCGAACACCAGCGCACCTTGGACACGCCCCCTGTTCTTCTTCCAGCCCATATCCTAGTCTTTTTCCCCGTGTTTTCTCACTCCCTTCAGGATTGTGCTGTCTGCATAGGGTCCTGAAAGTCGCTTCGTGACAAGTCTTTCATTTTAAAGAGAAAATATGCAATAATATTAAGGGTTGATAAAAGAAATGTGTTGAATGTGGTGCTACGCTTCAGAGAAAAAAATAGACGATTGAACTAAATTCCATTTCTGTTAGGTATCTATAACTTTGTTTTGGGGCAATACAAAGTAATAACAACCTACAATTAATAGTTGAACCTTTAAAGTCACACTTCAGAGGTTACTTGGAATTATGACATGGTATTCATGCTATAATATTTTCACAAATTGCAAGGCAAAGTCTGTCCATGTTCACTGCCACTGGTTATTTTGTAATACTGTAAGTGAACCTTTATTCAAAGACCTGAGCCTTATTGTCTCCTGTTTCTTTTGCTTTACTTAGTGATAGAGCATGGTTATATGGGTGATTGGTGAATTGTATCTTGTACTAAGTTTTCTGAACAAAGCAGAGAAACTTCTTAAAACCCTAGTTACTATATAACAATATAACACATTCACAGCATCTTCCCATTCTAATAAGTCCCAACTCTGTTCAAAGATAAAGTACAGTTTTAATAGTATGCTGATCTTATTCTTTTTTGTAGTTGACCAGCCTCTGATTGAGGGGAAGTATCAATTCAATTGGAGAGTCAAAGTGATTAAAACATTTGACGTTAAAAGTATGCAAAGATACAAACATTTGCCGGCATCATGAAAGAGAATCATACAATTCTAAATCAACATGTGGACGATGGATAACAGTGGAGTGACACCACAAAAAGCTGCAAACATAAGGTAGAAACACCACAATATGTCTTTCTATTCACTATGCAATAGGAATAGGAATGGCAGGATGCAGAGAACATCAAAAGAAACTTATACTGCATGAAGAGCTAACTCACAAATCAAAGAAGTCCACTTCACACGTGACTAATTCAGCTTCAACAAAGTTGATCAATTACTCATTTCAGATCCCGAAAGACCTCTGAATAAAGTAGTACCTGCTGTCTTAAACATATTTTCCACTTTGTTCCTTGGATCTGGTTGATGCTGAAGAACTCCCCCAGACTGACATGATCAATATTATTCAGGATTTTGAATACCTGAGTCAAGTTCTCAAATAATTGTCTCTGTTCCAGGCTAAATGATTCAGCTGCCTGGAGCACGACATTTGTGTCAGAAAAGAAATTACTCTGATGTCTTTTGCTATGCCTCTAGAACAGTGTCTCTCTCTTATATTGCTGACAAAACTGAACACGCAGTATTTCAGATGAGATTCAGCTAGTGCATGGCATAAATATATTGTTTCCACACTATCTAGTTGAAGAAATGGATGCTAGCATAAACTTCAGTATGTTTCTAATAAATTAATATTCTTCTTCAGTACCTGCACTAGACTCTAGATTATTGATGTAAAGTATAAATATATATATATATGTGAAATAAGGAGATGCAATTCTAATACTAGTAAAACTTGGTACCGCAGTAATGGTTTCTCTTAAGCTTTAGGTCCTACCAATTCTGGACAAGAACACTTTCTTAATTCATGTTTTTAATGTGACTTGGATTCCAAGATTTCAGTTTGGAAATTCAGTCATTATAATGTATTGTATATTCCCTGCTCATTCACTATAATTAATCCATTAACATCTCTTAGACAGTACTTCCATTACTTCACATTAGTTTAATCTCTGATAATTATACTTCTCCTAACTCAAACTTCATCAGATGCTTGTTTGAGTATTTTTTTCAGATTGTCTAATAAAATATAGACTTCTAGGATTCTAGGATTGCTTTTGAAATGCAGACATCTGTGCCCTACCACTTTTGTATCTTATTTACTCTAAAATCAATGACAATTTCTAAACTCATCAGAACAAAAGGTTAGATATTCTATTATTTTAACATACTGGATTCTAAATAAATCACTTGTACCAGTGTACTCTTCACAATATGCAGTTTTTCCCTGTTCCTAAGAAACCCAGAGTTAGATGCCTGAATGACTACTGCCCCATTGCACCATGTAGTGCTTAGAGCGGTTGGTCAAAGCACACATCACCTCCTCACTGCCTGACACCCTAGACTCACTGCAATTTGCATATTGCCAGAACTGGTCAACAGAGGATGCTATTGCCTCTGCCGTCCATACTGCCCTCTCAAACCTGGATAACAAAGGAACATATGTGAGAATGCTGTTTGTTGATTACAGCTCAACATTTAATACCATAGTGCCCTCAAAGCTTGTCATCAAGCTCCAGGACATGGGACTGAACACCTCCCTTTGTAATTGGACACTGGACTTCTTGATGGAATTTCCGCAGGTGGTGAGGGTGGGCACCAACATATCTTCTACCCTGACTCTAAACACTGGAGCCCCCCAATGTTGTGTGCTTAGCCCTGTCCTCTACTCCTTATTTACCCATGATTGTGTCACCAGGCATAACCCAAACTCCATCATTAAGGTTGCGGATGGTAGAACAGTCATAGGCCTGATCACAGATGGTTAAGAATCTGCATACAGGGAGGAGGTTGAAACCCTGGCAGCATGGTGCCAAGAGAACAACCTCTCTCTGAACATTAGTAAGACTAAGGAGATGATTGTGGATTATAGAAAACACCAGGGAGGAGATCACATACCTATTCATATCAATGAGACTGCAGTGGAGAGGGTCAGCAATTTTAAGTTCCTGGGAGTTAACAGTACAGAGGACTTAACCTGGACTCACCACACCAACATTGTGGTCAAAACAGCACGGTAGCACCTATTCTTTCTCCGCAGGCTAAAGAAGTTTGGCATGCCCGTCACATATCCAGGCCAGCTTCTACAGGTGCACTGTTCAGAGTATCCCGACTGGTTGCATCACTGCCTGGTATGGGAACTGCTCCGCCCCGGATCGCAAAATACTGCAGAAGGTGATGAAGACAGCGCAGCTCATTGCCGGCTGTGAGCTACCAAACATCCAGAATATCTACTCAACTAGATGTTTTAAGAAGTCCATGTCCATTCTCAAGGCTCCCAGTCATTCGGTCGACAGATTACGGAACAGCTTCTATCTCCAGGCAATAAGACTGCTAAATAGCCAAGCAGCAGTTTCTTCAGCAAATCACTTGTAATGGCAACATGGACATGGGCATACTGCACTACTTTGATTGATTGATTTAAATAACTAACTTAACCAAATAAGAAACTCTGCCTGACTTATTATTAAGTACTAATTGTATCATATCATAAATGTGGTTGAAAAGTTATCATTCGAAAAACGCAAGAAAAAAGCAAACATAAATATCAAAGTTCATCATATATGCTGTGAAAAAGAGGTGAGTTTTTGGAACATCAACACAGAATATTTGAAAATAAATGTCAGTTCTTCATAATTTTGACATCATCTTTACCCTTGGAAAAAGTAGGAAAAGTCTGCCTTTATCACTAGTATTTAACAATGTAACACAATAACAGTATTCATCAATTGTCATTTTTCACAGCAGGTACAAAGAAACTGAAATTGAATGTCAGGAGCTGTTTAATTGTTCTAAACGTACATACACATGCAGACTAAAATGTAATTGTATGGCTGTATTCCAGATACTCATTGGCAACTGATCAACAATGTCTACAAATTGGTTATGATGGAACAGATTGTTTTCACATAATGAATTGGTGTGGGGGACAATAGTTAAAAAGCATGTGAGATACCTTTTGTGCACATAGCCAAAACCATTGATTCCACACTAACAATACTTTACTATCTCATTATTAAAAAGAGTGTGCCAGTGAAATACTGTATAAACATCTACAGTAAGACATCAAAGAGAAGATACACAATATTTTATGTGCTTAAAAATGAAAATTCAAACAAATACATATAACTTGTTTTTATAGTTATACAGACACAATTTCCTTTCTCTTTTTTACAGGAAGCCCCAGGCAGTCTTTGTTGAGCTCATTTATCACCCCTTTCAAGTCATCTTTCACTGTAGGAATCATGTCCTAAGACAGTGTCTTGTTTTTTCTTTTTCTTTACATTCAAAATAATCTATATGAACTATTTATCTTCCTCCAAGTCATGGCATAATATTTAATTTCTGGAATATTAGTTTAAAATGTTGCTTTTATTCCAATCCAAACAGTTGCTTTTGTGTCAACGTTCTGTTGTGCAGCCTCAGTAATTCACTTAAAGAGTATATATTATCTCCTTTGTTACATGCAAATGGAACAGTTCCTGACACTCCTGTGCAGTCTGATCGTTGATTGTGAGAAAATAAGATTGTATAGTAATGCTACTGCTTTTTGCTACTGATGGGATGAATAACACCCGATTGGCTTCTTCTTTGCAAAAAGCAATCATTTTATCACATTTTTTCAAAGTTTAAAATATATTGAAGAGTCTGAGAAATTGCTCTGTCAATATTACATTTATGCACTGTACTTGAATTTAAAATTTGCATTTATATTATTCTGGGGCACTACATAGTCACCCAGGAGGTTTCTGAGCATCATACAATGTCAAGAGAATGACACATCTTGAAAAACAACAAGAGAAAGAAATTGTACATCAACTTGTACACCATCTCCCCCTCTTTAGATTTCCCAGACTGTATTGATTAACTGTTAAAATATTTTGGAAGTGTAAAAATAATTATTCCAAAGACAACGCTGAGACCTAATACAAGTATACAAAATACTCAAAAGCATTGACAATGTCAACTGAGTGGACAGAATGAGCAATACAACACAAACCTGGAAGTACCTTAAAAACTGAAAACAAGAGGCACTTCTTTACCCAAAGGGCTGTTGGGTGGAACAAGCTGCCCAGTTGTTTGGTTGAAATTGATATCTTGGCTTCCTTCAAGAAACAGCTCGATGAGATCTTTGGATCAATGGTAACAGGTTTTGAAATTAAGACATGATAAATCCAGTTTTTGACTTGATTTTTTCCTTACTGTTAGGAAATTATATTCTGTGATTTTTTTAGTTGTAGTAAAAAAAAATGTGTTCTCTCAGAGCTAGTGCTGAGGGCCTTAACAATGTTTACAGGTAGGAACATTAAAAAATACATGCATCTCCTAAGACTACAAGTGATAGTGATTCTCTAGGACTAGTTGGTAGTCAGGGGAAAAACTGAAAGAGCTTATCGTATAAGAATGAAACTGCTAAAAGAGTGAACGTACTGCTGTATTTCAAAGAATCAGAACAATTTCTGATGATATGCATACCTGTCTTCAATTAGACAGTTCTGTGAGTATTCTATTGTGAATTCTATACTATAGTATTGCTTAGTGTAACTACTGTGTTTGTGGACAAAATCACAGGAAGTGATCAGTGACCAATATAAAGGCTCTCCTTACATAAATAATATTTTGTGTTTTGTACAATTTATGCGCTTACAGTACATGCCCTGTCATTGTCCTTATAGTTGTTTTATTAAGGTGTATATTGCATTATAGATACATTAACTGGCACAGATGCCTATTTTCTCTACTCCAGGTTGCCAAGACCCTCAACTTTGTGATGATGGATGAACTCTACAGCTTTTTGACGATTTTTTTTTTGTTTAGGATAATTATGCTCTTATAAAACAGGAAGGTAAAAAAGTATAAAGGAATACAAGTTTTTATTCTTAGGTACTCTGATGTTGGAGTAATAACCAGGCCCAAACTTATTAATAATTTTAATTGATTAAATTTAATTTATTCAGTTCTTGAAATGGATTCAGACCTTAGACAAAACAAATATTTGTAAAAACGTATTCACACTTTAAAATAATTGCACCATACATTTACACTATATATACTGTACATCAGAGCTCTGCCTCTGTAATCTAAAGACAGCACAGAACAGGTCAAAGAGAGAAAATTCTAATAAAATAAATTCTAATAACAATGGATCCTACACAAGACAAAATGTCCTTCTCTAAAACATGCATGCCTACAAGTGAATGAGAACCTATTTCCATATTCTACAAATGCATCACAAAACCGGGACAGATGTTTGGAGGATTCCAAAATGTAGGAATCCAAACTTCCTAAAATACATAAGACAGCCACCTTTCATGTGTAAGTGCTCAGAATCCGGCACTCTTTATAAAGCTCCGATTATCCAGACAGAATATGCCTCCCTCTCTAGTTAGAAAGACAGGTTAAAAAAAGGAGCTCTCTTTGTCTTTTCCTTATCTCTCTCCTGATTTCCCCTCTTCCTTTTCATGTGTTTATCTACAGTATGGTCTAATAGCTTAATGAAGAATAGCTTAATGACCTCATTAGGAAGGGCTCAGTCACTTTTAACGTTTTATCCTGTATTTTTGGAGTCTTAATGATTTACAGTGATGTTAAGTAGCCTGAGAAAATTATTAGGAAAGCCCTTTGATCATTTCCATCTTCCTTCATATTTATGACCCTCAAGCCCAAGGAAAGCTAAGTAAATATCACCAAACAATACACATTTTAATCACTGTTGAAGTTCAACAGTATGTTTTTGCTAATTACAACATGAACAACAAAATAAAGAATGAAATAACATAAATGTCTTTAAATATGCGGTGCATCAATACAAACCCCTTGCAAACACACTAATTGAATTTAACTCTTTAACAACATAAAGAAAGTTTCCAAATGAGGAGAGAACATTCAGCCCATCTTGTCTGTTTGGAAGTAAGAATCTCATCCAGCTCTATCTTGAAAGAAGCCAAGGTATCAGCTTCAACCACATAGATGTGTAGTTGCTCCAGACTCCATTCCCAATAAGCAATGTCAAGGTCTGAATCCATTTCAAGAAATGAATTAATAAATTAAAATTATTCATGATAATACATTCTGTCTCTGTTGCCTATTGAGCAAACCCCCAGTGACTAAGTCGTGATGCCCATGTAAAGAACCCCAGATTTTCCTCAATTTCCCTTCAGGATTAATAAAGTCTTGTCTTATCTTATCTTATCTAATAAAGCAATATGAAAACAAAGTATGCAGATTTTGGTAAGATATTTTTTATAAAGTGAATAATGTTGGCAGAGTAGTATTAACAGCATTGTATAGAATCAGTACTCTCAAGTCTGAATATAAGGAAAGTATGAAAGCTGATGAGGTAAAGGATCTTGATCACTGCCACATAGGGACAGCACAATTACTACACTTGTGAAGTTGCTATAGAAACAGTTGTTTCAGTGTGAGTGCTGCGATTGACACTGGACTGATGAGAGCAGAGAATGACATGTACAGGGCTAATCTATTGTGGGATGGATTGATGAAGGTAAAAGGCTGAAATGAACTCAATGACTTCTGGTTGAAATGTTTCAAATGCTGTATGTTGGCAATGAATTGTATTATTAGTTAGAAAAATTTACTTTACATTATGAAATTAGTGTTTTCAGTGTTTTGCGATTATCCCATTATGAGCAGAAGCATGTTGCATTATGGAATATTACTGTAGTTATGGAACATGGAATTTCCCACATTTTGGATAATAAAGTGCTTCTAAACTAATTGAGTAAATTACTACTGTATGTGGTTGCTGGCCAGACATGTAAACTCTTCAGAATGTTACTAACTACAGTTGAAAGCTTATGTTCAGATAAAAAAAATGTGTGCCCATTCTTTTTATGGAAGATAGAAAGAATGTTTTTTTCTAAAAGTGGGATTTAATTTTATTTTGTGCTGTGATTTATAATAATGTTTTAACTCGCGTTTAAAATTTAAAATGAAATCTGTAACACTTTTTCTTAAATGCAACAAATCAGGAGGTCTGAAATTATTTGTAGTAAAAGTTATGAAGCACCTAGCTGGAGAACCCAAGTTCAGAGTCAGAAGCAGGCGGAGATAGCTGAAGTGGGTATGTGCGCAGAGACAGATAGACAGAGATTGTTGAAGCAAGAGAGAGATTGGACAGGACTGGGAAGTGAGTGCAGCTTTCAGGTTAGAGTCAGATAGGAGGGCTGCTGGTAGGGAACCTTGCTACTGGTCCAGTGTAAAATAGGCATAACAGCACCACCCTCTCAACAGGCAATCTCTGGGAGCTGTACATGCAAAACATAGACCATGCCAGGTGCATGGAGCTCCTGGGCTGGAATGGGTGAGTTTTCCTTTGGTCCATGGCTTCCTCAGTGCATCCAGTTCTGGGGGCTGTTTTGTACGTCCAGTCTGGGTTCTTTGGATCCTTCCATTTGAGGTGCTGGCTGTGCAAGGTCAGAGAGGGAGACAGTTGGCAGTGTGGGTTTCAAATACAAGAAATAAGAAATGCTGATGACATTCGGCTTCCCAATTGATGGGGAAAGGCAAGCTGGTAGGT
Organism: Lepisosteus platostomus; assembly: GCF_059453375.1. Lineage (NCBI taxonomy): Eukaryota > Metazoa > Chordata > Actinopteri > Semionotiformes > Lepisosteidae > Lepisosteus > Lepisosteus platostomus. The sequence continues at coordinate 63,111,652 of NC_142618.1, read as the reverse complement.
GAAGGGCATCACACATTCCACCGACTTATACAGGCTGACAAAGCAGGGAACCACCTTCATCGATGGCCGGAGATGAGAGAGGTGCCCGGTCAAGAGCCACCAACATTGTCCACGCCTCATGGGTGGAGCAGCTCTCCGGTGATGATAAATGATGGTGAATTCTGTTGCTCTGTGGCTTTCTGAAGGTTTGGCTTGCACAACAGGTTCAGGACAGACCGAGAATCTTTCAGGCAGAGCATCATTTAGTGGTGAAGGGAATTATTTCTGAGCTTACCACCTGGGTAGGAAGATATCTCAATTACAGAGCACTGGATCAGTGGCAGAGCAGGGTTCATGCTGATGAATGCAGTACCCAGTAATTGTTCAAAGAAGGCTGGGATAGTCAGCCCTAGTGACAGCAAATAACCTGGGGTGGAATTCAGCTCCTCAAAGGAATGCGAAGAAAATGAAGGCTGCAAACTCTGACTCACCAGGGAATAACAGTATACCTGTATATGTAAATGAATCTTTTAACATTAATGTTTTAAATTACTAAATGATCAAGAACTCCATGGAAGAACTGTATATATACAGTTTGGAACTGCTAAAACATTTTTTAGGACAATTTGAGCTTCAGGCAATACATAATTAATTGACTGGAATGTCACTGTAGTTAAATTACAAAAAAGAAGACACTCGGGCAATGCTTTGGTCATATTAGTACTGAGGTCAGCAACAGGCAGAATCCCAAAAAGGCTGATGTATTGAAGAGTTGGAAGACACCCAACAAAAGAGAAAGATCAGATTCTGAAGAAGAACCCCACAGAAAGAAAAGGCGTAAACAAACTAATTTAATAGGCTCTAAGACATAAAAGCATTTATACTTGAACCATTCCAACTCGTAACTGTCAGGCCTCCACTTACAAAATCTTAAGGTAATATATTGGATAAAAGTAAATAAGTAATCAAACATATATTATTAAATTTAATTCATAGTTGAGGACTAAAATCAAATTAAATTGCCAGAAACAATGGATTATTATTGTTGTTACTTGCACAAAAAGTGACTTTCTATATGTGTTTTTATACCAGGCAGTTTTTACACTCTGTGTGAACATTCACACTCTGTAGACATTGTGCATTCTTTTTTGAGTCCAGAGTGACTGGAACATATTATTAAAAAAGGAGGCTGTAATTAACCAAGATAGTTATTTGTTTTATATTCCACAGAAGCTTTTTGTTAGCTTATATTGTAACATCTGAAAGTGAAGCTTGGAATCTAGATCTAGATCTTGAAGATTTTGCCAGAACAAACACACACTGTAACCTCCAACTTTCAAGAGCATAAAATGGTGAAATGTATGTTTTATGGAAGGAAAAAAGGTGAATGATATTTGTTATGAAGGACTTCAGTTGGTTCAAAACAATAAGATCCGGGGGGGGAGGGTGTATATGATACTGTAATAGTTTACAGAACTTTATGGATTGAGTTTGCTGCAGAAGGAGTAGGTTCTGCAAGATACAGAAAACAAGTAACAGTTTTAACAAACACTTTCTTTTCTCTTTTTTCAATCTTTTGAATAATCCAAATAACCTAATGTCCTTTTAAAATAAGTTATGTCTTTTCTAAATGCAACTAATTTTTTTTTTCCCAAAAAGGTCTTTCTTGCTTTGCTGGCCATACCTGTGTTACTTAAAATTTAAATTTGGAAGATAGTCAGTTTATTTTCATTATTGTTCTTTTCAATTTTTCTGCCTGAATTGCATTTTAGTACCAAAGACATGAAGACCTTAACAGAAGCTTCATTAAATTAGTTATCACATACCTTGCAAAACAACATTTTCTCTATAAGGCACATTTGTTTAACCAATGGGTCTTGACCATTATCCTACTGTAATTCCTCACAGTATTTCTTTCAGATTTACCGATTTAATTTTTTTCATAACTTACAATTTGAATTAACGTTTTTTACAAGACTGCGGATGTTTTTTTTTTCAGGGGCACGTAGAATATATACAAAAAATTCTTGAAACACCTGTCTTTTGGATCACTGAGTACAGTATGTCGAAAGCACTGATACAGTATGTCAAAAGTCTGGATTCTCCAAGCCTGACAGACAAGTCTGAAAAAGCAAATGTTGTTGGTGCATGAGGCAGTCTTCAAGAATTCCTCTTTATTTTTTAAAGTGCTTCCTGAGGAGTAGGAAAAAGAAGGACTCATAGAAGAGCTGAAAGTGGGTTCTCAGGACTAGGACCGGGAAAAGTGACAGCGTGCAGGCCTGGACTGGTGTTTCCTTCTCTGTCATTTTAATGTGACTTACTTCACAAAGATATTACTTATCTATACAAAGACTTAAATATACATACTCAGTAGTTAATAACCTCTTAATGCTGGGCGTGCATATATGCCACTTTTTAGGAAAAACTTGCCTCAAAAGTTCCGTCTCACTTCATTATTTTATATCCCCAAAACCACAAAACCTTTACAGAAAACCTTTTATCAATCAAAAAGTGTTCAACTAGGGCTTCACAAAACCCTAAACAAATTGTAGAAAAACTTTCATATAGTCACACATGTGCTATCCTCAGCGTGGTCGTAAACGTCCACGGTGTAAATCAATATCTACCTTTGGTTCCTTCGTAATTTTTAATCGTTTCTACCAACAAAACCATAAAACCATGTTATCATTACAAAAAGGACAACCGGAGATTAAAAAAAAACATGTTTTTTTTTTAAACCAAGAGATAGATCACAAATTCACTTTTAATCTGATGATTCACTTCCAAACTTCCAATATGCATCGATAAGGTCATCAATAAGCCAGCAAAACAAGACTGCAAAAGCAAAAACCAGCAAAATATATATATCCCATGTTTTAACCTTAGTCTGAAGCACGATATATATCCACTGAAGCCTAGACTAGCTTATCTCCAGACCTGTAGGCTATTGAACATTATTGACTTTGAAGTAAATGTTTGAAGCAGGACCGCCAGAAATAAGGCGATCTGACTAAAGGTTTTTATAGCAATTGCAATGGTGTTTATTGTTATTATTTTCAATATTTTTATGATTTTTTATTATATGCGTTAAATTTTATTCCAGGTCCAGTCTTCACAAAACATGATGTAGAATTTTTTCTAATTGATCAATTTGTCCCAGATTTTTATCCAAGCTAGTAGGCACCTAGAACAAGGTTTTCGAATCATTCCAAGGACATTCCCAGGCCTAGAATTGAAAATTCTGACCTCTGAAGACCAAAACAATATTTCCGCCTGCTGTTTTGGGTTTTTTTTTCATATGTGGACACATTAAGAAATATAAGAAATTTGACTGTTCACACTCAAAGCCAAGGGGGTTAGCTTCAATTTAAGACCTGAACCAGGCCCCTGCTATGTTCTGCTGCAGAGATATAACAAAATGCTTAAGGGGTGGAAATTCCAGGCGGACATTGGCTAAATGGGTCTCTGCCACTAAGAGGTTTTTCAGTGTTCTTGGAATATGAGAATTACATTAACACAAAAACAATTCATCTTTGCAACGAAATCTCTGAATGTACAGTATGTATCAAATAATATTGTGTGGTATTAGGAAATAATCCAGCAATGCCCTGAAAAATAACTATAGGTTGGATTATTGAATATACAGATAAAGTCAGCCATACAATATAGTTTTGTTTGGTGTTTTTAATCCTGCATAAAATGCAGAATTTTGCCAGATCTAATTATCCAAATCAAAATAATATATTCAGAAATCAAGTTCAAAAAGTCCTTCCATAGATTTTCGAAGGTGTATGAATATGTATATAATCTTGGAAATGGTTTTGATTCCAGTTTAAATACTTTAGTATCCATAATCTGTAATTTTTCATTTTATCTATATTTGTGTTAGATATAAGAATGCTCCGTATATCTATACTTTATCTCTGTGGTTTTATTGTTGTTTGTATCTTTTAAACCATATATTCAATAGAACATGCTGTGATTTTGTCAATCCTTGATTATATATAACACAGGTAGTGTGTGAATGTAAGTGTGCTGTACTAAATATTTTAACTGGTTAGAAGGTTTGCTAATTTCAGTTATGCCACACTTTGTAGGCGCATTCCTTTTGGAAATGTGATATGTGCATTTATTTATTAGTACAGTATAAATATATAACTCTTTTTTCTTCTGCAATGTAGTCAGGTAGTAAAATGTAACAACCATTTGCTGGTAACAATGGTTAAAATGAAGGATTCTATAAAAAGATTAGATTTGCCAATGATACTGCTGTTGCTTTGGGACTGATAAAAAAATGGCGACAGATTTTAGAAACGTACAGGGCGGCACACTGATGAACTAGTGTTTAGATGACAGACTGAAGCTCAATGTGGAGAAAACAAAAGAAGATATGGAATATATTCCTCTGGGGAATGAGCAGCTGCACTCAGTCATCTAACCAGCTTTGATAAGACAACTGGTCAGTTAACAGTTATAAAAGTCATTGTGACACAACTGGGGGTTGAGGTTCTGTAGCAAATTATATTTTTAATATGATGGACTCAAGAAAACTAATAAAAATGTAGCTATATGGTGCAGGAAATGCTTACTTTATTTAAAATGTACCGTAGAAAAACAGAAGTACAGTATGACTAAGTATGAATTTTTGTAGATAAATCATCAAAATAATAAGAGTAATAAGTGATGTTTTTTCACCTGTGGCTGTAAGAAATGGATAACCAGCTACATAATGCTGCAGTCATCTTTGCTGAAATTCTATTATCTAACTGCTTCATCCAACCTTTCCTGAAATTAAAATTTTAAGTATGTGATTGGAGAATTCTGATCAGCTGGCCTGGTATGGTAACATTAAACAATTCTCATACTTTTTTGAGGTGAAGGTGAAGGCACTGACTGAAAGCCTGTATTAGAACATTTCACCTGGTTATAAATTACTACATAGACAGAGTGTACTTTGATCCTAGAGTTTAGAGAAGCCTCTACCCTTTATGACCCTGTCTCTTTAAAAAAACGTAGTTTCCACTGTGCCAGAGAGGTGGAGAACTACGTATCCCAAAATGCCTTGGGGGAAATGCTCATTTCCTGTCTAAAGAGTCTCAGATGTGAAGGATTAGCTGCCTTCTTGTCAGGTTTTAAAAGGGTGTGGCAAACACCAGTTAGTGTTTTTTGTTTGAAGAGGACTTAATGCTAGTCTGGGTTTTAGTGATGGCTTATTTTGGACTCTAGAAGGTACAAAGTGAGTAATACTGAAATTTAGTAGTTATCTGAAGGATTCTATTTACTTATAGTATTCCTCCTAAAAATAGGGAGCTTGATTTGTGTTTTTTTGTACTATTTTGTAAAAGGCGTGAGGCCTTTCTCTGGTAGTACAACATTGAGATCACAGCCAGTTATGACCTGGCAACTCCTGAAAATGTCACAGTACGAACTATTCAAGTGCTAGTGTATTACAATGACCAATTATTCTTCACGTACAGATGTGTATATATTGCACCATTGAGAGTTTTAACTAAGTATTACTTAAGTTTTTAATCATGGATAAAATGGGTAAGCCTTATGAATAAAATTAAAATTCCTTGGACACTGGATAAAGATTAATAAGGTGTGGTCCCAATGATCAAAGAGCTATTAATAAGAAAATTAAATGTACAGTAGAACATGCATGTTAATTTTTTTCTTTAAATCTCATGCTATGCATGCATGTGTACAATTTTTTCATACTGCTGTAGGAATATCTGACTAATTCTGATACATAAATAATTTATAAAACAAGAATCAGAATAAACTATTCACATTATAACTTATAAAACCCATTAAATACATTATATTCCAATCTTTTGTCAACACATTTACCCTATGCTAACTTTAATAGTAATACATACTGTATTCTAGGTATTCTGCCATCCACCTTTAACTGTGCATCACTTGAAAGGTTCCATGAAAGGTCTGTGTATATTGGCAGCCCAGTTAAGTCAGTCATAGCTGCTGCATCAACAATATATTCCAGATAATGACTTTTTCCCTGCACAGCTGCACAGTTATGGGAGTTGATTTACTGGTACTTCTACCATACATCCATAACATTCCAAATGAACCTAAGAGAAGTCTTAACATCCTCTTTGCACTCAGTCCACAGTGTGATGGAAGGTAACTGGACATCAACTTGATGAAATTGATGTTGGCCATCTGTGTGCACCGTGATTCAGATGTTAAATTACTTATTAAAAATAATAATCCATTTTATTATAAGGGTATAGAAAACACCATAATAAAGCACATATGAGAAAATGAAGATGGCACAGGGAGTGGTTTAATAATGCCTGTGTTGCATAAACGTCTATTGAGAAGCAAGATAAGGAGGCTCTTCCATGTGTTGCTGGATTCCATCTCTTGAAGACATTGAGTACAGGTATTTACCTCTCAAAATGATAGTCATGAGTGCAGTAGAGATAGTACATTGCTATATTGCATAGTGACATGTTGGTGGAATGCAGAGACCTGAAGTTATGACATTATTTGTTGGTTTCTTGTTTTCCAGTAATGATAATGACAGATCACAGATCATGCTCTGCAAGCCTTACCTAGCTTTAATATCACAAAAAACATTCAGTGGAGTGTTATATTTTTAGCCCATACTCAAATTATTCTGAGCATTTAGAATGGGATGCATTGTGTGAAAACCTTACATGCCTAATTTCACAATCAAATTACTGTCAGTAGATGACTAATGCAGCTCTGTCCTTTTCAGAAGCTGAATGATGGAAAGGGATGTAAAGCGTGAGCAACTTGCAGCCACCCAGTATATGTAGAAAGAAGAATGCACAACAAATAAAGTTGCTTCTCATTCTCAGCAAAGGACAAGTGAGTTTGAAAATGGTAGAGAATCAACTGACAAATTCAGCTTAGGCTGTACCTTAGATTTGGTGATAACTCATTGTGGAAATCAATAGCAAAGTTAATTAAAGAGTGAATTTTAATTAGGAAGTTTTAAACCAAACCCATTATCCATAAACACCTGAATATTTAAAACGTTTCTGCCAGATGGAAACCAAAACACGAGCTTGAAAGATAATCGCTAGATGGGTAATTCTATATAGCATCCAGTATCATTAGTCCTGAATGAGTCCCATACTACAGTCTCAGCAGGTATGATTATTGCATGCTGCAGAAAACCACAGTCAGCTAGCTGACACTTGTGCTATGTGGTACCCAGTAGCAAGATGATGATTCCTTACTTTCTGCTGATAAGAGATAAAGGAGCAATCAATGGAGTGCTTTTCTTTTTCTCTGGAGAATTGCTATTCTGAAGGACAAATAAGATACTGTAAGTTTATTGAGATTTAGGGTGATTAGCTGAAAAATAAAACCAAGAAATCCTGATAGTTTTTGCTATAGAAATTAGTTGACTTGAACACCACTCATTTAGTTGGGGGGGGAGGGGGGGGCAGCTAATATAAATCAGGATTAAGAGCCAGAAAAATGCAACAAATACAGGGGAGAATTGGGGTAAGGGACCATAAGAGCAAAAAACGTTGTCCTTGTCACTTAAAGTGGAGAGAATTCCCATAAGAATGAACTAAATACAGTAGAGCAGGGTTAGGGACCATAATTTAAGTGCATGTTTCATTTTTTACACATTGTAGCTATCACAATATCGTACATGTACTGTACAGTAACATTTTAAAAATAATTCTTGCTCTAGAACTCACTTTTATCTGACTTGCCAATCATTTTAACATAACATATGTTTAACCAACATTTTAATCTAACTTACATTTTAAAATGTCCATCATAGTCATATTACAGTATATTTATTAAATTAAATGTCTCATGAAATCCAAATTCTTATCAAACATTTTATAAGAAATAGTAGGTGATGTTCTCAATTGATTCTTATGAATGGTATATAAAGGAAATACATGTGGACCAGTCTGGCTCTTTACTTTTTAATCTTCAGAAATATTAGTTTGAAAGGTTACAGAGTGGCATTGCATTCAGGTTTCATAACATTACATTAAATTACATTGCAGGAGTACAGCTTTGTTCATACACATTATTAAAAGGTCATGTTGTCTTGTCTGACATTAATATCTCATCAATGTTTGTGTGCACTGCACAGGTTTTTTGTCGTGTAGCCTAGGCCCTATTATACACAGGTTTAAATCATTTTTTTGACTAGCTCTAAAATATGCATTTGAAGGCTTTTCTTTTTATTTTCACATATTTTGTACATTGTATGTTAGTGCTAGAATCCTATCTGGATTATTTTCTTCTTCATCAAGATGATATAGAAATTAATTAGTAAACATATCAAGTTGGCATGAGTCTTGGAAATTCAGCCTTTAAAAGTGCTTTTGATCAACAAGAAAGTTAATTATGTCAATTCATCTGCCTCAAAGATCTCTATCATATAATGTTCTATGTGGAAACAATGCATAAGTATACAAACAAGCATTAAAATGCAACAAACGAGTATTGGAACCAGTTCTAAAGCCTTTTTCCGTAAATTTTACAAAGGAAATGGTGTTTAAACAGGGACAACAAACCCACTGTACATTGTAAAAATCAGTTACTCTCATTCTTTATTTCTGTAGCACATTCACTTACTGTATTCCTCAAAGATGAAACCAAAGTACAGCAAAGTTAAAGTTAAAGTTGAGTTGTTTAGGAAACAGATAAGCAGCTTAGCTGCACAGCTGCGTTAAGAGAGGGACTGAAGAAGTCTATTAGCAGTTCAGAAAGGGGCTTAGGCTTTTGGCTTGTGTTCTTTTCCCCCATTCTGTAAATAAAAGAGCATAGTTGTTTTGTAGCTTATGGCTGCATTTGTGTGCTTGTTTTCCCTGGCCTGCCTCTTTTGAAGGTCCTGTTATGACACACCAACCCCTGGTATGTTGCACAAGGAATCAAAATATCACTTCTGATTAATCCAAGTTGCCATAAGTTATGACACTTTGGACCTCTTTGTCTTTATCATTTTTAATGGTTTATTAAAAAAACAAAAATATACCAGAGTAAACCGCATATACAGTAGTAAATATTTTACTTTTTACCTTACAATGTTTAGAAAGATTAAAAACAGAAATTTGTCCTTTTATACTGTAAGAAACATTATGAGAGGAGACCACCTGTCCCATCTGGCCTGTTTCTTAGTTAGTAGTTACTGTAATTGATCACAGGAGCTCATCTATTCCTAGAATCCAATATAACCCTGGCATTTCCATGTGTTCTTTACCTGTGTCCTGCGTTTGATGTTTCACTGTATTCCGAAGATGTCCACTGAGTTGTTTTTGTCAATGCCTTCGAGGATCCTGAATACTTGGATGTGGTGCCCTCATACTCTCTGCAATGTTTTTGACTTTCATTTGCTGCTTCTACAGTTTGCTTATCCTCCTAATTTGGTATTATCTGCAACACCTGACCAGTTAGTTAACTATACCAAAATCTAGATATTAATAAAAAGAGTCCTAGTACATATCTCTGTGGTACACCACTAATTACTAAACCCATATTTGAATATTAGCTCCTTATCTGTAGTCTGTTTTCTATTAACCAGTTCTAAATACAACTGTTCATGTTTCCAAAAAAGCCTATCATCCTTAAATTAATTATCAATGTTCTATGAGGATCTTTATCAAAAGCCATTCTGAAGCCAAAATACACCATATCATAAGCTCTGTAAGTGCTGTATATATTACTGTTAATACTTGTTCAAAGTGTTCTAACAATTTGGTTAGGCAATACCTTCCTTTTCGTAATACATGTTGACAATTCCCTACTATACGATTTTTATACAGATCTTGTTTACTTCTAGGGATTTTTCCATAACCTTATGTGTAATAGTCAGACTTGTATGTATGTACAGTAGTTAATTGCTTCAGTTTTGTCACACTCTTTATGAATGGGACTACACAATCTCTAATGCCTGGGTGCTACCACTGTCTTGAGTGTCTCTTGGTAGAAACAAATCAGTTCATCTTAACGAACTTAAGTAATACCAGTTCTGTTCTGATTTGATTTCTGTTCTGAATGAGTCTGGAAGCTGCCCTGGCAGTTGATGCAAATAGGCAAAGTCAATTATAGACTAACAAACCTGTGAGATTCATTTTGTAAAGTTGCTGATACAGCTCAATTTTATCCAAACAATTGAACACTTTCTGTATATACTGTACAATCAACTAGATGAATAATTCTGAGTAATGTATAGTTACAAGTTTGTGAATTTGCTTTTACAGGATTGTTTTTAGTTCAAAAATAAAATGTAGCAATTTATGATTTTATCAAAAACATCACCTCCTCAGAATCAATTATACTGGCAGATATGTTTTTATCATAGCCTACAGTACATGATGCCTGTTTAGTGGCTATATAAGACTGTAACTATTTCAATAAATCTCATGAATTCATAAATATATAGAGTTTCTTAGTTGATTTTTATACACCACAAAAGATTTGTTTGATTTAAATGAATGAAATGAATTAAATGGCCAATTGTTTAATTATTTCTTTGAATGGTCTACAAATCTTTAATATATTAGAAAGCACAAGGAATATATACTTCACTTACTTCATGTCACATGCAAAGTACTGCAAAACGTATTGATAAATAAGAATGACCTACTCTAAAACCTCAAACTGATATTGATATCGATAGACAAGCATCATTTCTCAAATAATTCTGATAACCGAAGAAGGCTCACAGCTGAAACTGTGTTTCTTTTCTTCTATTTATAGCATGGAATAAACCCTTACTTGTAATTCTGATAACCTACTATAAGCTTGCAGTGGCTTCTGTGAGTGTTGTGCTGCTCCTCCAGCCAGGTCTCAGTCTTCTTCTCTTGACATAAGGAATGGAGGTAAGTGGGTATGTCAGAGGTGTGTGTCCACAAGCCTTATTATTACTCCAATGCACAACAGGGGTTTTAGTGTTCAGTACATTTCATGAGCTCCAGCTTACCAAGTTGTGATTCTAAAATAGGGAGGAATGAAACAGAACATAAGTGGCAATTCTAAATTTAAAGAAAACTTTTAATTAACATTGTGTGCAAAAATGAAAAAGGGCTCAAAGGTTAAGCCACATTGGAAAACTTTGTCAATGGCAAGGGGGGAGACTATTGTTGCTGGATTCTTCAGTAGTTTAGTTAAATCCTAATAAATGCTAGAGAGACAGAACATGCAGAGTATATTTGGCTTACCTCATCTTGCTAAGATATGTAAGGATGAAGCTTCCCTGACCTCTCCTCTTTTTTGTGACAATTTAGCCGGGGAGCTGCTGCAGGGGTGTAGATGGTGTAGTGGGAGGGTTATGAGAGAGATGTAGTATAGCAATCTCCAGGTTAGAGACTTACAATATACTGTATACTGCACACAGACGACTGGAAGTGTGTAAGATTAAGATCTACTCTTCCTCCTGAATTTCTATTATAACTGTTATAATTCCATTTGCCAGCTTCACATTTACAGAGCAATAAAGTATGTTACTTTATTTTTTTAGATGTGTGAGGAAAATACATGAAATTCAAGCATAACCTAATAGTAAGTAATGCAGATAATGCAGTTTCAGATGGTTGAAGAAAAAATGATAACAGTTTAGCAGAACCTAAATTAAAATAATATTTTGAAGAAAATCAATCTCAAAACATAAACAGCTGGCTGTGGCTCAGAGCTTTGAATGAAGCAGAATTAGAATTCTTTTTAGACCATTTTGCCTTCTTGCACTGTATAGTGGCCAGAGATAAATGTTGTTTACATTTCTGACATTCATAAAGTACATTTTATACATATGTTTCGTTGCATACATGTTGTACTTAAAATATTACAAATTAATAAAACAATAATCCATACAAATGCTAACCTTTTCTAGGTAATGCCTTTATATATGTGCAGGGAGACATTTAACCAGCAGCAAAATTACTATTGATCTGGGCATAAAAGCTTCAAGCCTCTATAGCTTCAATTATCTCAGGTCACATATGAACAGCTTCCAATTTGTTTGAAATTTACAACAGCAAAAGCAAGTAGCTTGTTCCCTTTCATCGGCACTGTCATTGAGTGGAGTGTACTGTTTGATTATTTTTTTTCATGACACAGCTATTATGCAAATGTTCCCGTAGACGATATATTTATTCTCTTACTCACTTAATTTACATAACCATAAACATTTTTATAACACATGACAACCAAGGATGTTGCCAATTTAACATCTTATATGTGTAAAGGAAAAAAAGCTTTAAAGTTACAGTATTATACTTTTATTACATTCTAATATTGTAGGAGTGATGTATCCAGAATGAAATAAAGGGGCACGTGCTTTCACAGGTGAAGTTATATAAATATTGTTGTTTTTTTCTCAATTTTAAATGCCCAGACACTTTTGTTGGTGCCTGTATGGCTTATTTCTGCTCATTTGTCATTATGAGCCACTGGTTTTTCTGGACCAACACAAATGAACCAGCTTGGCCATACTGGAATCATGTGCCTCAAACGAGCTTTTAAAATATTAAAATCAAGAAAACTTTAAAGGTCTCCTTTATACAGGTCACTAATATTTAATACTATGAGTCTGTCAGACTTGTAGATCATCTCTTACATTATTCATTTCTCAACTAATTAATATTCTTCTTATACAGTTCACACCTCTGTCAGCTGGAGGTTATGCTACCAGGACTTTCTGTAACCTTGTATTGGTATGCATTACACTGAGGCTACATTTCACCAGGCTATAAGAATTTAATGAGGCAAAATAAAAATCTGTACCAGCAGGGACCAATAAGAAAGAGCTGTCAGTTTGCATTGTTGGCAATCAACAATGATCCTATTAACTTAACAGAGGAAATCTTGGAATAACATTTCTTGTAACCTGTGTATTTTGGTGATTCATCACTGGTAACATATCATTTCAAATTATACTCAAATCTCTTCAATTATACAGTAAGAAATAATCTTTAGCTTTCATATCCAGGAAAGATGATTAGAAAATAGTATTTTAACAACAAATGTTATGAAAAATGTGATCAATTAAATATTTTTTTCCACTGTTGGATAAACATTGAATAGAAAAATAAAACAAATGAGAGTTCCAGATTCTGTAGCTTTCTGATTACAAAACTTACAGCATTAGAAACAGGAACATTTGCTATCATGCTATGTCATTGACATCCTTTATTTATCCTATTAGTATCTTCAGAACTTGTATTGTGCTTACAAGTGAGACATTTAAACACTCAGAAGACCAGCAAAATGTATGCTGGTCTTTACAGAGATCGCACTGATCACTCATACCACACTTTCTCAGAACAGGGCAAAAGACCAGCACCGTCTTGCTCCCATGTCACCTTCGGAGGCACCAGAAATTTTACACTGAAGGCAAACAAATAGGACAAGGGCTAAACAGGAAACTCAATATTATGAGAACTCTCAACTATTTATAATCTCCCCAAACCCCCAGGTACCAGGTTCAGTACCCAGAATCCTCAATTTCCATAACCTTACCAGTTTCTTCGGTTTGCCCATTGTTTGTGTCATGTTTCTTTCCAGATTTATAAATATCTGCAACATCCAATGTTGTTAGCCGAGCCAGAGTGAAAACGGATGGGTGGACTTTCACTGCTGTGTGCTTGTACATTTGTACACACCACTATTCAGGGCTGGTACTTGGCTATCTGTCCTCCTCGGTCCCAACAACTTGTGGATTTCCCTTAAGTTTTATTGAGGATCGATCAATTTCCTGGGAAAGGCCTGCCTCTAACAGTGGAACAGGTCACTTAAAATTCCCTCATGAACCAGTATTGAATAAAGCAATAAGCAAATAGGTGGATGGCGACAATAGGAAAGAACGCTATTTTGCATCATACTGTACAGTACATTGTCTCATTTTCTTGGAATTCATTTGAAAATTCCAGCAAGCTTAAAGATGAATGGAGTGCAATTGCAACCTTCACACCCCAAGAGGTCAAGAGATTATTGTAAATAGACATACTCGGTGACAGTTACTTATATTACTGGTGAAGGTTGCTGAAATGCATTTGTGGTTTTGTATGCTATACAGTATACTGTACTCTAAAGGTGCATTAGAGTACTTGTTTTAAGACTTGAAAAAGACTTCGAGAAAGGAGTGGATTACTTTTTCTGTTGTGGAGTTCCTATGTGCACTGATCCCTTTTGTGATGTTAAAGTAGTTATTCTATTTAATATAGCAGTATGTTCTTGGTTCTTATGTTTTCCTTTTCATTACATATTGGTCAATATTTAAATATTTAAATATTAATATTTGGTCAATACTGTGTTGTACCAAGGTCATGCTCACTAAATTAATCTTCTGATGGCTGTGCATTAGCAGAAGTGACTTCATATGTTGTCTATATCTAGTTCTTAGATTATATGAAGTGCTGCTACTAACAAACATCTATTTATTTTTGCATCATTATAAAATGAGCAAGAAAGAGAGAAATAACAGTGTAAACCAGTAGCTAAGTGAGAAAATGTAAAAAAAAACATTATATGTTTTCTTTTCTTTTCAAGAGTATAGCCATGAGTATGATCATTAATTCATGTACATAATGTAAGTTAGTTTTAAATACACTGGTGGTAGTAAATGTTCTATAGTAGGAAACTTAATGTACAACTCCATAAAGGAACAAGAAAACAAGAAAATATTTAATTATACAGCAATAAACATGACTAATAACTGTACTAGTATTTTAGGGAGGCAATGGAAGACGCATTAGATTTTTTAATTCCACGTGCAAACTTGCTTTCTATAGCACCTGCAATATAATGTAATAGTTTCCAAGGTAATAAAAACAGTTTACATAAAAATGTAAAAAAGGGTTTCATACAATTTAGTTGAAGTTATGAAACTTGTGCACAGAAAATACTTATAAGAAAATAAGGTGTGTCATTTCAAAAATTTTCTTTGTTGCAGTTATTATCCTTATTTGATTGCCCAGAAAATGTTGCTTCCTTAAGTGAGAGCAGTGAAATATAAATGGAAACTATGTGGGAATGCAAACAGTAGACACTTCTTTACCAAAGGGTTGTGGGAATTCGGTATATAATAAGCAACCTAGACATGTGGATGAAGCACATACACCCATAGCTGATAATATTATCATGCCACATTGTACTTTTGATGTCTCTAGAAACCTTTATAGGTGACTCTTAGCCTCCAACTAAAATGACAATTTGGGCCTACCCTGGGAGTTTATGAAAGCAACTCACCTTTCTGTCCCTCCATCTGTAAATGTAAACACTTTAGAGTGCTTCTTAGAAATACATATTTTATAACATGATGATGTATATAATACAGCACAGTACATCATATTGAGTTACGTTTAATTATAACTCTTATTTTTTTATAGAAACCTGAAGAAAGATGTGAAGACGGGGGTTTGTATTTAATCTTTTCTGTAGGGGGTTTAGACTTCCAAGTCACAAGCAGGGGTTTATGGCAGGGAAGGGGGTTAACTGATAAGGATTGCAGATGCCAGCTAGGAACCCCCCTGGGTGTAATGTTAAAACTGACCATTTGCCCAGAACATCGTAAACTGGCCAAATACCATGAACCCCCCTCTTTACCATCATACCGAGTGACGTCAGAAACGGAGAAGAAAACACTATATAACCCAAAAGTTTGTAACAGTACGTTGAACAATACTTCGGTTTTGTTGTTTCTTGCGGGAAACAAGACTTCGGCTTTATTGTTCCTTGCATGCAATAAACTCATCTGTTTCACTTCATCTCGGGATCAAGAACCTTATTTCTTCTGTTACAACAAATTTGGCGTAGTCGGCAGGATGCTCCAGAAGGCGCAGAACTTCCCATCGGCAGGAGAGACGGTCAGCGCGCACATAACTAAGAGGTAAGGACTCCTCTTTTATTTAAAAGTCCCGACTCTCTCTGACCGATTGGGAAATCTCTGCTCCCTGCGAGAATCGCCCGAGATGACGGAGTAAACGTGAGTTTCTGAATTCCTCTGGCCCGGGGAAGGCACCGGTGTATGTAATGGGTTGTTTGCTGTAAGCCCAGAATTTGGTCTGGCAGGGGTTCCGCGGTATTGTGTACAGGCGTTCGAAGCTGGTGTATGCCTTAATTGCGCGTGGAGTTTTGAACGGGTTTTGGACCCTTACCGTGAAGTCAGGACTGGTGTGGGTCTTAATTGCACCCGGAGTTCTGAAGCTCAGAACTGGTTTGGGTCTTAATTGCACCCGGAGTTCTGAGGCTCTGAATCGGTGTGGGCCTTAATTGCGCCCGGGGTTCTAGAGCAAGTGGTGCATTAAATGCACGTAGTTCAGGACTGGTGTGGGTCTTAGTTGCACCCGGAGTTCTGAAGGTCAGAACTGGTGTGGGTCTTAATTGCACCCGGAGTTCTGTGGCTCGGGATCGGTGTGGGCCTTAATTGCGCCCGGGGTTCTGGAGCTGAGTGGTGCATTAAATGCACGTATAATCCAGGATTGGTGTGGGCTTTAATTACGCCCGGGGTCCTGAGATTAGCTACGCCTTGATCGTGCACAGATTGGCGTGGCGTGGTTTTTTTTTGTTTTAAAGGAAGCAGGAGTGGAGGAGATATATGTATGTATGTTTTTGGTGTTTTCCTTGTTTGTGAAATACATATACACACGCGCGACACTGGCATGGGCGCACCTCATAGTGGGGAGCGGGGCATTAAGTGGCAGGATTTGGGGGACCCGAGAATCGCCCTGATTGAGCTCAGTGCGTAAGTCCACCCCGGGGCAAAAGCAGCGATGCTGGCGTTCTGGGGATGGTGAATTACTGAACAAGAAAGGGGGTTTTCGAGGTCTCGTTTCTTACCTGTGAACAGTGCGGTGTAAGTCCTCTCTAAAGTCTCGGAGAGGCATTTAGATCCTGAGGTAACAGACGCCCTTGGCTGAATGAGTGCAGGAATGCACAGGTTTTTCAAGTGAAAGCATCCCCCTACTGAATGAGCTGTTACCTCACACACGACAAAAGTAAATCTTAAAGAGACCGAACATGTGCGCTAACTGATGGTTTGAGAAAGTGGTGGAAGGGTCCGTTTAAATATCGGAAAAGTGTAAGTTGACGGAAAAGAAGGAGAAAAATATGGAAAAAGCTGAGTTTGTCAGAGGGAATTTGGGGCGAAGACGCCTGTAAAGAAAGCATATATGAGTATTGATTGGCAAAAGCACAAGCATGTAGCTCCCACCCTGGTGCACGGCCGGCACCAGTGGTGGCAGATACATGACGAAAAAGAAAGAAATTGGGGTGTGACTTAAAAGTGTGTTTACGGGGAAAATAAATACCCGGAAGAAGATATACTTTACTCGCTACGAAAGAGTATACGGAAAAAAAAAGCTAAAAGAGGCAGTACAGGAGAATGAGAAACGAATTAGGAATTAACTCCTGGTCACGCTGCACTGGTTAATGTGCTACAGCCGGCGACTAAGTTATATCCTGCTCTCCCACAGGGGAACAAACAGGCAGGAAACGAAAATAATTGGGATCAATTCCCTCAGTGGCCATATGGAGAAGGGGGGTCTGATTGGGATAACACTTGGTATGAGTATGATAAAGACGGATCAGGGTCTCCCCTGTTAGAGGGAGGGCGCCCGCAGGTCTGTACTCTCACTCGAAGTGGGAAAGGACTTGATGTAGCAGGGGCTGGTGCCGTTGATGACAGCGCCACTCTAACACTGTCTCGCACCCCGTCGAGGGGGTCTGCAATCGCACCTACCTTCCCTGATTTCCCCCATACGATCAAATCCAAAACCGTAAGATATTGACCGGTGGGCTAAAGTACCGCACCCGAAATTAGAAATGCAGCGAACCTGGAGTGCGCTTCAGGAATTAAAATGATTCATGTAGGAGTAAAACAAGAATACAGCACATTGTATTACGAAGAGAAAAATATATTCTCGATGTATATGTGTGTTTTATGAATTTGTGTGCCGGCATGTATGTGTGCAACTGTGAGTTTTGGTCTACTAAATGACGGTGTGAGTGTGTTTAGCCAGCGGGACTGGCTAGAGACGTAACTACAGAGACTTGACGAAAATCAACTTAAGGAGATTGGAAAATATAAGAGCGTCTGAAACGTATAAGTACAGTACAGGTGGACGTAAAAGTAGTTAAACAGTTTTTGTATTATTATAAATTGTAATTTATACAATTAGTTGCAATAGTGGAAACAATTTGGTTTTATTCGAATGTCTCGAAACCAGACATGCTGAAACGCTGTAGGTTTAGAATCGAGACTGGGGAGAATAACGTCTTGTGAGAAAATCTGTTTACCTAACGATTAGATCCTGTAAATCCCTTGTAGCCTCCCTAAGTCTGTCCCAGTCCAGTGGATAAAAATGTACTGTTAATGGAGTGTTGGTTTTTCTGTAGGGGATACTGGAGCACTACTGTCCTGCTTGTTTCACTCCTCTGTTCAACAGTGTACTATAGAGCAATGTATATGGGAAGATGGCAGGAGGCCACAGGAGTATTGGGACAGCAAGTTTTACTTGCCGAGTACCAGATTTTAATGGGTGGTTTGATCCCAGATCTATTGGGTTGAAATATTATGCATTACAAAGAATGACTATGCAGAACAGGGTATCACGTGGCTTCAACTGGCTGTGATCACTCAGTATGTTGATGGTATTCTGAGTGCTTCCCCTGACGAGGAAACCCACAAGTCTGAGTTGCTTCAGCTTTAGAGTGTCTAATAGAAGCAGTTATGATAAGGCCCTTTTGTGTCTAGCATTGTGGAATTTTAACAGGGCCTGGGTGCAATGTTTTTTACAGGGTGAGCACAACTCTTAACAGATCTGCTTAAGGGGGGAGTGCAGTACAAGGACAAGATTGCCTTGGTTCCTGCAGCAAAAGCCGCCTTTAATAATTTGAAACAAGTTCTCTTACAGGTGCTGAGACTGGGGTTTCCTCAGAGGGATCAACCATTCCTTTGTATTATTGCAAGTAGCTGACAGAGGCCACCCAAGGAGCCCGCGAGCAGGTCCTGGAGGCGTGGGGACCACCACCTGAAGGAGGGCACAACCTCATCCCAGGAGAGTGGGTGTGGATCAGGAAATTTCCTTCACAGGTTCTCCAGCCCAGGTGGGATCCAGATCCTGTTGACAACCGAGTCTGCGGTTCGAGTGGAAGGAAAAGATCGCTGGATCCACGCGCCACACTGCCGACGAGCCTCATCCCCATTTACAGACTCAGAATGAAATCATTTCTGTCAATAATGATAATTGTTGCTGTAGAACTATGTTCCGCAGGGATTAATGATCATCTCTCCCACAAAGGAGAACATGGAATTAATTCCTTTTTAGGCCTCTCCTATCTGACAGCTAAGAAAACCAACCAAAGTGCCTGCTGGGTGTGTGCAGCATTACCCAAATATGTACAGGGAGGACTTCCTATGGGAGCCATTCCTTGGCGTCTCGAGGAAGTCATAGGCATGATCATTTGGAGGGATAATTTAGGAGATTTTAATATGACAAACTATGGGGGTTGCCATAACACGACTTTAACCTGCACAACATTACAATATCTACAGGAGCGAGGCTTAGAGCCCACGAGTTTCACAGGCTCTTACGCTCCTAAATATAACAGAAGCCATACACCACCATACCTGACTCTAAATAAGGAACGTGAGGGAAACATATGTTTTCAGCACACTAATGGTCTGCACTTGGTTGGATGGAGTCGTTGCAACCTTACCATCTCTGCAAATATATCCACCTCTACCTTCCAAATTCCAGGATGGGATCGGCACACCCCACAATTCGGTATAAGTTTCTTATTTTCAGAGGCATGGGGAGCGCCAAACGGAACATATTTCATTTGTGGAAAACGAGCCTACCCATGGTTGCCAGCCCAGTGGTCTGGCTCATGTTATTTAGGATATGTGGTTCCTCATATCCGTGTTCAAACCCACACCCCCTTCGGACCTAACCACAGACCACAAAGAAAATTGGCTGATTGGGAATATTATTTAGGTATAATATTTCCACAAGCCGGCATGAACTTTCTGAGTCGAGAGTTAATTCAAATGGCTTCGACTTTAGAAGAATTAGCAAATTCTACCTCATCTAGTCTGAAGGCTGTTAATGATGAGATGGTAGCCCTCAGAACAGTGGCCATGCAGAACCGACTAGCTTTAGATTATGTACTGGCGGCCCAAGGAGGAACTTGTGCAGTAATTGGCACTGAATGCTGCACATATATCCCTGATAATTCTGAGCACATCTCAGATCTGGCCCAACACATTTACAATGAGGGACAGAAATATCAGGACTATTATACTGAAAATTGGGGAATTGGATCTTGGGTAAAGTCTGTGTTTGGGGCCTGGGGCGGAACTTTTTTACAGTGTTTATTTGTAGGAATAGTATTGTTTATATGTGTAATTGTAATCATCACGTGCACAAAAACATGTATCACATCTTGCCATAACCGTGGAACGAACAATGTCATGGCAATACATACCTGTTCGCCAAGAAAGGAAAGATCTGCCCTGACATTGTATGTATAAAAATAGGCTACACTGACGTATGCCATATTTTATAAGGGGGGAATGAAGAAAGATGTGAAGACGGGGGTTTGTATTTAATCTTTTCTGTAGGGGGTTTAGACTTCCAAGTCACAAGCAGGGGTTTATGGCAGGGAAGGGGGTTAACTGATAAGGATTGCAGATGCCAGCTAGGAACCCCCCTGGGTGTAATGTTAAAACTGACCATTTGCCCAGAACATCGTAAACTGGCCAAATACCATGAACCCCCCTCTTTACCATCATACCGAGTGACGTCAGAAACGGAGAAGAAAACACTATATAACCCAAAAGTTTGTAACAGTACGTTGAACAATACTTCGGTTTTGTTGTTTCTTGCGGGAAACAAGACTTCGGCTTTATTGTTCCTTGCATGCAATAAACTCATCTGTTTCACTTCATCTCGGGATCAAGAACCTTATTTCTTCTGTTACAACAAACCTTTCCTGTTGTAGAGGTCATAGAACACTTCCATCGTGTGTTAGTTACCTCATGTACATCATGGTTTGCCATGCTGTTCATGATGCACATCTTTGGAGAAAACGTGTCTGCCAAGGTGTCTAAAAGTGCTGAAAATGGAAGAAAAGGTTAAATAAAAAAGAATGGGATTACAGAACGTGAAAATAATTGTAAAATCTAAATCTACATAACAGCATAATATTTGATTCTCCATCTCATAATTCGTTCTAAAGTACATTATATAAAATGCAAAAGAAAACACAACGTTTCAGCTGTGGAGCCTTCTTCAGGTGTGAGCTCACACCTGAAGAAGGCTCCACAGCCGAAACGTTGTGTTTTCTTTCTTCTTTTTTTCAGCATGGAATAAACCTACTGTATTACTTGTTCCTTTGCAGCCTACGCATGCTGACGCAGCTACCAACCTGAACTACTACATTATATAAAATGTCTTACTCTACTATCTAAAGCACATGGATTAATTTTTTGGTGTCAGAGTGACCATATACTGTATAATTCACAGAAGTGAAGAAATTATGAGCAGTAGATGGTTAATGATGCAGAAAAAAAGTCACCAGTTATTTTTGTGAATGCATTCTGATTAAAATTTGACATACAGATGTTGGCGATTAAATACTTTTTAGCCAAAAATGAAAGTTAAAGTACATTTTGTCTGTCAATATTGCAACAATAGAATAACATTTATTATGGGTTTGAACAAAAAGCCTAACTATTAAGAGATTATTTTAGAAATGTTGGGTGTACAGTGCCTTGCAAAATTATTCAGATCCTTGTACAGTTTTCACAACTTGTTAGAAACTTTGAAGTACAGTAGCAATTAATATCTGTTGTACACACAATCTACTTCACATATTTAAAGCAAGAAAAAAAGTAAACAGATCATTAAAGAAACATTTTAAATTTACTGTAACTTATTTTGCCTTTAGAAGTCTTCAGTTTGACCATTCAGGTTTTAAATGAAATATGAAGTTTAAAATAATATATATGCATCAATTTGTCATTTGTAATGGGACACCCTAGGAAAGACCCGGATGCTTTTGCAGTGTACTGAAGGTACAGTATCTTATGCTCTAGTAATTTGATTTTAAACAGTACTTTATACTAATCCTGTTTGTGCAGTACTTCTCAACACAAATACAATGCTGAGGTTAACCCTGTTTTTTACAGAAATTTAACATTGTTCTTTGATTCATTTTGACATTATGATTTCTGTTGCCAGAATTACGTCACCAAACTTAAAGAGTTGTAGCTTACAAGTTATTGATACCCAGTAAACAGGTCATCGCTTTATCAGTCAGTACAGAAGCTCTTGCTATAACGGTGCTTAAAGAAAATGTCAATCTCCATTGCTAGTAAGAGACTATAAGTTTTGCTTCAAAGAAAACAAAGACATTGGCCCTTGTAATATCAAGTGTTTCTGTGAAAGCATAACATTGAAACAAAATGTAACAATAACATGAAGCAAAACAAAAAAAATCCAATCTTCTACTGCATGACATTTGTGTACTTTACAGAAGGCTGAACTTGCTGACTTCCTGAAATGTGTCTCAATCAATTTTGCATTAGCTGTTACAGTGCCATGGAATTTCCCCATATCATTGTAGTTTTGTTTTAATACAGCTCTAGTTATCTCAAAAATTACTCTTAAAAATGCAAGCTATGTACTTCCCAGAACTGATATTTCCCACATGACACTAACCTAATCGAAAATCTACAGGAGTGTTGTTTAATGAAGTTCTAAGAAGTCAATGGGCCGCAGCTGCCTAACATAAAATGTTCAATTTGTAACTTGATTCAAAACACATTAGCAGTGTGCTTCATCAAGCAACTTTAAGCTCAACCCAACAATTCCACTTCTATACAGAAAGTGTAGACTGTGAAATGCTGTAATGAAATTATGCACAACAAAACTTATCATTTGGAGTAGAAGAAAAATAAAATGCACCCTGACAGAAGAGCCATGTCAAACAATACATACCTTGTATTTCAATGTAAAAAATGTTCTGAACTTTTTAGATTGAACACTACATAGTAACAATCTGTAGATTTAAGCTCAAGTATGTGGATATAATGTACAGTAATGCAAAATATATACATTTCCATTTGATGAACATTTTTCAAAATCGGGGCAACATACAAAATATATAAAGGTGTTTAAATATTGACCAATTTTAATATATTAACCCATACCGTACACACTTCAAAAAATCAATTAAAAACACAAGTAGAGGTTAACACTTTGTTTAGATTTCAGTTTTAGGACCACACTTCTCAGGTGTGTGGAGGTTCCATTGTGGTTACTATTATTATGACAGTGTGTCAGTCACATTTAGCAAGTCAACAGCATTCAGGAGTTCTGATATTTTAAACATTGATTGAGTTTCTCGTATCCAAACATGTGTGACTTTTACTAAGATGCATAAAAGAGTTGTATACTGTAGTTCAGTCAACCAGATGATATTTGATTTCCTTTTTTGATGAACAGGGAATGGCAGCTTGTCTATAGTTACAATGGAGCTTGTTCAACATAAAAGCAGTAAGAGACTGAGTAAAACATTTCATAAATAAGAAATTTATGGGTAATTATTAAGCACCTCAAAAACGGTTATTTCAGCTCCTGGATTACAGACGGACTTTTGTGAACTGGGAAAAGGGTAGACTAAAAAACTGAAGTAGTTCAGGTGGGTAGCTGCGCCAGCATGCATAGGCTACAAAGGAACAAGTAATAGGTTTATTCCATGCTGAAAAGAGAAAAAAGAAAACAACATTTCGGCCATAAAGCCTTCTTCAGGTGTCATGAAGGCTCCACAACTAATAAACTGGTAAGTGAGTTTAAAAAAAACTCTTGACTCAGACTATATGACTGAGAACTACAGTATATAGTCACATACTTTCATGACCTTCTTCCTACCCCTAGAGGGCGCCCCACCTTTCTGTCCTATTCCTAGCCTCCAAGTGCCTTTTCTTGTGCTTCCAGTGATTAGAAGAACATATCATCAATAGATTGATTCAGTAATTCATTATTTATCATACATGTGTTTTTTTTCTTCATTGTACTGTATATTAAAGGTCTGCGATGATTGTGATTATTATTTCGACGAACAGAAGTTCAATCCTCAGTCGTCTTCCAACATGTATAATGTAAATAATAAAATCCCATTGCCTGATAGCTGACTTTTTTATTGTAATCATTTGTCCTGAAATAAAATATAACATTGTGAAAATGAACTGTGATTCCTCTAATCTTCTACAGAATCGTGTCTGTGTACATTTCTCTCTCTCTCTTAATAGAAAAATATCAGCTTTAGAAGTCAAGAACAGTAATGCAATCCTATAAAATGTACTGTATGCCACTGAATGAAACCCAGCAGCAGCATAAGTCCAAATGATGTGGCAGGCTGTTTATGGTGGCCCTTTTAATTCTCATCATGATGAATGACACGTTTGAGTCATCTCCAAGAAAGAGAACAGCTGATTCTGCTTCAATTACTGGCAGTTGTCATCTTAACTGACATTTTTGTTCTTACTTTAAGTCAGGCAAATTTCAAGGCTATTGAAATGGATTATATCTCTTTTTTTATCTCACTGTTGTCAGTGGTCATTTTACCTAGAATTCAAAGTTCAACTATATTCTTCAAAAATTTCCCAGGCTAGAAATTTGTGAACATAAACACTTCCTCATTCTAAATAGAAGTTCCAGTATTTGAATTGTTTATTTAATCAATTAAATTTACAATCCACTGTGGTCAAGGTTTATTTATCAATGCACGAACAGTACAGCATACAGCTGCAATAGCACAATTGCAATTTAAAATACAATTTATTGTGTGAAAGTATCACAAGGATAGGAGGTATTTAGTGCTCTTTGTACTGAGAGTGCAAGTGATAGGAGGGCGCCGGTGCATCCTGTCAGTTCAAGGAGGTTGCCTGTTTGCCAGTGGCCGTTTGGGTAACTGCAGGTGTCTGCTGTGGTTGGCTGTTTAGCAGTCTTACTGCCTGTGTTTTTTGGGAAAAATTAAAATTGATGTGCTGCACCTCTTTTGTATCCCTTCCATCATTCCATCAGCACCCCGGCAGCAACTCTATCTCACTCTTCACAAGTGTGAGGGGGAGTCTGGGCAGCCTATCCTCACAGCAAGGCTGCAATTCCTTCAGATAGGCGAATAAATATGCTCTCTACATATTTAATTCCTCTATTATAGTCATTTGGATCTAACTGAACTACTGAAATTGAGATTGGAGTTAAAGTTTGGACTTTGATATTCAGACAATTTTACAGATTCATTCGTCTTTATCAGCAATGAAAATCTCAATAGTGCATAATATAAAATAAAATAAATGTATTTTGGCACTTACCAGATACAGTATGTAAATCTATTCACCTGCTATGTCCAAAATTAAGAATAATTGTAAAATAATCCTTCTCCTTCTGCAGATTCACTGATGTGTTAAAATGACAAAAGAGGTAAATAATCTGTTTAGTAAGTGTGTAATTGCACACAGCAAATTGAATTTAATATACAGTATAGAGACTAAAAAGAAGTAAACAAAACTGCAGTTCTGAAAAGAATGCTAGTTCTGGACCAGCTCGCACCACAGCAGCATGCAAGAGGAGTAAAAACTGCCTCATGCAGTAGCTTCACTCCCTGGGGTTGCCTTCCTCCCTTGGCACAGGATCTGTGAAAAAGAGACGGATGGGTCTTTCAGAAGAGAAGGGTTTTTCTGACCTGCTGTTCTGTGCATCCACTGATGTGAATGGACATTGAAGAGCCAGGTTGCAATGTAATGTAAGTCTGCTTAATGTCTTTCTTTATATGAATACAAAGTGTATTAGTATTTAATAAAATGTTGCACAAGTATTTGCAGCTGTTTGCTGCAAGTGGTAGATTTCATCATAAGTTTTAAATCACTTTTCCATTGTTTATATTCCAAATAAATAATATTGCTGCTAAGGTGAAAAGTGTGTTAGAAAAATGTTGATATTAAAAGAGAGAAGAGGGAGCATTGCAGATACTGTAGATGTTAAGCAATAATAGTCAGTCTTGTCACCTGCTTGAGTATGAGGAAATTATTGTATGAAAGTTTAACATTATAAATCTTCTAAGAATCACAGAATACTAAGAAAGGTACCATATAAAAAGGTATATAAGTATTAAAAGTGACAAGCTTTTTCTTTCAATATAAAAAATATAGCTCCTTTCCCTAAATTTAAGCCAGGCCCTTTTTGTTCATCTTTGAAGTATACAGATGCTGAAGACTTGCTTCAGTGCTTGAACTCTTTTTGTGTTCTCTTCATCCCTGTTATATTCTCTTGCCTTTGCATTCGACCTTTTAAGTACAGCGTTGGTCACATGAGCTTGGCAAATCTGATCAATCAGTTGAGCTGATAACCCTGAGCTGTGAGGGCACTGCCAATACAGTATCTTACTCCTCTATCTAGCAATTCAAATAACACCTCTGCCATGGTAAACAAAAGAAATGAATGAAAATAACAAGCCTGTACATCTGTACCAAACACATTAAATAATAATAATATTTATGATTTAAAATCTAACATCAATTTTAGTGACAAGTCAGAAAAAATAACTGTTCAAAACTACATGTACATTATTGACTTTCTTCTAGGCTTTTATAAATACAATACAATAATTGTATAAATTAAAATGCAGATTTTTAATTAGTATTGCAAATTCCATTTTCAAATGGAAACATGTGAATTTAATCAAAAACTAAAACATACAGCTTGGCTTGGAAAAAAATGTACAGTAGCCACAGAAAAAATAAGATGCTACTGGTAATGATTCTGAAACTCTGCATAAGTCAAAAGGGGATTCAATTAATCAGGTGCTAATAATGACATCAATGCCCTCATTTTCAAACACTTTCACTGGTGAGAAGATAACAACAGAAAAGAGGGATAATTACAGACATACAAAGTCAAATATTTCTGCTTTTCTGCAAATCCCTATACTAAAGCACCCCATGACTTGCTCAAGATCAAGTTCATGTTTATTTGTCATTCCAGCCATATACAAGTATCGTTCCTCCTGGTCCACAGTGCAAATACAGACAGGACAGACAGGACACTGACATAGACATTGTAGACAGGATACACATAGTGCAAATACTGTACATAATATACTATATACAACACACTGGGGGGATTTAAACCCTGTTTCTGGATTTGGGGTGGGTACAAGTAGATTCCAGGGTGTTGAGGATCCTGACAGCCTGGGTGAAGAAGCTGTTACAGAGTCTGGTAAAGCTAGCGTGCCTGCTATCAAACATGTAGTTTACACATATATTTTAAAGCAAAACTGATGGAACACCATCTATATTTAGCTCATTTGGTGTCAGTTAAGGACAACTCCTATGTTTCTGTGTTCTGTGATATAATGATTTACTTTACGAAAATCACATTTGTCCTTTTTTTTTAAAGTCCACGTACCTTTGTATGATTAGAAAAAAAAAATAAAAGAATAAAATACTGGTCTAAACCACTGGGCTGTGTCACTGGCCACCAGTGTCCAGTGAGGGTCAGACTACATATTAAGGCCACACAGCAGCAACTACTGGGACCTGTCCAGAACCTTCAAGCTCAAAGTCATGCTTCTGAGTCACATCACTTCTCCAGTCAATCCTAAATAAGCTTTAAATCCTGCAATGTATAATAACAAAAATGGTCTGTCCTCATTTCCATCACCCGGTATGAGGATGGATATAAAATAGATAACTTTTAGACAATAGACAATTGGCAACTCCAATTCATGGGGAGAAGCAAACCTCAGTAAAGTACAAAAGAGGGGCACCCAGACTGTGCTGGGAACCTGAGTGGTACTTATGGGTTGGCTGGCCTGGCAGCCTCCGGGCTAGAACTCATAAACACCCCAGACTCGCTGAGAGTCATTTGAGAGGCGCTGTCTCATGATTGGGAGTTAATCCCCAGGGGGTAGAAGAGAAAGAGAATCCCTTTTCACGGAGAGTCACTTTGTGAGGTACTGTTTCACAACTGGACTAGAGCCTCAGGCGACAGAGAGGAGAATTAATAAGTTAGAGCTGCTGAGAACATTGAGACCAGGGTTCCCCTCTGGCTCACCAGTGAGAACCTCTTCAAAAGAAGTGGTGCTGCCAACCTGAGGTTGGGAAAGTGAGCTTCACTTGCCCTCCAGAAAGATGGACCCCCAGCCCAACACTCTCTCTCCCAACACAAGAGCATGCCAATGCATAAAAAGAGCAGGGTAGAGAGGCTGAATGCTATTCGAATAAGATACAATGGAATACTTAGATTGTGGAGTAGAGTCAGATTTTGGAGAGTGGATGCCTGAAATAAGAAAAAAGCATTAGCTGCTGGAATACATATTTCTTGGATATACCAAGACAAAATAAGGAAGTTGTAGCTGACCAAAATGAAAATAAGTCATGGAGAGGAAAAATGTTTTTTCTCAAGTAGAAAGTAAAAGTGTAAATGGGAGTGAGGTAGGCTACAGTCGGAGATATGCTGCAGGAAAGTCGAATGGATGGCAGATTCTGAGGATCTTAATTGATCTTGCAGGAGGTGACACAACATTATCTGAAGGATAGAAAATCTTGCTGGAGACAAGCTTTCTGGTGTCACCAATTTCTATATTCTGCAGAACGGTGGCTAAATTTCAGGAAGTAGAACGCAGGTCAGGAAGGATAAACAATTTCAGGCTCTGAGGAGGTTTTATACGTGACAATTAGAGCTTAGAAGAGGCTTATTTTGGGAATCTAAAAAATAAAAAGCAGTTAAGGACATTGCATCTGTGATTGGTCTATAGGGGAGGAAACACAATTGTTTATGAATAGGAACCACGATGAGATAATGTTGATGGAGAGAGGCTTCCTTAAAGAAATAGGAGGCACCAATTTCTGTATTCAAGAAGTCTTAAGTTAAACGGTGGGAATAAAGAACAGGTTAGGGCAAAGGAATTATTGATAACATGCAATTTAATTGTATATGAAGAAGCAGGGGACTTTAAGTAATTAAAGTCATGCATACGTTATATTGAGGTAGAGCAGAATTGATAAGTGTAAGGAAAGCGTGAAGTTAAAGTATGCTGTTGAGGCAGAAGAGGCAGAAGTAGCGAGTTGAAGTGGACTGCTGACAGTTTAGTACACACTGAGCAAGTTTGAGAGCAAAACCTTTGACTGAGGGGATTGACGGAATTCAGGAGCTTGATGTTAAGGCACACTGTGCAATAATAGTTGTTGGACCATTTGCGGAGGTCTGGAGGGAGATCAGGAGAGGAAGAAGAGAAATCGGGTGTGACAATTGAGCAGAGGAGCTGTTGAAGGCATTGAACTGTGAAAACAGGACTTTGATATCCAGATGAGGCAATAAAGAGTTATGGGATCAGATGGGAGGAAGATGTTTCTTTTCTAAATTCTCAAAGGTAGAGAGCACAAGTTCCAAGGCAGAAGATGGTGAAGCTATTGGACAGGGGCTGCTGAAAGATTGAGTTTGAAAGGAGATGTAAGTGAGAACTGTAGAGAATCTATTTAGAAGCTCACTGAGTAACTATCCCATGAATGAGGAGTCTGAGTAATCTGTTGTTCTTTACTAGAACAGACTATATGGCTGAAATTGTTATTGAGTTGGAATCCAGAGAATTTATTGGTCTTCTATATTTGTAAGAATTTGGATCAAGTTGGGAAAGAAGTGGAGACATAATGTACATCTTTAAAAACACATTGAAATGGAGTCTGCTGAGGTAGAGCTGACACTATAGGCATTGGTTCCAAGACTGCTAATTAAATGGCGGAAGATGTCAGTTTCAGGAGAGGACTGGTCCAAATATGATTATCCATGGCAAAGACAGGGCTGCTTTACTGGGAAAGCTTTTAGTAGTCATAAGAGAAGCGAATGGAGAGGTAGCAGTGCTTAGTCTGAAATATGTAAATTCCACAGTAAACACTATAGTTCAGCAGGACAGGATGAGAAATAACGGATCGTGGATCTTTCAACTGTAGTTACTGACACGGATTTGTATTGACTGAAGATCAGATTAACTGTTGCACCTGGACCATGAGGTAAATCAACTGAACATGGGGAAAATGCTCATAATTGAAATAGA
This sequence comes from Lepisosteus platostomus, assembly GCF_059453375.1. Lineage (NCBI taxonomy): Eukaryota > Metazoa > Chordata > Actinopteri > Semionotiformes > Lepisosteidae > Lepisosteus > Lepisosteus platostomus. Next base: position 63,081,586 of record NC_142618.1, on the reverse strand, counting down.
AGACAGATTAAAATTTCTCCTACATTTTTTTAACTCAGTAATTGGCAGAGGAACATGGTGCAAAAAGAATAATGACTAGTAACCGTTAGCTGACACCTGAATTATTGCAATGCAGAGAGTGAAGTCAGGGATAAAAGACTGAAGCTACAGGTGGGAATAAGTGGGAATTGACGTTAGCGATGTATAGCAGATAGCGAATGGTTCAAAATTTTGAGTAAGTTGTTGAGAACAGATTGGAAGGGGAGTGTGGCTGCTCTGAGGCGGGAGATGCAGAGGTTCCATTTTGCAGGAGATGTGGAATCAACAGGTAATCGTAATCGTGCTGTTCATAAGATAAGATCACTTTATTGGCCATATACTGTACAATTTCTTGTATTAGGACAGACGGAGAGAAACGTGGGGTCAGAGCGCAGGGTCAGCCATTTATAATGCACCCCTGGATCAGTTGGGGTTAAGGGCCTTACTCAGGGGCCCAACGGAGTAGGATTCCTCTGTGGAAAATTTGGAGGTATGAACAATATATCCTGGAAAATACCCAGCTGAGAAGGGAACATGAAAGATTTGCGGGTCATTCAGGAACTGCAACAGCAAGAAACAAATGAGAAAGTAGATTCAGAAAATTTAATTTAGCAGAATTTGCCTCAAAGGTAGAGAAAGTCCAAACTTTAGCAGAATACCATGTAAAGAAACAGCGATTCTGAAGCGAGGCAGGAAAAACATACTGTCCATTTAATTGGAGGCAGAGCCAGGAGAAGCAGCTGAGAGAACGAAGCTTGTCTAGCTCAACTGAAAGCAATCCCAAAAAAGGTCTAAACAGCGATATTGAGGAAGGATGGATTCTAGAAAAAAAGGTGGTGCAAGGAGCTTGGTAACAGTCGTGGTGGCAAATCGAGTCAGCAGCTCATAGGAAGCAGAAGTATTGGCAGGTTGATCCCACACAGCTGAAGAGCAATAGAGTGTCTTCGGCATTTTGCAAAGCTTCTGTGGGTTCTGGAGACAGCTGTCACGGAACCTATACGTGGAATAGGAGGATCCTTATGCGTGACTGGAATCCCACAGGACGCAGAGTAGCAAAGGGACAATCCAAAAGACAAAATCCAAAGGCTGGGTCGATAAGGGAGGCAGAGGGTCCGGTAACAAGAGATATTCAAAAACAATTCAAAAGACAAAATCCAGAAGGCAAGGTCAAGAGGCAGAAGCAGAAGATTCATAACGGGAGATCAGTCAAAAGGTTTAGAAACACACACTGGAGAATACTATGAAAGGCTTCTCAATAGTGAGCGTGGGAAGGTGTGCGAAGGGGGTTTAAATACTGAAAGGAAAGGGGTGTGATTGGATGATTGGTTAGGGAGTGAGAATTTGAGGAATCTGATGCATGTGAGAATGTGCTGGGTTCAATCAGGGATGAGATTGGGAAGCAGAGGTTCCGGGAATGTAACGTCGTTTGCGAGGGAGAGTGTGGAATGTGACAGGGACAGAACGGTGTTTCCGAGTAAGAGTGTGGGGCGTGACAACAGCAGAGAACTTAGCAGGCGAGTCTAGCTCTGGAATTCAAAAACGTAGACGTAAGCATTAGTCTGGTTAGGGTTTAAACACGGGGAAGGATAATTGAATAATTGTGAAAGAGCAGGAGCCTTTGCTACTTCCCCAAAACATTCACCTGACAGTTATCATTTAAAACTAACATTAACCAAGTGAAGATTACTTTTCTTGAGTCCTGCTATCTTGGCTTTGTAGTTCTGTGGCATTCACATGCTTTTCTCTCTTATTTTTATTGTTGGACAAATGTTTGGCAAAGAACATGTCAAACTCTATTCTGTCCTCTGGGGTATTTTAAATTGAGATACTGTAGTAAGCCTTTACACGTCAGAATTTGGAAATGTGGTGAAAATAGAAAAAAACATATTTGCTTTCTATTCCTTTAACTTAAAAAAGTATATGACAAAAATAATATTTGTATTATTTTACTTTCAAACATGTGAGAATGACATAAGCTTCTTGTGTTGCTTTCTACACAGAATATGCACTGTTCAGGCATTCTGGTGGTGCAGTTGGAATCCTGTCACTTCATATCTTAAGGGTCCTGGATTAACTTTGACTCTCTGTCAAAGTTTGCATGTTCTCTGCAGCACTCCAAGCACTTCGTCTTAGTTAGTTTAGGTCTTGGAAGGTGCCCTGTTTTACTTGATTATGAGTCAGAAGTGAAAGTTGAATGAACAGAAATTGACATTTCATGAATGAAACATAGTATCAGTTTGAATGATTTTCTGGAGACTTAGCTTGTTTGTTTCTACTTTCCTGAAAAGGTGTGTGGCTCATTTCACTGCTGTGGAAATTATTATTTTCTCTTTTATTTATGCCTACAGGCACTGGTGTTGAGTCATCACAGGCACAACATAATGACAAGTGAAGCAATTTCAGATCATTGTATTCAATTATATTATGCTGAAAATAACACCATTCCCGCCTAGATGCCAATATTAAAATGTCTTTAATTTAAGCTGTTCAGTGCAGGTCTCGTCTTGAGTATGCAAGTGCATATTCAGATATAAAGGGAGAAATCTGGAGTATTACATTTTAAAAAAGTACAGAAAATAAGATGTGCTTCTATTTCATGTCTAATATACAGTATGTGTTACAAGATGTTACAGTATATAGACAGAGGGAGTGCACTCTAGGGTATACAGTACGGTCGATCAAGAATATTTTTTCTACCTTCAAATTGGACTTCAGCTCATAACTGATGTGTGTTGTAACGTTAATGATGGACTTTGATTGTTTCAGAATATAAAAAGATGGTGTATAGATATACTGTAGGTTTTTATTTTCCAAATGTCAATAGATGAACATTGAGTGCTGCCTAGTTGCGTGATGTGTTACCACAGCTCAGAACTAAGGCTGGGCAATGGGCTTTTCATCATGTTGGGAATCCTGTGATAGCATTTCCTTGCTACAGTAACTATTTCTCTCACATTTGTTTGTTAGTGACAACTTAATAATTAATGGTCTTCTTGCAGCTTCTTCAAAAATGTCAGTTCTTACAGAGATTGGGGGCATTCTAAAACTGAAAAAAAATTGTTTGCCAAAAATGCTTTTGCTTGCATCTCAGTTTCCTGTAGGTGTTTGATTTGTGTTTTCCAATTGTGTATTCTAATTTATAGCAATTTGCTAAAAAAATATAAAAACATGTTTGTTTGCAGTATTATACCATTACTGGAGATATTATTACAATAATGGAAAAAGTAATAGGTTTATTCTCTGCTGAAAAGAAAAGAAAGACCTTCACACACCCGAAGAAGACTCCACAACCAAAACATTGCTTTCTTTCTTCTCTTTTCAGCATGGAATAAACCTTTACTTGTTCCTTTTCAGCCTATGCATGCTGACACAGTTACCCACCTAACTACTTATTACAATAATGGTTACTGTATGCCACTTTTCTTGCATTTACATTACCAAGCAAAAATAATGATCCTAAAAACTGATTGGTAATTCATTAGCAGTTAAAGCAGAAACAGCATTCATAATAATAATCCCTAAACTTTATTCCCAATACAACGCTTTCCAAAAAAGCAATACTTCTATTCCATGATTTTTAATGTATAATTAGTTATACATTATCAGAAAACTTAGTAACAGTTTGTAATTTATTTTGCTATATATAAATGCTTATACATAGTTAAAATATTGATTCTTTGAAAGTTTATGTATTTATTTGTGTGTTTTTGAGATAAAGTAGCTGCTCTTTTACCATGGTCTTCCAGCACTGGTACTAACACAGACCATATGTTAACTCAATGTGTTACTGTGTGTATAGCTCCCCATTAAGGGACTTCATGCCAGCTCTCTTCCACACAGTTTGCCAGCTCATCAGAAGCTGCATGGAGACTCTGGAGATGACAAATTGCTTTCTCCAGGACTTTCTGTTGGGAATAAGTTGAGATATATCAGACTATGGACATGTCCTTTATTATTCCTACCAACTGAGTGATTCTCCTTAGGTTAAACTGTCTAGGGCAGCATGAAAGTTGTAGTGAAATACTCAGGACTTTGTAGTTTCTACAGGTAACAAGGAGTCTTCACAACTTCAAACTTCACTCCTTTCATGCTCAATAAAATTTACAAAATAATCTTAAACCAGTTTCCTTATTTTGGGATCTTGACCCAAATGCTTCCTGTTGAGAAATTCCATGGATTAAATTCCTTTCATCTGTGGTATCCATAATCCTGCTCATTTCAGCCTCCACAAAAGAGCAAACAACTATCTTACAGGATGCTGCTATTCAACAGTCTTAGCAATCTACTAGGTGATAGAGAATGTAACTGAGACACTTCATAACCAACAGCTCATATAACTTTAGTCTTGTTTAGTATAATCCTCTGTATGGGTGCCACTGAAACTAAGAGATTATTTGGATTAAGGACTGCTGGGAACTTGCCTTTGAGGATGGCTGTAGTGTTGTCTGTTGTGGAGCACTGATATATCATAAGATGTGTTTTGCTGTACTATATAGCCTAATGTTTTGTTTTCCTTCTCAAGGTTTCCCATAAATGATGAAGACGATGATGGATTGCCTATATTTTTCTTCATAACATCTTTAATCTCTTTGTAACATTTTGATCCCATCTACATGTGTGATTTAAATGTCATCTGCCTGGTGTTTGCACAGTCCTTTGTAGCTTCTACAGTGGTAGTTAACCCTCATACTTTAGAACAATCTACAAATTGAATTAGTTAACTATGCCAGAAACTAGATCACTGATATGGCTGTAACATGCTGTAGATACAGTACTTGTGCTATTCTGCTAAGAACATCACATCTAAATGCAATATATTAGGTATTACAGGAAATAGTGAAGGTTGTTATTCCCAATAGGAAATTGTTAGATAGGATATTTAAAATCTCACTTAAAAAGGAAGTGGTACTTACAGATCGTGAAATTGAAAATATGCCACCACTTCATAAAAAGGAGACAAAATTGAACCTGAAAGGTATAGATCAGTCTTAATTTGATTACTGCTAAAGTTATGGAAACAAAAGTAAGAGCTGAATTAGAAGAATATAAATGGTGAAAACGTCACGATAAACAACCAAGACTTCATAAGTAACTTCTTCCTGTTCCTTGCATCCAATCGTTTTATTTATAGTTAATATTATACTATCTGCATGTAAAACTCTGCACTTGCCTTCATTAAATCATCAATCTTCAATTGTATCTATTTGTTTATTTTAATTTTTTTGCTTACTTTTACCATAATTCTTGGTTTTACTATAACATATGGTGTTATCTACAGTACAACTGTAGATGGTTAACGTTTCAATAAAATATAATCATTGAATCATGTTAAAAACTAAGAATATTAGACTGTTACTTCTATATAAAGCAATAACAGTGAGTGACAATAAAAGGTCTAAATCTTCCACATAGCAGTATAGATCATGCTTTTATTCTCTCACCTGCCAGCAAGATAAAGATTGGATATTTACTTTCTCGATAAAGAATGTGCATCAGTGTCTAATCCTCTCAGTGGTGAGCTAATTTAACCTTACACTTTTAAATACAGGTTTTTTTATCAAGCAAATGAGTTTTTAACCCACTTGGTATTACCACCTGATTGGAGTCATTCAAGGTTAATGGTGATCTTAGTAAGGAATTGGAAGAAGGCTTGTCTGGGTAGTGCTTCCCAAGCAAGCTATATTAATGTAGAGTACTTTTTGACCTTCAATGTTTCAATTTGCCTATTCTATATTTTAAAATATCTGCAGTCGTCATCCACATTTTACCATATAAATTAAGAACATATTACTGTATTTTTACAGGTACACATTGAGACCCATTTATTGGTATAATGTGGGATGCATTCCTTTCTCAAGAGTGTTACAGAAGTGTTTTTCTCTGGACTGGAGATCACAGATGTCTAATATACTCTAGCAGCATAACCACCAGATTATGGTGCAAGTCCAGACAGCTGAGGAATGGGCATATCAGGGAAAGCAGGTCTGATTGTTGTCTCTTTTGTAGAAAACAATTGATTTCTCTTGCAAAATGTGACCTTGCATGGGATATCGTAAAAACTGAATGTAGTCATTTCTTTCCACAGAATGAATGTTGAGCTGCATTAGTGGAGTAAAATGTTTCGAAAATTGATGCACCCGTCCTAATTAATCTCTATTGTGTGATGAAATAAGTACAGTAGCGAGTTCTGCAACCACTGAGAAGATTCACTAGGTTATGTAGACGGGCGACATTAAGTACTGTACATAGCCAGATCTTAATTCAGAAGACTGCCTGTGGGACAAGTTGACAGAGTTAGGACACAGGTAGACATGCATGTAAATGCCATCAGCCCACAGCTGACATCAACATCATCAGCACACAGCTGCTATGGCAGGTGCTTGATAGAATTGATGGAACAACATCCCTCTTGTCCTTGTGAAATATTGAAATGACACTAGGAAACACTTTTGCTTCCTTGTGTTGAAATTAATGCTCAATTCACGAAGTATAGATCAACTACATTACGTGTAATAGGCATACCTGACCTGAATACCAGGTGAACTACTGTATATCACACGTGACTTTCAAAGCATCTTGTCAGAAAACACTCACAAGGAGATACACTTATTCAAGAGCTAATAACCATTGATAATACTTAATCTGACTTTTTCCTTATCTAATGTTTATCTTGAAGTGGGGGTTTAATTTTCAGAGTGCTTCAGTATAGAACAACATTGTGTTTTTAATTTCAACATTATTTTTTTAGCTGGTCTTTGCTTCCTAGAAATCTTTGGCATACACAAAACATGAAAAAGGAAGCAGAAATAATGAGTGTTACAGATTTCTTCCCAGCTGAATTACTGTCTCTAGTTTATATCAATTTCTGGCTCTCAGCCCAGTTTGCTTAAAATCTTCCTTCATTTGTTATAAACCTTTGCCCATTCAGTGAGAAGAAGGAGAAGAAGAAGAGCACTACAGTATTTTCTATTTTGTTGACTATTTTGTTGACAGCCAATTTAATCTATCAACAGATTTTTTTCAGAGATATTTTCTGGAATGTGGGTTTGAGTAGACTTGTAAAGACATCCAAAACTTTTAATTTCTTAGCTTTTTTGTCATGACTATTAAAACAAAATAGTTTTTTTTTGTTACTCCCTGCATTGAAGAGGGTTTTGAGCCAGGAGGATGGCAAAAGGATATGCAAAAAAAACTTAATTTTTATTTAATTAATAAAAATTAAGTGCTTCCAGAAAAATCTGGAAATACAGTATTTCTGATGTGGCAGTATCATACTGTATATCCCCTGCACTTTTCTTTCTTTGCTTCTCTGGATACAGAAAGGAAAATGGATAGACATCAAAAATATTTTTACTAAAATGAAAACTGACTATAAAAACAAAAAGTATTACTTTTCAACTTGTTCATAATATTCTTAATATTAAGAAATATGACCTTAACTCTTATAGTAACTTGTAATGTAAAGTATCTTTATTGATTGAAATTTTATAGTCATACCTTAGTTTATCCTTTGCAGCACTTATTATAATATCAAATACATTTTATTATTGCTAATATTCTTATAATTCAGTATTATGATCAGTATGATATATTAGGAATAAATATTGGATTAAAATTCAACTTATTTTTTTACAAATGTTGTTCTGGATTGAACAATCTTTATTTTCCAGGTGGATGCTGCACATTGGTGGTGGTGGAGTTTCCAGAAAAACATTATATAAGTGTAAGCAATTATTATTATTATTATTATTATTATTATTATTATTATTATTATTATTATTATTATTATTAATTATTTTCAGAGGAATAATTTTCTCTAGAAAAAAGATAGATAAGATTTTATTGATCCCGAAGGGAAATTGATGTTACAGAAGTCCAGCCCAAGACAAGCAAAAACAGACATCAGAATAGACGAAAAAGTATACAAAATAAATATAAAATAAATAAATACATAAATACATAGGTGTGTGCAAAATACGAAGATCATAGTCACTGTAAGAACAATAAAATATGTGCAAAATGTGCATAGGTTTATTGATTGTCCAAAAATTACAATGGAGCAACATGCTGTCCATAGACGAGCAAATGAAGGGCTAACAGTCCTAGCCTAGGGCAGTGTTATACACCCTGACAGCCACCGGGAGGAAAGACCTGCAGAAACGTTCCCTTGAACACCGTAGCTGGAGCAGTCTGTTGCTAAAAGTGCTCCGCTGCCCAGTAACAGTCCCATGAAGCGGATGAGAGGCACTGTTCATGATGGCTGTGAGCTTGGTCAGCATTCTCCTCTCAGCCACCACCTCCAGGGGGTCAAGAGCCAGCCTTCTTGATGAATTTATTGAGCCTATTTGCATCTCTTGTCATGATGCTGCTGCCCCAGAACACAACAGCGTAGAAGATGGCCGCTGCCACCACTGATTCACAAAAAATGTGTAGCAATGTTCCACACACCAAAGGACCTGAGCCTCCTAAGAAAAGAGTCGGCTCTGACCTTTCTTGTACAGTGCGTCAGTGTCACCAGACCACTCCAGCTTATCATCCAGGTGTACCCCTAAGTACTTGTAGGACTGCACCCCCTCTATGTCCTCACCCTGGATGGAAACAGGGTTCAGCGGAGACTTATTCCTTCGAAAGTCCATGATCATTTCTTTGGTCTTGTTGGTGTTTAACTGGAGATGGTTAAGATGGCACCACTCCACAAAGTTGGTAATCAAGCTCCTATATTCCTCCTCCCTTCCCTCTCTAATACACCCCACAATTGCAGAGTCATCCGAAAACTTCTGCAACTAAAATGAGAGTATGTCATGAAAAGTATTAACTGCCATTTTGTTTGCTGAATTTTACTAGTGTTTATTCATAAATATTAAATGTCATGTGTGGCATCCGCAAATACAATTAGTGCATGTGTACTCTTAACTGCATATGGGGCAATAGAAACGTACTCCAATCTGTATAACAAGATTTTCTAACAAAACATTATCTTTAAATTAAAAGGATTTAGAGCCCCTGGGAAATGAAACAGTAAAATCCCTACACACTCCTCAGTCAGCATCTTGGCTTTATTGCACTTTTGCAATTTCATACCTATTGCACTCTAGCACAGTTTTCGGAAGTTAAATGAAATATAGTTTTTGGCCAGCAAAGTTTAAGACTAATTTTAAGTGAACTGTTTGAAGATATAACCTAAACTCATAAGTACAGAAAGTGTTATTCGAAACAACTGTCAGAGCTAGAAACACGTTTTTTCTGGATAACATAATGTCACAGATTTCCTTGGGAAACATTACACTAAAGTAGATAGGAACAGAATAATAATGTAAGTGGATTGGTGTTTTCTTTAAATATTCTGTTAACCACAAAACTCTTTTTGGCTCAGTCTTTTCAGAGATTAATTCAGAAATTACTTGTTTGTTACACTGATTGATTCAGTTACTAAAAGGACAAACATGTTGGCAAAATAAGTAGACAGAGCATCAATGACTTAGAGATTCTGATTAAAATTTAAATACAGTACGTGGAACATTAGATTGTGATGTTGAAACAAAACATTTTAAATCTAAATATTTGTGTTTTAGAGACATTTAGTCAAGTGTTTCTAATTCAGTCAATATTTTAATATGTTACAGTACATGTACCTGCAATGTTGGTTGTTTTTGAATCTCATAAGTGTGTCTCATATGTATTTCAGGTGAGGAATACCACTTTGTGCCATTAATGTTCAATTTATTTTAGTTTATTTATCTATTTTGTATACACTGTTGCATTCAGCAGGTGATCCTTGTGATGATGTGTAGGATTGATCACTGCAGTGAAATGGTTTCTATGGTTACAGAATATCTCTAGATGTGCTTATAAACTGAGCTGTTGTTCCTGTGTTTAGGTTGATTTGTTTATACTGCTGATATGATGTCTCTGCTTGGTTTATTTCTCTATTTCACAACTAAGAGCTACTCTGAAAAATGTAAAGCACGGAATTAAGTTTAAAATGTCTTAATATAAATAAACATAATCAGAACAATTCAATTTTCTTTCCAAGATAGTCATATACAGAAATATGAATATTATAGTTTGAGACAAAAAGAAGCAGATTGTATTTTCCAAACGTTTTAAGTATTTTTAATCATCATGCTGAAAACTCAGTACTAAACATGGATTTCATACAGTCTACAAGTTTGTGCACACTTAGCATAACAAATTTAAATTTAAATTTGAGCAATGAGAAGAATATACATTGTGTTTAATTTGACTTAAACAACACGGATGAATTGCTCTCTGGAAGACCACAAAACCATGTAAAACAATGAAAACTAAATCACAGTTTAAAAGACTTTATCAATTTCAGATTGAGGTGTGAAAGTAATCTGCTATGATACAGTATGTACTGCATTTAAATGTAGATATTTCACATTATAAATAATCATTATTTGCAAAAGGACAGCTGTTCTGTCCAGGGTGTATCCCACCTTGCACCCGTTGCCTACTAGGAGGGAGTCCTCCATGACTCTGAATTGGAAGAAACAGTTAGAAAATGAAATGATTATTTGCAAAAGGTTACAGAACTTTGTAATATTTATGTTTTTTAGATGTATTAAATACATTTTAATTACAATAAACAAGAACGTTTGAGAGAGAAGAACATAAATCTTGTTATTAATGCTATGTGTAATTTAAGAAGATTGTGGTATGTGATTCATAACATCCTGTAAACACACAGGAAGTACACATTCTTTAATAGTAATATCTTATTAATATCATAAGGGATAGAATGACGAGTTTATATCTAGCAATGCCACATTGTATCTCAGAATTAAGAGTTTATATCTCGCCATTGCAACTTATCTCACAATTGTGACGTCACTTCTGGCGCCAGCAATGAACGTAGCCCGGCCAGGTTGTTCATCTGGCAAAAGCCCGCCGTGGATTTATACAGTACCTTCTTGTGTCTGCTTTTGGAATGCTATGTTTAGGAATATAAATTGGAAATTAGTTTGGACAATTGCTGATAGATACCATCTTACAAATAAAGTTAAAGAAATTTCATTTAAGATCGTTCATAGATTTTATCCTGTTAAAGTGTATTTTGTAATAATGAGAAGGAATCTCTGTTACCATTGTTTGTTAATTGCATATATACAAAAGTGTTTTGGATAGATTTGCAAAATGTTATCGTTAAACATTTAAAGGTAAATGTTAAATTTAAAGATTTTGATATTTTATATTTTGTTAGATCAGATATGGATAAAGGATATGTTTTTATTATTAATCTGTTAATTTTGGCTAAATACTTCATCAACAAAAGTAAATGGTCTAATACTGCTACCTCTATTAATGCTTTTAAAGTAGAATAAATTTTTTACTTAAATTCTATTAGAAATTTAAAGAATCAAAAGGCAAGACATACAATGGAAGTATGTAAAAAGTATAATTTTCAGCTTTTATAATTGTGAATTCCTCTTGATGTGAAGTGTCTATTTCTGTATCTTTTTCATATTCTGTCTCCTTTTTGTATTTCTGGTGTTTAAATAAAAAGTTTTTTAAAAGCCCACCGTCCACTATTCCGTCCTGGTACTATGGAAGCCTCCCTGGCGGAAATGGGATTCCATAAAAACTAGTTTAATTAATTTGATTTTTATCAGGGCACTTGACAAGACAAGTCTTCAGGCATATAGATCCTGTACGATTCATGAATATAGTGTAACGGAGCGGCCACAGGTTGTACGATCTGGTTGCAGTGCGGTGACGGCACCGCCCTCCCCTGCGCATAACAGGGATGTTGGTCGGTGGGGCTGAAGGTCTTTAGCTCAGCTGGCAAGACCTGGATTCGAGCCCATGCAGCGAGGCACGAACTAGGGTGGGAGCGGCGAGGGCACAAGCCCTAGAACCCGAATCCATTACAATAACAAAAGGACAGACAATGAAATGTGGGCTATTTCAAAGTCACAAATGCGAGATATGAAGTCATAATTCTGAGATACAATGTCGCAATTGCGAGAGACCATCACACTTTTTTTTTTCTCCCTGGCGGAAACGGGCTTCCATACAAAAGGGATTAAAAAATAACTAATAATCAAACAGAAGTCTGTCATCACATCAGATTTAGGATAAGTAAATTCTTAAAGTTAAATAACACAAAACTCCCACAAGTCAGGGAATACACTTCAGCAGTGTATAATTAATTTACCGGACAGTATATATTAATTTACAAACACAAAATACATAAACTATGATTTATAGACAACAACAGCATCTATGGTATTATTCACTCATGTTGACCAACCCTAATACACTGTACTATTTTAGTCTATACACCTCATATGATGGACAAAAACATGAGAAAGGTAGACTGTCTTCATACAATAAAATAATACTTCAATGGTAAGACCACAAGCCACATTTTGTATAGTTACAAAAGTGACCAACCCTTGGCATGTGATTTCTGCATTCCCTTCCCTTTAGAGTACAATTTCTGTGAAAGCATTTGAACTTCATTAAACTCTCGAGTCTCCAAGCATACAGTAACTGTAACCTTGTTCTGCACACAGTCAATCTGCTCTTCTCTCTCTGCACACATACTCCTAACCTAGTCTCTTCTATGATTGATTTGTCCTGTCATAGCAACATAATTAAAGAAAAAATGAAGTGATGAGTCAGTTTCTATTATTAGCTTGCATAACCCTGACAAGCACTTTCTGGAGGTAGAAGCCATTTGGGAAAAGTTCAGACTATCCAAAGCATTATGGGACATTTACCTTTTAGAAGACCCTAATGTCACATATCTTTACGGTGGTTTTACAGTACTTTACTGTGTTTGTGTGTCAGGCTGTGTATTGTATGCCTAGTTTCAGAAATGGCTATAATAAGTCAATATTTAGTCTGAAGTATTTTAACCTTTTAAGGTTAATCTGGCTTTGAGTAAAGACTAACAATAAATTCAATACAATTTTCATTTGTATTTTCAACCCATTTTTAACCATAGTTTAGAAAGAATGTGCATGTTAAATATATATATATAAGCCTCTCGCAAACTTGAGCGTAGGTGGCGTCTTTCCGGCCTAAATGTACATTATCAGGCCTGGAGAGATTACTTATCTGATTATAAGGTTACTATAGAGTCTGCTAGATCCACCTACTTCTCTCACTTCATTGAAAATCACCAAAACAATCCCAGACATCTTTTCTCCACCATCAACAGACTGCTCAAGCCAAACTGCCCCACCACATTACCTGCCTCATCACAACTTTGCAACACATTCTTAGATTTCTTTAGTTCTAAGATTCACAACATCCGGCATCACATTCTCTCCACTACGGATATAATTTCCACACCTCCTCCATCCTCATCCAACTTCTCTGGTTCCCGTCTCTCCAGCTTCTCTCTTCTTGACTCAGCATCCCTAAACAAACTAGTTACGCGCATGAAACCCACCACATCTATTTTAGATCCCATTCCCACCACTTTATTCCAGTCCTGTTTCTCTTCTCTCTGTCCCATTGTCCTCAATATAATACATGAATCCTTGAGCACCGGCATTGTACCAACGGTCCTCAAAACTGCTGCTATTACCCCAGTGCCAAAGAAGCCTAACATGGCTCTCGACAATCTTAACAACTTCCGCCCCATCTCCAACTTACCCTTTCTCTCTAAAATTCTAGAACGTGCTGTCACACTTCAGTTACATAACCACCTCATGACAAACAACCTTTTCGAACCCCTCCAATCTGGCTTCCGTCAACTTCACAGCACAGAAACCGCCCTAGTCAAAGTCACCAACGATCTCCTAATAGCTTCTGATTCTGGTTCTCTTTCCATACTCATCCTTCTTGATCTCAGTGCTGCCTTTGACACTGTTGACCATAACATCTTGCTTTCTCGTCTCGAGACTGTGTTTGGAGTCTCTGACACTGCCCTCAAATGGTTTAAGTCTTACCTCACTGATCGCTGTCACTTTGTCTCTCTCAATGGGTACAGGTCTGAAATTGGTCTTGTCAAGTCTGGTGTCCCTCAGGGCTCAATACTGGGCCCCTTGCTCTTCAGCATTTACATGTTCCCACTTGGTCAGCTTTTAAGATCACATGGCCTCAGCTTTCATTTTTACGCTGACGATACTCAAATATACATCCATACCAAACCCGACACTGATGTGGCTGTCTCTATTCTATCTAATTGCATCTCTGACATAAAAATTTGGATGACTCAAAACTTCCTTCATCTTAACTGTGACAAGACTGAAGTCATGCTTATTGGTACCCCCCATCAACTTCGTAAAGCCAGTCCTGTAACCCTGTCTGTAGATGGCTCTGTACTTGAGCTCCAATCAAAATTGAAAAACCTTGGGGTTATATTCGATTCTGGCTTAACATTCGACCCACATGTACAGCATACTGTCAAAACATCTTTTTTTCACCTTAGAAATATCGCAAGACTACGCCCTATGCTATCATTAACTGTGGCTGAAAAGCTAATCAACATATTTGTATTCTCTCGAATTGACTACTGCAATGCTCTGCTCCCTGGGGTATCTAAATCTACTCTGAACAAGCTGCAGTATGTCCAAAATTCAGCAGCCAGAATCCTGACCAGGTCTAGTGCAAGTGTTCACATTACTCCTATCCTGGAGTCCTTGCACTGGCTTTCGGTCAAATTCCGCGTAGACTTTAAAATCCTCATGCTCACCTACAAGGCTTTACATGGCTTGGCACCTCAATACCTGTCTGAACTTTTATCGCCCTACTCCCCACCTCGCAACCTCCGCTCTTCAAATTCTGCCCTCCTTACTGTCCCCCAAGCCCGTCTACATTGTATGGGCGACAGGGCCTTCTCCTGCTATGCCCCCAAGCTCTGGAACTCTTTGCCCAAGGATATTAGAGAGTCACCTTCTCTAAACTCCTTCAAATCCAGACTCAAAACCCTCCTTTTCAGAAAAGCCTTTACTTAACTGGTTCCATTCTTCACCCCTCTGCTCTTCTTAATACCATCTTCCACGGTCTCCTCTATTGTTATTGTTGTATTGTTGTAATTATAATTGTGTCCTGTCTTGTGAAATTTTCTTATTTATTGTTGTAGTCTTCTTATTTATTGTTATTGTCATCCTGTAAAGCGCTTTGAGAAGCCACCTTTAAAGGCGCTATATAAAATAAAGTTTTTTATTATTATTATTATTATTATATATTTACTTGTCTCAGAAATTAGTACAGTCTTTGTCAATGTCCATTTATGGCATATTTGAAAATAATAGGAGCATCTGACACCTGAATTCAAATTGGAAGACAAGTAAGGTGGCATTGAATAACTTCAGATAGGCAGCTTGCCGGATTGCTTGACCCATGTATTAGGTGTGATTAGACTGGATCACACCCCCAATGACCTTTCCCATCATTGTCCCTGTAGCTGACTTTGCTGGACAAATTAAAAGGAAATAAATATCTTCTTACAGGATGTTCATTATCTCAGGTTACTGTCACTCACAATTTGTATTTTTAAAAATAATGTATTAGTTTTGCTTCCGACCCTGTTGTGTTAAGACAGGTCCTTTATCAAACACCTACTAACTGTGGGATATGCATATTGAACACAATACAATGAAATGCCCTGGTATTGAATGTACTCAATAATATGTACAGTTCATAGTATAACAGTAAAAAAATGTGATGTTTCAGTTGGAGTCTAATCTTACAATAGTTTAGAAATGAGTTATAAATGATCATCTCAGGACTGGTCTGATTACAGGCAAAGTTCATTATCCACTTAATGAATAATACAGACAAAGAAAAATGGCATTTAAAATGCATACCGTAATCTTTAAAGTCCTGAGAAGAGGCTCCTCAGTGACTCAGTAAAGGTCCTTATTTAGTGCCGATGTGAGAATCAGAATTTCATGTAATCAGACAACAGCAAGGAAGGACTTGCCTGATCTTTGGTTTTGGTTCTGTCTGCTCCCTTATGCAGTCAAATAATAGCTCGACCCTATCCAATGCAGTAAATCAGTGGTTCTCAAACTGTGGTGCACGTACCGGCAGTGGTACGTGGAGTGCCGCCAGGTGGTACGCCAAATCACCCTGGAACTGTGTCGTGTGCGCTGAAAAATCGGGACGGGTTTTCATATTTTGTATTTTAATACATGTCGAATACGCAGCCTACGTACTACGATACAGTGCGCGCTAATAGTTCAGTGGACACAAGAGATACTCTGTAATTCTATACCACTCTATAGGAATGCGTGCTACGGATGCAAGTGACCAATTGTATTTAAAAAAAGCTACTGTATCTCCAGCAAATAGGGAGAAAGGAGAATGTGCGTGATTTTGGAACAATGCCAACGTTGTAAACACAGGAATGCAAAGAAATATGTGCTACGAACGCAGGTAATCTTGTGAGCGCACGAAAGCGTGATAACAGAAAAATATTTAAGAACTGTTCTAATTTGAGAAAAATACACCGAGCGTCTCTGTGTTTCGCTCCCATGCGCATGAAATAAAAACTTTAAATAAATATGGAAATAAAAACGGAAACGCGGAAAAATGCAAGCTTGCGGATTGCTAAAGCAGGTAAGCTACAGTATTTTTGAAGAACCTTATTTACCATTGGCAAAAGAGCTGACACGTATTATGTGTAGAGAAAAAGCTGCTAAACAGCTCGACCTGCTGCCCCCCTCCCCCTGAAAGACACAGTCATTCATAGAATTATTGAAATGAAGGATTATACCAAAAGTACTGTACACTGATGGAGCGCGTTAAGATGAGCAGATGTTTGTCACTGCAATTAGATGAGTCTGTAGTCGATTTGGCCAATTTGCTCGTTTACGTTAGATACGAGTTTGAGGGCATGTCCCATGAAGACTTTCTGTTCTGTAAACCGCTACCAACAGGAACTACAGGAGAGCACATATTTTAGCTTCTGAATTAATTTATCGAAGAGAATGGCCTCGACTGGATAAAATGCATCTGAGTTTGTACAGACGGTGCTAGAGCAATGACAAGCTGACATAACGGTGTAGTTACACGAATTAGAGAGGTTGCTCCAGAAATGAATGTACGCATTACAACATCCACCATGAGACCTTTGCCGTCAAGAAAATGCCTGACGATTTAATATCTGTTAGACTCTGTTGTGAATTGTATCAAGGCTCGAAAAATTAATTCACATCTGCTTTGCTCAACTAAACAGGCTCACCCCTCTCACTGAAATGGTGCTTTTTTATTAGTTGTTGTTAATGTTTTTTTCTGTAAAACACTGTGAGAAGCCACCTTTAAAGGCGCTATATCAAATAAAGTTTATTATTATAATATTTATTATATGTATGTGTGAGTGTGTGTGCACGCGCGCTCATGTTGGTCATTGAGAATTTCTGGGGTTCCTATGAGATGATGACTTGTAGGTGGTACTTGGATGCTTTGGTTGGACTAGGGGTGGTACTTGGTCCAAAAAGTTTGAGAACCACTGCAGTAAATGATTTGTAGAGGTAATTGAGTTGATTGATAAGTGATGTTTCTAAGAAGGGGTGAGGTTGAGAACATGATTCCAAGAGGTTTAAGAAATTATTTTTAAAATATAATAAAATAATTATTGTTAAATTCCAAATAAGACTTGTAAACCTTTCCTCAGGTATAAAATTAATTCTGTAACATTCAATCAGTTTTGTTACACTGTGACTTGCAAAGACTGTGTAAAGTAAATACTGAACCGTGCAGAAATGCTCAGAACATAAGAAAAACATAAAAAAGAAGAAGAACATAAGAAAGGTTAGTCGATAATCGATCAGATGGTTTCATGGAAGAAGCCAGAGCATCAGTTTCACCAACTTGATGAGTAGTTGGTTACAGTCTCACACAGCACAAAGTGCCTGCTCTTGTTAGGGTCCCGAGCTTCCACCTGAGTCCTCTGGTTCATGTTTCACTGCTAAGTCTGAAGAAGACAGCAGGGTTAACTTTTTCCAAAGCGTTTGAGGGCAAAAACAATTTATCCTATGGAACATTAAGGAATTTTTGCTCATAATTAGATTTTGCTTAACTAATCTGTTTTTTATGTACAGGTTAATACTGTTAATTAATCCCTTTTTTATAGTTCTGCCTAATCTACCTCCTTACTGACAGTACCCAACATGTGTGACACAGTTCCGTCTAACTGTTATGCATTCAATTTTATCATTTAAAGGAAAAGCTCAGTTAGAACTCAAGCTCAGTGCTAGAGCCTCTTTAATATCTTATTTAATTAGAAGCTTATTTTGGAGCCAGCTTTCTTTTGCTTAGTAGAGTGCAAAGAAAAATATCAGAATGGGAACTGCATCCATGTCTCCAGGGTCTCAGCCTCAGGGCGCTGCTTATGACAGCTGATTTATGGTAGTTTTATTTGTAAAACTACCATAATTTTGATTAGATAAAGTTTTTACCCTTAGTACCCAGAAAGTCAATAAAATCAGAAAACTGAAAACATAAATATAGAATATACTATATTGTAACGCCCTTGCCCGGTGGTGAAGAGGAAGCGCACCTCGGCGCTCATAGTACCGTGGAGCAGGCTGGGAGTTGTAGCCGGGGAGAGTCTGAGGGTCAGCATGATGACCAGCAGCTGACCCTGCATATGTAAATAGTGTCATAGCAGTTTTAGTGTCCGGTGTAGCCATATAAGTGTATAGCCTGTTGTTAAGGAGGACCACCCTAACAATGTGTACGTGTTCCATCAGTCTCCTCATGTGGTATATATCCTGTGTTTGGTTTTTGTGTTGTTGGTCAGAAGAATAAAAGCGGTCGCTTGGTTCACTTATCACGTCTCCATTAGTCCTTTGTCCTGAAAGAACCTGTATACGCTACAATATATATATATAAATTGTGTCTCTATATGTAAATCATTTACTGTACTGTATATATCCAAGAGAGCTCAAGCCAAGTGCAATACTTAGTTTCAACTTCTCTTAATTTAAACACGTTGGTTCAGTGAAGAAAATAAATGAAGATCATGTCTCCCAAGAGGTTTTGAGGTGTTGTTAGATATTTTTCATGAATTGCATCTACTGTATATCTAATATTAAACCCCAAACACTCAAAAAAGTTGTAAGGGAAACATTTTTGCAAAGCAAATTCTTTATTTTGTTTAATTGGGAAGCAAAATCAGCATACAATCCTGGTATTCATTGTTGATGCTTAATTTTAGACTTAAAAAAAAATCCTTACAGGTTTTTGGAAATTATAAGGAAGTTGGATTTTTTTTTCCTTTCAGCAAAAACAGTTAGTGTAGCAGTGCAGGAGTGGGAGGAGCTATGGTGAACACTGGTCAAAGTCGAGGCCTAGCCTGAGGTAGAGGACGCACAGGTGGGAAGTTAGCAAAAACCAAGAAAAGGAAAAACCAAAAGGAAAAAGAAAATTGTGCCGCTGTGCACCACGGCGTCAAGACTAGACTTACCCTATCAAGCTGAGCCCAGCCTGGGATAAATAACTGCTTGGCACAGAGGTAACCAGACTGGACTGACCCTATTTAACAGGGTCCAGTCTGGAAGAGCAGGGAGCGTAAGGCCAAAATTCAACCTGTGAAAAAGGGTCAGCCTGCGCCGGTGGAGATGCACGGCAGGAAAGGCAAGAAGAAAAAGATAAGAAAATGAAGGAAAAATCTATGGCTTTACACTTGAATACAATCCCCCTGGGGCTGTCACTGGAAGGTCCTCCCCTTGCGGGGTACTGCTCCTCCCTCTGGGGAGGTGCTCAGTGTGCCCACAGCTGCTGCTTACTCAGCCAGAGCAGCTGTGATTGCTAAGGCCCCTAATCCCAGGCTCAGCCTCCACACTGAACATGCCCCCACGTAATGCCACAATGGTCATTTTCAGAATTAGGACTGAATTCAAAAGTAAAATTCTCTACTAATACTTCTACTATTGAGTCTGTAATGTGCAGTCAGCAGGGGTCAAAGTTATGATTAACTGCTGTATTTGATTACAATGGAATATCCTACAGTATATATTAGCTGGGATTACTTACATTTATATTTCAGACATGTTTTAATCTTCTGTATCTGTAAGTAAATCCTTCTTGCAAATACAAATATACTGACCATATCTACTATAGTGTTGCCTAAACTGTGCAGAAAAAACAGTTAGTACTTATGTGTTCACACAAGTGTTCACATTACTCCTATCCTGGAGTCCTTGCACTGGCTTCCGGTCAAATTCCGCATAGACTTTAAAATCCTCATGCTCACCTATAAGGTTTTACATGGCTTGGCACCTCAATACCTGTCTGAACTTTTATCGCCCTACTCCCCACCTCGCAACCTCCGCTCTTCAAATTCTGCCCTCCTTACTGTCCTCCAAGTCCGTCTACATTGTATGGGCGACAGGGCCTTCTCCTGCTATGCCCCCAAGCTCTGGAACTCTTTGCCCAAGGATATCTGAGAGTCACCTTCTCTTAACTCCTTCAAATCCAGACTCAAAACCTTCTTCTTCAGAAAAGCCTTTACTTAACTGGTTCCATTCTTCAACCCTCTGCTCTTCTTAATACCACCTTCCACGGTCTCCTCTATTGTTATTGTTGTAATTGTAATTGTGTCTTATCTTGTGAAATCTTCATATTTATTGTTGTAGTCTTCTTATTTATTGTTATTGTCATCCTGTAAAGTGCTTTGAGAAGCCACCTTTAAAGGCGCTATATAAAATAAAGCTAATTATTATTATTATGAACAGAAGTGTTGAAAATGTGAAAATAAATATGTGATCCAAAAGTTGAAAAGGTTATTTTTCATCATCAGGTTATAAAAAAGAGGAAAACAGTGTCATCAACAAAGAGGATTCACAGAAAGCTGCATAAATTTTCACAAGACACCGAGGAGACAATAAACATAACAACAAAATGAATATTGTTATTTCAGATTAAATGAGTAGTGACGACTTTATTACTGTAACAATAGTTTAATGGATTAAGATGTATTTGCAATCTACAGGATACGTATGTTTAAAAGACAAATATTTTTTTAGACATAGAGGGATATTAATATCTAGTTTAATGTTTAGTAAACAAATACAGAGTGATTAAATTGGTGCAGTTATTTTACTAGAGAATCTGTGCTTAAAGCCAGCATTGTAACCTCCAAAAGAAAATGAATTAAATATATACACTACAAATATTTAAATTAGGCAAGTTAGTGATTGACATAACCAAATGGCTGTAAACATTGAGTGCCAGCAGCTTTCTGATTCTGAAAGGGCTGTTTTTGCATATTTAAAAAAAAAGTGAATGACTTTTGGTTACCCTTTGAGTAACACTATTTATCTATCTAAGTGATGGGATAGGAATGATGTTCTATTAAGGTCCATGGTGTATGATCCCTGGAAAAGGTCAAGGATATTATTTTTGTCAAGCTTAACTGATCTTTGTTTGCAAGAAACAAATGTGCTATTGTTCATTTATCAATATTCAATTGAAACTTAGAAGAGACTAGAATGTTACATGTACAGTAAGTATACAGTACATGTAAACATGATAGGCTGAAGTAGTTCAGGTGGGGAGCTGCGTCAGCATGCAAAGGCTGCAAAGGAACAAGTAATAGGTTTATTCCATGCTGAAAAGAGAAGAAACAAAACACAACGTTACGGCTGTGGAGCCTTCTTCGGGTATCACATGATGACAGTAGTGATGTTATCGATAATGATAATATTTCATAATAGTTTGGAATATTTGTGCAAACATCTGCAATAATAGAAACAGTTCAGTAGAACATAAAAGCTCTGAAGAACATACTTAAAAGTGTTAAAATGAAAATCAGATATTTTTTATTTATGAAACCTGTAAATAAAATAGGAACCGAAATATTTGCAGAAAAAATCCTTTTTAATAAATTTAAAACAACAGGTTTATTTTTAGAAATGATCATTATCAACTGTCCCTTGTTTTTTTAAGAAACTTACTGTATAGTCCAACATGATAAACAGCCCTATCATGCAAGCAATTAGTGAGAGTTGTTTCCAACACAATAATCATCAGGATATTGTTTAACAAATAGTAGGACTAGTTACACTTTGTAACAATGAGCACTTCGTTCCAAGGGAGCTGCAGCCTATCCAGGCACATGGCAGGATACACCCTGGACAGGGCACCAGTCCATCGCAGGGCGGACATACATGTAGACACAAACACAATCCAGGGTCAGTTTTCCCCAAATCCAGTTAATGTACCAATATGTCTTTAGACTGTGGGAGGAGATCGGAGCAACAAGAGGAAACCCACGCAAACACAGAGAGAACAAATAAACTCCACCCAGATTGCATCTAGGACTCAAAAAGCCTAGGAGAATGCACAACATCAAATGCATAGTTGATTACAACAGAGCCAACTACTTAACTATAGAAGTAATATTAATTAAACTGGTATATTGTCCAATGTGAAATGTTAGAATTATGCTTTTACAATTGTTGTAATAAATAAAAAGCATTGCAGTCAGAGTAATATCTTCTACAGTGTAAGATATTGCTATCATTCAATGTTGCAATTTATTCAGAAACATCTTCTTCCAGCAGTGCACCCAACACTTATGGTGTACAGCAATTGAGTAGTGGGATTTCAGAGCTGTCATTGAAGCACATGAGACATGAAATGCTTCGTAATGAGACTGTGTAAATTTGCTGGGAATTGCAATAGCACTCATGGGAAAATCAGAATTTAGTATTTATGATCAGAATTGAAGATGTATTTTAAAAACTGATATTTTGTTTTATCATCCATTTTCACACAAAGACTATGACTGTGGCAATCTGTATATTATTTTGCTTATAAAAATAATGTATTTTTGATCATTTGTGTCATTATGAATCATGGGCAACCATGTTAACCTTAAAAATTAATAATGATCTCCTATGTGTGTTGAGAAACGTGAGCAGCATACATTTATGAGGTAACATTTCTACAGATAATTTGAATTTTATAAGCCAATATGTGTGTTTTTTGCTACAAATTCGGAAATACGGATGTTTTAAAATAATTTTTTAAAAGAGTGTATTTATACAAGATACAAGCCCGGGGTTTTCCAACACAAAGTGAGATTTAGTTTTTTCAGCATGCAATGCTGAACTAAATTGTCAGAGAACACTCATTGCTTAATTCTTATTTTCTGAAAATAGTAAAGAGAGATTTTGCTTAGACACCCTATTTTGACACATTGCAGGATTCAGTAACTAAAAGCATAAGTGAAATGCTTTAAAGATTAAAGTTTAAAGATCAGGGCAATCTTCAACATATCACATTCTGAAAGTAGGTCTCATGCCCTTTAATCTCAAGCACATACTGTAAGTCACTCATGTATCCTTTTCCACACTCTTACATTATTGTGGTAGATCTCCTACATCTCATCAGTGTTGCTTTTATCAAAGAGACTTCTAACAGGTAAACTAGTTTGAACATGATAGTCTTGTGTATTTTGGCCTTCTTGCTCAATGTTTTTTTTTCTGCTCTTGACAGGAGCTGTTTGTAATAACTGGCTATTTCCCTGAGATCACACATGTACAGTAATCTTAACTTGTTTCCTTTCATTGATAAAGTTTATCATAGCTTGTGGAATAATGTAGTGATATACTGTATATATATATATGTTAGACTCCCTATAAACCTATTATCAATGTGACTTAGGTGACATTCAATTTTATTTCTAGGCACAGCAGGAAAAGTATAGCCTTAATTTTCATTATGACAATTGTGTCTCACCTTAGCAAGGTGCCCAAAATGCATTCGTAAGGGTTGAATTACTTCTTTTTCTTGTTCCACACTGAGCTATTAGTTGTTTTAGTTAAACAGTTGCATACTTTCGATCGTCTTTACAAGGTCTTTGGCATTCAGCTTCAGTGATATATTGTAGGGATCTATTACACCCACCCACCAGCATTTGATTCTGAAGTTACTGCCTCAGCAGAGTGTATGAGAAGATCACATTTTTTCATTATTTTTTAATTAAATGTTTGATTAGTTCTTTCAAATATTGTCAAAGTTCATCTGCAGTTTAAGGGGCAAACCGTGTGCTTGAGTTCATCGTGTAAAAATATGTAATTTTGAAGTTATTTTATGTGATTTTTATAAACATTCAAGACAGAAGAAGTGGCTCTCACTTGTGTCTAACTATAAATGATGGTAGCAAACCTCTTTTCCAAGAAGTTCCCTCATCTCCAGTTTTGTAACCACTTCACAGCTTACTCCCCCGAATAAGGAGATTCATTTTGTTAACACCGAATCAGTTAGTTCAAATTGCTCTGACATTTTCTTTAGCCACATTCATCATTGTGAGCTAATGTTCAAATGTTCGTGACTTCCATCCTGCTAACAAACAAATTAAGTAACAAAACAAAATCTCTCCTCTTTTTTTGCCCTGAGACATGATCCTGGTTTATTCTTTTTCGCAATACAACCCAATTTATTTGTTTCCTAATACATTTGATTTAGGATTAACACATAGATAAGCTAGGTCTGAACAGATACTATATGTAATATCTAAATGTTTCTAAAACGTTCTGTGTGATATACGTATTTCCAGTTTACACTGTCTTTACTTTTGTTTGTAGCGGTACCTTTTATTTGATGAATTTATATAAAAAATAACTGATATTGTTACACAAGATGTTCATATTAATTAATTTAAAAAAATCATCTGAATGAAATGATTATTGTGCTCTTTGAGTAAGAAAAACAATGAAAGATGATTCACATACATAAAAGTTCCCTTTCAAATTAAGCAATACAAGTTCTTTTAACTAAAACTTAATTTCCTGGTACAACATCTAGTTTCAATAATCTATATGTTCCTGATTTGTCTCTTTCTGTAGTATTTAAAACAAAATATTAGACCCCTCTTTAAACATCTCTGACTCACAGGAGACTCTCTCTGATAACCACCTGATGTTTTATAATTTGCACCTTTAAACCTAAAAAATAGAAAATCATTATCTGCTGCTCGAAGCAGTTGTCGTATACTTTATTTGTTTTATTCTGTTCAGGGTGCACTTTTCTCTTATTTTTTCCTGCCCTTTTCCTACAAAGAATTCTCTCTACTTATCTACAATCCAAGAGAACTGATAATTAGAAAACATTAGATTCCCACTGTGCAGCCATCCTACTCTGTACTAATGGACAGTGGTTCAGCCTTGCAGGAAATGTTCGTGTTTATCAGGTGTCTGCAGAACAAGCAGGGGTTACTTTGGCTTAATTTTGCAATTTGACCTTCTGGCTTTAAGAGCACAATTAGAAGTTCCCAGACAAGAAAACAAGTGGGAATATAAAAAAATAATCACAACTCTGAAAAGTGTTTTTTTTTTATTTAATTCAAAGGCAAACAATTTAGGAAAAACAAGTCTGATTTTCTTGTTTGCACAGAAGTAACTTAGTAAGATATTTCTCAATAATGTCAATTGAAGGTTGAGATTCTTGTAGTGTTGTAATGACACACTGAGATCTGAAACAGTAGAATAATCATCCCCTCATTCTCCCAGGACTGCGTCACTGTAAGACCTTTGTTCTGTTTCATCTGATGGAGTGTCTATGAATCAAAGACATACACCTTTCAATATGCTATATCTTGCTTTTGTTTTGTACCATGTTGAATAAATTAATGTATTTTCATGTTAGTAATATCTGCATGCTGCTGAATAGTGTTATAAAATGAATTAGTAACAAGTAAGAGGGAAATTAAAATAATACATTTAATGTTTTGTGTTACATTCAACTTAGTGATACCTTGTAGTAAGACGTATTTTATACCTGCTCTTTATGACATTGAAAGACCTTTGAATAGAGCAATTAGCAATTGTGCCACCTAAAAATTGTGTAGATGATAGGACCCCTTTAACCTTACAGGATATTAGATCAGTGCCATCAGTGAACCCAAAGACCAGCACAAGAATGGCAGTTTACTTTCTGTATTTTTATTCTACATGGTATAAGGTATCACTGCATCACCTAAAAAAATTAACAAAAGGTGTATTCAGAAGGGATACTTTTTGATTGAACATGAACATGGATGGGTGATGTGGTGGTGCAGTTGTTATCATTACTTCCTGCAGTGGTGGGGTCCCGGGTTTAATTCTGGACCAGGGATACTGTCTGTGTGGAGTCCAAAAAGTTACTGGTAGATTAATTGGCTTCTGGGAAACTTGGCACTGGTGTGTGTGTGTGTGTGTGTGTGTGTGTGTGTGTGTGTGTGTGTGTGTGTGGATCTGTCCAGTGATGAATTGGGATCTTATCCAGGTTGTATTCTGCTTTTTGCCTGTTGCTTGCTGGGACGGGCTCTGGCTCCCCTGCAGCCCATGACTGGATGTAGCAGTTAGAGAATGGATGGATGAATAAGGCTGGCCTATTTAACTTCTGTTTTGAATTATAGGCATGTGGAACTAAACTAAATTCCATTAAATGCCACTGAATATCTTCATTTCTACCCTTGTTATGGCTGAAATGTAATCTACCAGCCATTTAGTAATCTTAACAATATTTTCATACCTTGAAATCTGTATGAAGAACACAGAAAAAGTCTTCATTGAGGTTTACAATACTAAAAAGAGAGAATTAATGCTTCGGTCAATGAAAACATGTAACACTTAAAAAAAAACATATTTACAGTCAAATTTACAGCATTAAATACATAATAAAAAACTAACATTATTGGTTCTTGATACTTATCCTCCTAAGATCCTTTAACAGGTTTTATGTTAAGTTTATTTAGTTGAGGTACAAAATTCTACATTCTGAAATCTCTATTAAAATTAAAACAACAGAAATATTTTAAAATCAATGTTGGTTTATAAGAACAACAATATCACCAGCTGTAGGCTGTAAAAATAGAACGTTAATTGTCTTTCAGATGCAAAACTTAACTATCACAGGCCCTGATTCAAATACTTTTATTACCCACTCTCCCTTCCCCTCCTTTGTAATAACACACTAGCAGCATCACAATAAAATAAATAATTTTGATTACTATTTCATATTTTGTTATTCATTTAATATGATATAGCACTGATATACATGATACTGTATATAGTCCATTTCTACTTTCATGTGACATGTCCTCTTTCATTCAGACAAACATTGCTTGACTCCAATCCATTGCCCCTGCAGTTGCTGTAGATCTCAGGTTATTTCTTCATCATCGTGCCTGGTGTCTCCCTAGTCTGTGCATCAGTTCTGCGCAGTGTGCTGTTCACAAGTGGAGAGCCAGAGTTAACACAGGTCTCATGCTCAATTTCTTCATTTGTTGTGGACTGGAAAACTCAATCTGTTTTCTGTTTTGTTTTGATTTTTCTTTTGAACTACTTTAAAGCCTTTGTGGCACAAGTAACATTAATCTGTATTTAGGTGGTGATGTGGTGATGACCCACAGCTAATTTTAAAAATAGGTATTTTTTTTCTTTTCATCTTTTCATAAATCTCTCTTTTGTAATTGACATATTTAAACACTGTACCACAATCAACATATTTTTCAATGAGTCACTCATGTAAGTCTTGTCAACCACACAGTTAGAAAAACCTTTAATTAAATTTTGTCTCCGTGCACTCAACTCTAGATACAGTATACCTCTAGCTGTGACAAGATTTCAGTTTCAAGAAAAACATTATCATCCAGCAAATGATAAGAGAATATAAATGTCTTATACACTGTAAGACTGACATTCAGTAATATTTGTATAAATACAGGTGAATCATGATAAGCATAATGGAATAATACCCGTATCTTTCTAAGATACATAATGTTTAACTTACTATGTGTCATTCTGTGAGTTTAGAGTAGACCCTCCTGCTGTAGTGACTGCCACTAATGGCTTCCATGCTTAATGCTTGCAACAGCTGTGGGACCAGTGCTAAACTCTATCAGGGCTAAACCATTAAGCAACTGTAGGTACATCTACTGTTACAACAAACCGCTGAATACTTATTGTGTTATTGCCCTTGAGCTGGTCTAGAAAGATGCTGCTCTAGATAGATGTACTGTAAAATGGCCATAAAATTAATTTCACTTCTTTTCTTTTTCTTTTCAGACTTTACTGTGGCAAGTTGTGTTATATCATGCATTAATGTATTAATTGCATTTCACTCCTTAGTGCTGTGTTCGGTCTTCGTGTTAAGTTTTATTGCAAAAATAAAGCAGGTATTTATTTAGTTAGAAAATAGTTACAGCTCCAGATCTTGTCATTTCCCTCAGTCAAAGCCATCACTCGACGTGTTTTGAATATACAAATGGAATTCAGTTGGGGAGGTAGAAAGCAGTAACCACATAAATTTATCTGAAACATAAGAAAGTGCTTCATGCAGTCCTTGTCTCCAAAGTATACTGTTCCTCAATTGAACAGGAGACATTCAACAATATGTCACAGTAAAGGTTGAATTTAAAATTAAAATTGAAATGATATTCAAGCATACAGGGGTAACAAAGTGGTAAAATGACAACAATATGTGCTTGTGAAAGGTACGGCATGTCGATGAGTGCAGTAGTGATTCATCCAGTCTCTCTGGGGCAACTCTGTGAACTGCAGGGCACCTGTACATAAGCATGTAAGATATATATAAGCATATTTCAAACAGTAGGAGAAAAATGCAATGTCATGCCACTCCACCAAACAGCACGTGTACTGTTTGGTGTTGTCTAAAAGTGTGTTATGTAGAAATAATAATGAGGAGTTAAAAAAATTTAATACAAATATTTTAATTTGTCCCTGTACTGAAATAAAGAAACAAAACGTACATATTTTATTTTGCAAAAATAGTGTTACAAATATAATTTTATTTATAATTCAATTACAACTCAAAGATAGTGTTTAGTTTCACCAATTTTTAAAGATGTGCAAGGGGGAGTTTTTTTTCTGCACATACTGTATATATTTTTCCTACACTGTATCTTCATTAAAAGAGGGTTTTCTGGAGATGGAATAACAGATACTGTATGCACCAACTTCCCAGACTTTAATCCTAAACAATTGTAAACTTCAAATAAAAAGTCAGCATGTTTCACATTATCATTCTATGATATTCACTTTCTACAATCAGACGTCTTCCAGTAAAATGCATAAACAAAACCCGTTCTCAGCTGAAATAGTAAATGAAAAGTCTGAACATTCAATATCAAAATGATCTCATTTGTTGTGTATTTCTGTTAGGGTACTTGAGATGCAGAATACACAGCAGTGGGATGTGCATGCAGGTTTCTTTGTAATGAAATTTATGAAAATTAGAAACCAACAAAAAGAAATTATCTGTTATCAAAAGTGATTATCATACCTTTCATTTTAAACAGTAAGTGGTACAATATTTATTTTTCTCAAGATACATATTGTTATATTTATCAGTATATCTAGCATTAATGAAAGGCCAGATTAACACTGTGAATGGGAATCAATATAATCTGAAATTCATTTACAATGTGTATCATCTTTCCTCCAGCAAACATCTTGAGACAAATTAGCTAAGCTTTTGCTTTTGTGCATCTGGCCCCTTATTCAAATGTGTCATCATTGTTTGTTTGCATGCACTCTGAAACAGCCCAGAAGTGTTCCAGAAGTGATAAGCATACAAAATCCTCACTGTACTGCAGCAACGCTCAACTAAAGGGAAACTGCAATGCTATTTTTGTATTTCAGGGTTGGAAAGAGTCAGCATTGATGAGTGCATTTCAAACCGCAATTAAAATTAAATGTACACTAAATGTTAACTTGTAAAACCTCAAATTTACATCACAAAATAGATTAAATCTCCAGGTGTGCGCAAAGCCATATTCCGCGATTCAGAATGAGGCAACAAAACTACCTAGTGACGTGAAGAAGCCCTATTACATCATAAACAAGCAGGTTTATGAAATAATCTTATTAATCCGATAGAAATTTTGCTGATAATTGAAATTTACTTATTAACTCTGCATGCAGATCATGTTGGAATCTTTCTGTGGTGAAATATCTACTGCACACCTGTACTTAATTCGCTCATACATCACATTACACTTTAGTTATTAAAGTGACTAGTGAGCAGGAAAGGCCACTTCACGTAACAATTCTTTAGAAATTTCTTTGTTGCCCAAGGTGAGACCAGGTGTTTGCAACAACATGGCGACCATACAGTATTTTCACCGGTTCATAATTTTGTGCTTAATATGAAATTTGTCATTTTTTTCTATCCTGCCACTGAATTTATTTTGTTGCTGAGATTTAATAACCGGTCTGAGAAATCTGGACTGCAGTTCCCCTTTAAGTTTATTGCACGAATTATTTTTTAGCCACCAGTAGTTAATAGAAATGATATTCTATCCTAACATTTATGCTTAGTATTTCTGTTGGAATTTTCTGTCACACCTTATTTGAACACAATAAAATTTATGATCCAGAGATTACATCTTTAATTTTGGATGCAATCCTGGCAAGATTAAGACAAACTATTTTGTGTTTTACCAATTGCTACTTGTTTTACATTGATGGCTTTCAATTATCATTTGACCTCTAACTTTGAAGGCTTTTTTTTCTTTAATTAAGAAAGGTTACAAACGAGAGGAGGCAATTCAGCCTATTTAGCATCACAGTATAGAAAACAATTAAAAACAACAATCTGTTTGGTCAATACAGTGCCTAGAAGTTTAATTTGCTCAAATGTGTTGTCAGTAATATGTGTATTCTAACACAAACTCCTGCAGGCAAATTCAGTAACATCAGTAACACGTTGTGCTTCAAGGCTGTTGGTCTGCTTCACAGTGACCATTTAATATGCATGGCCTCACTAATTAAGCTTATCTGATCAGAACGATGTGGCTCTGAGACTGTAATACCAGCTCCTCATATAGGAAAGATATGCTTCACAGCCCTTATATTGGCAGAGGACAGCACAAGAAGAGAAGCAATTGTGGAATTAATTTCAGAGGTTCAATGTGGGGATTAGCACTACAGATGAATCATGAAAATAAATTTACTCAACTATTATATATTTATACAGGTAAATGCAGAATAATTTGCTTGATAAACAAATGAGATATATACAGTTTGTATATAAATATTGGCCTGTTTGCCTGGATTTTTTCTTTATTGTGTGTATTAAAAACATTTATCTATTTTTCTAATGTGATCTTTTGGTTTAACATGTCTCAAGATAACAGTATCATTTGCTAAAAGCCACCAAAATATTATTTTATAGTTATATTTTTGGCTACATAGTAACCTATAGTACATGGCTACCATGTCTTATAATAGGATACAGCAGGCACCGGTTATCTGAATACTTTTCAAATGAGAAAATTTTGTTGCCCATACATTACATTTACTATTATCATCATGAAGATTAATGGTCTAGAAACTGTGTCTTAATTATGTGTCAAAAGACTTGATTGTTTTATGTGCCTATCCTCAGTTCCAGTGTACCAACATGCTGTACTTGATGTCAGCATACCCAGCTTTCACTGTAGCAATGTGACAGTATTATATTAGTGCTCACAATGGGTTGGTATATTTAATCACAATGGTCTGAATAGTAAGAGTAATATAATTCTATAATTATTCTGAGTAATTTTCAAAATAAAACCAAACATTTGCAGTGTCTGTAAAATATGAGTACGTTAATAGCACAAGTCCATTTTTTGGTCTTAAATGTTAGTTTTGAGTACAATATTCAGTTATTATATATAATATAACTAGAACAGTTTGAATCTTCTTGTGAATCCCCTTCACATTCTCCATGCCCCAGGTGAAAATAAAACCCAATAATTCTATAGTATCAAATTATCTTCCTTAATAAGCTACTGGCAGTTGGATGAGCAAGATTTTAGAAAAGACTGGATTCTGTTTAGAACATATGAACCTATCTTATTTTCAAAACAAGTGAGGTTACCATGATATTTCCAATAAGACCTTGTGCTGAGTCCTATCTTTATACTCCTGTCCTGAAGAAGATCTAAAACAAAACAGTCATGGATTTTTTAACATTTTGATAAAAATAATGCTAATTCAATGTGCCTGGTTATATCTAATTCACAAGCGTCTCATACTGCACAATGACTGGTACAAAACTTTTTAAGAGAAATCCTTCTGAATATTAACTGCCAAACCTAATATGAAGACTTACTTGTGTACAGTCATATTTCATTGATAGTTTAATTTTCAGCCTTTTGTTTATCATTCATGGTAACCAGCATTATATTTTAAATTGGATTATAGACCCATCATGTTTTATTAATGTTGTATAAGTCAATACATTTAATAGAAATAATTTTCTGCAAATGGTATTATGGATTCATTGTTTCTTATTGCTTTTAGTAACAGATTTGTTTTCTGTTCATTGATAATGTGACAGGGTGAAAAGTTTTTCCACTGCACACCACTAGAGGGCTCTCCAGCTGTTCCCTCTCTACCCTGTTTGGCGTGAGAATGTGAATCAGAACCACCTGGGTCCACATTAGAGAACCTTATAAAACATTCTCACGTGATTCCCCTTCTGTTCGCCTCAGAACCCCGGCATCAGCTGCAAGACAGCGGACGTCCGTATTATTTCCCGATGAGCGCCCAAGAGTCTCTCGCTGTTAGTTCAAACTTGAGGGTATGAAGAAATGCAACTCAGAGACTACACGTTGGCTCTCTACTTCTACCAGAAGTATTGACCCTCCGCCGGCAGAAGGCAGCCAGAAAACCCACTCTGTCACAATAACTACCTCTTAACATCAGTAGCGGCAGTTAGCAAGAGCGCCACCTGCTGGTCCATTGACACCACTTATAGTAGCAACTGATTTTCTTCAGAGGTCTCTCATCCCAGTGTTCATGATATTTTTTTTCAAATGCAATATTTATCATTTCCTTTTTGTACTGCTTCTGAATTTCTATTGTGACAATATAAGACATAATGTAAATAAAATTCAACCAAATACATCTACTGTGTAAAAACCAACATGGGCTGAAGTAGACCTTCAGGAGAGATGAGTGCTGCAGCAAAAGCTGATTTTGATCTCACCTCTTGTCCAGATTCTCTTTTTTTCCTTAAATCTGGAAACTCCAAAACTGCTAAATTTCAAAGAATTTATCTGAAGTCAAGAACACTAAACCCAGCCTCACAGCACAAAAAGTTTCAATGGGCCAAAACAGGCACATTAATACATTTTGCTATTGAATTAGCAAATTCTTGTACCTGTCATTCTATATCTGAAAAACCTACACTTGCATGTATTCTAAAAAAGATTTGAAAGTTCTTGAGTCATAAAGACACCTAAGAATCAGATGCTTTGCAAATGTTTATTGAGTATTTAAGTATAATAAATTCTGTCTTAACCAGCTTGATTACGAGGTAGCCTCCTGGCCACAGGATGATAAAGCTGGACCCTGCCATTCAGGGAGAGGAGTTAAATAAGGGACAGCTGCAGAGCTGGAAATGTAGTGGAAGCAGGAGGAGGCTGATTCATGAAAGTGCATTGTCATATAAAAAGGTGAAGAAAATAAAACATAAAACTTCAAAAAAACAGTTTTTGTTTGCTGAGACTAATCGCCTGTGTCAGAGTTTAAGACAGGCCAATTTAAAGTCATCCACCACTGTTAGAGAGTTGTGATCTGTGAAGCCACACTAAAAGACAAATGATTTCTAAATCTTGGATTCTCCATATTACTTTCTTTCCTTCATTCCAGGTGTGATTCCTTGTCAACAGATGAAGGCACAAAGGAAGTACTGTATATTAATTGATCTGTGCACTTGATATGAGTTGATTAGCAGCAGATGAAGATTCATGCATTAATTAGGTTTAATTATATTATCTGTTGTGTGTCACACCACTGTACCCACAATAACAGTAAAGCAGCCTAGGGCTGAAGACTGGGTTCAGGTACAGGTTCATTAAAAACAATCAGAAATACAATCCAAAATCACAGCCAGGAACAGGCAGAGGTCAAAACCAGGAAAACTCAGAGTGAAGCACTACAGGTATACACAGAAACAGTCAAAGACAGCAAGGCAGGCGCAACACCAAGGCACAGTTCAGGGGCAATCCAGGAAAACAAAGTGAAAACAAGCACTGTCAAGGCACAGAAGATAAGATACTTCAGACTAGTAACCAGGGTCTAATATTAAATACTGGAGGATACAATGGTGGGTCTTAAATAACAGAGGAGATTACAATCTGACAGGCGGCACTGATGGTCTTTCATAGCAGGCTGTTGTGGTTACTGATTGATTGACAGGATTAACATTGTTAGAGGTGAGTTTGGTGTGACTGTTCACAGTTTGGCAAGCAGAGGTATGACACTATGGGGTAGAAAGAAATTGCACCTGAATGTAAAAATGACAGCAAAACTGAAAATCTCTTCTTCAAGGGAAAAAAGCAAACATCCAACTTCTTGATCACCAATGTTATTTTTTGCATTTGTTGCACTGGTTAGTGTTTACCCAGTTCATTCCACAGGTGCATGACAAGGCTAAGTTTATGAACTGGATCCAGATTTACACTGTCTTGAGTGACCCTTATTACATGGAGACAAGCATTTTCATGTAGAAGAACTGAGAATATTGACATAGAAATTGCTGTAACACTGGGAGGAGCACAGATCTCAAGCTGAATTAATATCACACTGTGCAGTAAAAACACACACTATCAACAACATCAAGGAAATTCCTTCAGTGGACATTGACTGGACTACAGTCATCGCATCCCATCACACTACTACTGTCAAAACAGTGTACTTCCCAATTAACATTTCAATGTTTTTTTGCTATAGTCAAATAAGACACATACTGTAACAGTGATTCAAAATAAAACATCTACCTTTGGGGACTGTTCTCCCCAATGATTCCCAAACTAAGCTGCAAGATCTGTCCTTAAGGCATGGTTTGGCTGCTGTGTGGCGTAGTAAGAGGGTTGTCCAAATTCCTGGTGGTAGTCCTATTGCTGTGCCTTTGAGCAGAGCACTTCACAAAAGTTATGCTATATGATCAAATTGCTTGAAAAAGGAGTTAATGATAGATACTGTCTTATTGTATTAGGAATGATGTGTCTTACCTTACAAAAGTTAAGGTGTCTTCCAAAGTGTCCAACTGAATATGTAGCCAAAGCTGTAGTTGTGTAGAACAGATCACTCATTGTTATGCCTTCATCCAACCAGATTGTCCCTGCTTGTCTCCTGACCACCGGAGGTACCGCACAGGGTCCATCCTCGCGATTGCTCAGCGGGTCATTTGTGACACTCATGTGTTCTTATCCTGTTATTAAAATACTCCTCTTGTTGGGTTTTTTATTGTTGATTTCTTCTGTGATAGCACTGCTGAGGTATGATGATACATGAACTCTAAATGCCTTAATGCCTTTATGTTGGGATGTTCCTCCCAATAGTATTCCCAAAGCATGTTCCTTTGACATTATTTTCTATTGATTAATTTGTACGTTTATACATTTATATATGTGCACAAGACAGCTGATGCTTCTCAACACACATGTTGTTATAGTTTTAGAAATGACATGCTCAGGAGAAAATGATTTCAAAGATCTTTGAAAAGCTGTACATATGCAATAGCTCAAATCAACATCCTTTCATGAAACCATATTCAAGCAGATTGAGGCAATCAGACAGCATTTCACAATAATTAGTGGTGAAAATATGTGCTGTGTTTCAGTATCTTCTGTATCTAATAGCTAGCAATCAACAGAGTAGCTCTTATACAGTATATGTTGTATATGGTGTGTAACTCAAGTGCAGACAGCTGTATAAATGGCTCTTTTATACTGAAAATGTTTGCAGAAATATCTTTGGCTTCCATTAATGATGCTTGACAAAAAATAACATTTTAAAGTTAACAAAGCAATAGAACTATTTTCTGTCTAAGGATGCTCTCTTCAATTAGAGAATTCATGCATAACATTTTTTTCATGTGGTCCAAATTTTACAGTATATTGTCAATGTTATGCATGTATTCTCTAATTGAAGAGAGCATCCTGTATTCTGTATAGTTAATGAAAACAAATACTTAAATATACAATATGTAATAAATAAATTATTATTTTAACTTCTCAGTTAACTGCTATGGTGGAAACAAAAATACAATGTCTAATAAGGTGTATAATTCAAACAGTATACTTAGACATTTTTCACATGGTTGTTCAATGGTGTTGTCTTCAGTTTCCTCTGATAATTCTTTTTATCCACATGTGTAGATGCTGCAGGTTACCAAAAAGGCCATTCGAAATGTGCCACAGAAAATGATGTTTACCATCTGTTCACTAAGTTCAGGGCCAGCTAAGCTTCTGTTAGTTTCACCTTGGCTACCATTTCTAGCCTATTTATATTCAGTCACATTTCTTTAGCAGGGAGGCATAGTAAAAATATATTACATTGAAAAAAGAAAGAAGCAAAAACTGCTGTGTTGTTTTCCAATTTTCCAGAATATCACAAAAACACATTTCACTTAAGTCATCCTGGAAAATCCCAGATGGCACAACTGGTTTTGAAAACCATGTCAAAAAATATTCCCACTGACCCTCCTCCAAGTGCCCACACTTTATCACCTTATATTTAGCCAGCCTTCATGCATACAAATACTCTTTGGGCAGTTTGGCTACTGTCAGCACATTTACCATGGGCATTGAGTATGACAGGATCCCATTATGGTCTGTCTGTTGATCATTACAGCTCCCAAAATACGGAGCCAATTCAGGTGGAAGATGAAGTGCCGTAAGGCTCTATTTCTGACAATCACAAGGTACCAGGTATAAATGTATGTGTTTAGTTTTTTAATGTAGACTTTCTGCTTGAACAGTTAAATCACTCTGACATTAATGAGTGCCTTGATTTCATGAGTGAACATCCTGCTGTTTGTTCCAACATACTTTAAGCTTCCAACTTTACTAATATAATATTTACTAATATAATCTGCAGATATCTGCTATGATTTCCTTCAGGCACCTGCTCTGAATATTAGCAAACAATGTTTCCTGTTACAAAGCTCTTACCTGATGAAAGGGGCAGGTCATCCTGGCACAAGAAGCAATCACTGTAGAAGAAAGTAATGGAACATCATTGATTTAGGAACTGATGTCATAGTATAATTTCTGCTTTGCAATTGCCTTTCAGTGAGATTCAGTGATAGAGGAAATCACAGGAGAGGGAAAAAAAATAACTTTAGTGTTGGATGTTGAAACTTTAGGATGCCCAAGGCAAAACTGTGGTGAGTGAGAAGGGAAAGCAGTTCTCATTTTGTACAGTAGGATTACAGGTATGAAATAAGATGTGTGAAAATGTTACCATGTTAAGTAAAGAAGACAGAAGGAGTGGGAGTCGAGAATAGTGGCCAGAAACACAATAAATCAAACTGTAAGTATTAAGAAGAATCCAAGACAACACCTCAGATATGTTATCATGGTAGCAGAAAACCTGAGATGCATTGCAAATCATTGTGCCAGCAGACAAAAAAATGCCAGAGGGTAGGAATTTACAAACATTAGAAATATATGTGATATTTATGCACCAGGCATTTTGTTCATCTTCTTTGATCAATGAAATGGCATAGTCAACAGTTACCATTATCAATGATCAGGATTATGCTCAGGGATTAGGCTATTGACACTGCATGCTGAAGTAGTACAAGGAGCAGAAAGATCAATATTGAGTTCGTGTTTTTGATGGAATACTTGAGGCTGGTGACCCCTATTGGACTAATCCTCCAGCGAGAGAGCGTGGGGAAAAGGCCGATAATGAATCCTTAGTTTCCTAGTTTGCTAACAAAGAATCTGTCACAATAGAGAGATTGAAATTTGTTGAAGATTGTCATAGAAATTGGAAAGACAGATTACATCTGGAGAGAAACTGAAATGCAGGCCCATTCAAAAGAATAGCTGCATACAGTATATGGAGTAAATATTAGAATGAATTCCGCCTGCCAATGAAGTTTAAATTCTTATCGAGTTGTTGAGCTGATGCTACACATGGGCAGCTGCCTTGATGAAAAACTGACTGGGATGTTTGTAGAAGGCGGAGCTGCCAAAGCGAACAATCAAGGGGAACTAATCAGCCAGTTTGTGGTGATGGTGTGTGAAAATTAAGTCCATTTTATTCCAGTAAGTAGAAATATCCAGACAGGATCCAGAGAGAGAAAAAATGTCATGTTTAAGCAAAGGGAATGTACATGCCACACCTGGCAAGTCTAAGAGTCTGTGCCATGACTCACAGGAATATTGTTCTGATAATTATTTGTTTGATTGCAAAGTAGGTCTTATCTATAAAGACAATTTGGCACAGAGGTCATCAGGAAGTAAAGATTTTTATTTTCATTTATCCCATTACATTTAACTGTAAATGTATCCGTATGGTTTAACACTAAGATTCCACAGAAAGTAAAGCTAGTAATATGCTTAACACATTACCCACTGTACATAATTAAAACTCTTAAAAATCATAAAGCATTTAAACAGGCCATTGACTGAAAAACAATATCTATATTTCTAAAATATATTTCCTCTGGTATTTGGTTAAAACTGTTGTATTTGTTATTTCTATTCTGGTCAGAAATGGTAAAATACAGTATTAACTGTCTTTTAATGTAGTGTACTGCAGTTATAGAGTATTATGATAAATTATATGATCAATGTTATTAAATTGTACTTTGTAAAGTAGAAAATTTCAGAAAACTTATTGAAGGTATCACCTATAAGTCATTCTTAAAAAAGTGGCATTTAAAACTAGATGGGCTAAGATACAGTATGTGCAGCCAAGTAGATCCACATGAGCACTTGCTCACAAGCAAGTACAGTGAAGAGGAAACTCATGATTTCTGATTTGTTCAATTATAATGTGTCTTATACTCACTGTTCCCCTTGGAAAACAAGTGATCTGCTCTCCCTGCCCTCTGGGAACATAGGACGTAAGTTTAAGCTGAAATGTGGGCACTCTTGTCCAACTGTTCATTCGGGGACCTGGAAATAGCAATTGTCTCAATAGAGACGTACTATGTTACTTTGTCACACCCACCGGTTTTTCATATCTTATCAAGATTCTAGGCTTCTGTGTTACACTATCAGCCAGTTCCTGGAGCCAAGTCGTTGATCTGCACTGGTGGCCTCACTAAGCCTCTGCAATGAGTTTCAGGAATTTGTTATCAGTAGGACTGATAACATCAGAAATCAGCTTCAAAACCCCTGAGACACCTACTCTGCTTCCCCTATGGATAGGGTTTGCTGGCATCCCTCTTACTGACCTTACCCAGGTTATCCCCCACAGCTTTCTTGAATTAGTTCATAAAATCAATCCCACTCATTGTTTGTTAGATTCCATTTCATCTTCTTTACTGAGTTGCTCACTGTCAAACTGCTACTGACAAGGCGAATAACTATAGGCTAGTTTCAACCATTTTTGTCTGAATTTGTCATACATATTATGGCTCAACAATTAATCAACCCTGTCAAATAAACTCTATGAACCTTTCAATCAAGCTTAGATTAAACTCCCACACAGCAATGTTGTGTTTTCACAGTTGTTAATGATATTTAAATGGTTTTAGATTCAGGGCTGTTTTATAGTCTAGTTTTAATGAATATTACAATATTGCATAATATTATATAGTGCTGCATTTAACCACAACATATTGGCCTGGTCTAGTTCTGACATTCGTAAAGCTACTTTCCTTGGGATCTCCACACTGGCTTCCTATTAAGTTAAGGACAGACTTAAAAATTATTCTATTGATTCACACAACCTTGACCGGTATCACATATATTTCTGACCTGTTCTCCACTGTGCACTCTCCGATCCTCACATACTGGTCTCGTACTCATTACCAGGCAACAAACAATAAGTGATGGGAGCTTTTCCTGTCATGCCCTAAAGGTTACACACTACCCTCCCCATTAAAACTGTGACTGAATGCCTGTCATTTTCTAAATCATGCCTTAAATCAGCACAATTGTTCACGAAAGCTAAATGGAATATAGAATCACAGATGAGTAGTATGATGTGTCGGTATTACTGTATTTATACTAACTTTTATAAAATCCAAATTTTACATTAAAGTTTACTTGGAAATTTCAAAAAGGCTTGTTTTTAGCTCACCTGGGATATAAGGTCAAAACCTTGAACTGTATCAAT
Source organism: Lepisosteus platostomus (assembly GCF_059453375.1). Classification (NCBI taxonomy): domain Eukaryota; kingdom Metazoa; phylum Chordata; class Actinopteri; order Semionotiformes; family Lepisosteidae; genus Lepisosteus; species Lepisosteus platostomus. The sequence goes on along the minus strand of NC_142618.1, from coordinate 63,041,552 downwards.
CCATTACAGTAAACAATTAAGTTTATGGTCTCTGTATGTATTTCAGTCTTTGAGCCACAGCTCTAACATAAAATCAATAAGTTAATTTAAAAAGTGATCACTATTTTCTTTGTGAGTGGGGCTGCTGATGACTTCACCTTAAAACATTTTCCTGTTGCATAACAAAAAAGTCTGAGCTAATTTGTTTGGTAAAGTGTGCATGTTCAGGAATCCATTCACTTTCTATTTTTCAGCCACTTCAAGACCAAGCTGAAAATAAAGAAGATGTTGCCCAGTAAATATCATTACTTCTGTTGTGGAAGGTTGTTTAATATATATTAACACCATAAGCGGTCAAAGCTCCAGTATGGAGGACATTTACAGCGCAGGTAAGAAGAGTTAAAAGCCAAAGAAGGGCCTTTTCTAGGTCACACCAGAGCTCACTGCATGTCAAAAGATGAATGGCAAGCGGGATGGGTCTTTGTCTCCAAGGAGCATGTCTGTACTTATTCAGTCAACCTCAGTGGGTGCAAGGGTCATTGCTGTGAGCTGAGATATAAAGACACAGTTTATGGGTATATTCATAAAAAAATAACGGGAGATTTAAAATAAAAAACATGTATACAGTGTCTTGCAAAGGTTTTCAGACCCTTACAGTTTTCACATCCTGATGCTTTTGAAGCTTGCAGTTATAACACTTTCAAGTAGCAATTTATGTCTGTTTGATATACAACCTGCTCCACACATTCACATAAAAAAACAAGAAAGAAGTAAGTGGATAATTAATATGAAAGACAAGTAGAAAAGTCATGATTACATATGAATTTAAACCCATTGTGGCACGCCTAAATTAATTTGCTGTAGGTGCACTAAATAAACTTAACTGAAATGCTTCTTTATGTGTGCAGTAATAATGGTTCTCTTGATTTAAAACACATCTCTCTGTGGTTCCTTGATCAAGTAGTGAATTTCAAGAAAAGACCCAACCATGAAGAGTAAGGAGTCATTCAATGCAAGATCAAAGAAGACGAAATTGAAATGTTTTGGTCTAAAAGCAAACTGTTATGTGTGGTGCTGACCCAGCACAGGACGTGCCCCAGTCAACACAATCCCACCTGTGGCAGAATCATGTTGTGTGGATATTTCTCAGGAGGGACTGGAAAGCTTCTTATGATTGAAGAAAAATTAATAGGAAGTACGGGCAAAGTACTAGTGTAAAACATGTTTTAGTTTACGAGACTTAAAACTGGGCCAAAAATCAACTTTCAGTAGAACAATGTTCCCAAACCCTAGGCCAGAGCTACACTGAAACTGCATAAACGTAGAAAGTGAATGTCCTGAAAGTCCTGACTTGAATCCTGCTTAATATCTTTGGGAAACTGTGTTGTCCATAAGTAAGAATCTTGAGGAACCTAAGAAAATCCGCCAAGAAGAATATGCAAAAATCACCCCAAGCCATTATGCAAAGTTGGTATCGACCCAAGAAGACTGCTCCCACCAAATATTGAGTTCACGGATCTACTGTATATACTTATGCAAACAATGTATTTAAACTTTTTTTACTTTGTTTTTGTTTACATTTGCTGTAAAGTATCTTACCCTTAGCAGTCTTCAGTCTGAGCAATCAGGTATTGTATAATATATTAAGTTTAAAAAATGCTTATTCATCATTTTGTCATTTCAAAAATATGATACCATAAGAATGGTATGAATACTTTTGGAAGGTGATGTATAAATCCTTTGACAATTTAAAATAACTTGTATAACATTTTTATATATTTTAAGATGGTAAAGCAGTGCAGCCATTTTTTGCTTGGTAAAGAATAAATTAAGTGATTTCAATAGTTAAGACTCTTCTTTTTAATGCAGGAAATGTTATTGTTTTTTACTTATAAATTACAATAATTAATAAATGGCCACTCTGGATATCAACAAACAGTTTAAAGATAACCCTTCATTATATGCAGAAATTAATTAACTAAAGGGCACACAACTGCAAGAGGTATGATTAATTACATTTCCAGCAGAAAGAATATATAATGGTTTGCAAGTCAGAGAAAACAAGTACAAACATAAAAAGTAACTCCTGACCAAGAGCAAAGTCAAAAGACCACATTTTTGAATTAGGAAAAAAACGTTTTCTTGAGCAAACAAACACCTGCATGTGTTTTTGCAGCTTGCAGGAGATGGTAAACATGATAAAGAGTGTTGGGGAGCATGAAAGACTTGCAAGTCCAGTGCACCGAAGTGCAACGAATACTGGTACTGTACCAGTAGACGCCTACTGGTGTTTTCCTTGTGTGCACATTTGAAGTAAATTAAATTAAAAGTAGTATGTTCATTAATAATAACAATTATTGAAAGTGCCTGCAGGAGGTTTTGTACTGTAATCTGATTGCATTAAGCAAAGACAGCAGTGTTGCAGCCTTAAACTTGTCAGGTCGCAGGAGCTATCCAAGAGGGGCCAGGATCTCTTCCTTGTCATTACTGTATATTTTTAATTTATGAGAGTTAAGAGCAGGCATTAGTCCCAAACGTCACATGTTTGCATTATTTTTAAAAATGCAAGACATTAATGTTGTGAAACCCCTTTGGTGACATACAGTACTGAAGAATTATCTTAAAATAAAAAAATGCCTTATCTAATGAGGTGCTGAGTGATCATGGCTTCCTCAAATAAAAATTGCTTAATGATGCGATTATCTTTCTTGTTTGCCATTCCACAATGTCTTCATTTATTTTGTTGTTTGCAGTGCAATTTGTATTCCTGTATCTGTGCTCTATTACTAAACAATGTGTGTATTGATTGTGTTTACTCTTGCATCTTAACACCATTAATCACCCTATGGACAGTCAATTGTGCTGAGAGTTTCACAGAAAATTTTCTGGCAATGTGGATTGGCTGACCTGCAGAACAGTGCACATGATTGGGGAGGTTGTCTGTGTAATGAAATGACTACACAGCCCAATGCCAATTCATTAGCAAAGAAAGTATTTGCACAATATGTAGCGGCAGGCACCTAAGCTAAGAATTCATGTGGAACTTTTCATGAGTATTAAACTTTGAAATATACTCAAAGCAAAGCGACAGCTGTCCCACCACCTAGCAGGATGGTCAGTGCTGCAATGAAAGACCAGATTGCTACTGAAAAAGTGGTGTTGGTGGTTCAATTGGAGGTGCTCTTCCTTTTGGACTGTAATGTTTAAACAAATGTCTCATTCTGGTGACCATTCTGGTCCTGATTTGGTCATTAAACATCCCACAGCACTTTTAGAAACAGTAGGGAACACCTGGCTAAAAGAGACCCACCCTTTAATTCCTCTGGTAAAGCAGTGTCTCACTTCCGCTCCACATGAAATTTGCAGCCAGGCTACTGTTCTTAACCTCAGCAGAAGATGCACTTTATTGAGTCCCATAACGTCCCCATCCTAGATTAAATCATATTTAGGTAATTAGGTATGAATAATGATAAATAAATACAAATAATTATTCTTATTAAATTTTAAATTTTTATATATTTATTAAATGATAGAAGATCAAATCTAACTTTATAAAGGAACTATATATATTTTAAATGTTTGGATTTGCTTTTTTTCACATTTTGTCCTTCAAATGCAATTGTCACCACGTCCTACCACTATGGCCTTTGTATAAAAATGGCTTCCAACTCGTATGCTACAAAACCCAGCGATCCAGTGACAGGTTACAACATTAGATCATAAGAAAGCTTAAGAGAGGAGCTATTCAGACAATTTTTAGTAGACAGTTAATTAATCCAAGGATCTCAACCTACCATTTCATAAAATGGAACAAGTAAAGGTTAATTCCAAGATGAAAAGAGTAGAAAAGAAACACAAATTTTCTGGCTGTGGAGCCTTCTTTTGGTGTCAAACCTTTACTTGTTCCTTTGCAGCCTACGCATGCTGACGCAGCTACCCACCTGAATTATTTCTTAAAATGGCTTGGTAGCTTGTTCCAGTCCTTCCATTTTAAATGCACTTTCCTGTAGTTCCCAATGTCTCCTAAGTCTCATGTTCACTCTAATATAATCTGACCTTGTCAAGGCCTTTGAGGATTCTGAATACTAGTATCAGGTCCCCTCATGCAGTGCACTCAGTACTAAAAAGGTTCTGTTCCTTCACCATGTCTGTGTAGGACCTTTCCTTAAGTCCTAGAATGTATATGATTGTTTTTTTTCTGGGCTCCAGAATAAATCTGGATTTCAGAAGGTCTCTGACCTCTTGTCCAACCAGCCCCAAGTTGAAAACAATATCAGCTGGAAAAGAAATGGTGGATGGCTTAGCCATTCGTGCATCAGCTGTAATCAGGAATCTGGGAGTCACACTTGATCCTCCCCTGTCTTTTGAGCCCCCTGGAAAAGTTTTATTAAGATTTTTTTCACCTTATAAATATTGTGCACATTAGGCAATTTCTATCAATTTGCGATGGTGAGTGCTTGATTTATGCATTTATAACATCAAGGCTTGATTTCTGTAACTCTTGACACTAATGGGCTGCCTAACATCTTTTCTACAAGTTGCAATATGTTAGAAAACTACACCTAAACTTCTAACTAATACCAGACCTCGGCAGCACATCACTCCAACACATAAGACTCTACATTCGTTACACATATATATGTATAGTAGTTCAGGTGGGTAGCTGCGTCAGCATGAGTAGGCTGCAAAGGAACCAGTAATAGGTTTATTCCATGCTGAAGAAAAGAAGAAAGAAAACACAACGTTTCAGCGGTGGGCGCTTCTCCAGGTGTGAGAAAGACAAGGCAGTAAGCAAAGGTAATGTAGCGGGAGAACAAAGGCTGGGAGAGAGGAGGACTGATAGGCGGGAGCAGGGGACAGAAGGAGAGGCCAATCAACAGGTGTGAAGTCAGAATAGGTGTAGAGAGGTGTGAAATGAAACTTCCAATGAATGGAGAAAATTTCGAAGAGTAGTCTGTCGTTAAGAGAAGAGGAAAGGTGTGATCCTAGCTGCGGGATAATTTTGGTTTCGGTAGTCTTTCTGATGTATGAGTTCGGAAAACCATGTTTGAGAACACAGACGGAGAGATTAGAGTGGTCATGGCCGTCAGAGGTGAAATGAGAAACAATGGGCTTGGAGAGATCTTTAATCTTCACAGCCCTGACATGTTCTCTGAAGCAGTCTCTGAGTCTCCTTCCTGTTTCTCCAATGTAGATGGCTGGGCATTTACTGCAAGAGATACACTAAATAAGGTTGCTGGAGGTACGAGATGTCATCTGAGTGATCCGGAATTGTCCTGAGAGGCCTTGAATGAGTGTGGTGTTAGATGTGTACTTGCAGGTGATACAGCGAGCTCTGTTGCAAGGGAAGGTGCCTGGTGTGGATGGTTGCTGAGGGCGGTCAAGGGAGCTGTGAACAAGAAGGTTGCGCAGATTAGGTGATCGGCGATATGAGATGATGGGGCGGTCAGAAAAGAGAGCCCCAATGGAGGGATCATCCTGTAGGATGGAAAAGTTTTTGTTAATAGTCCTGGGGATAGGAAGTGTGTTGGGGTGGTAATGAAGCACCAAAAGAATGGGGTTTTTTCGACGGGAGTTCCTGATTTAGTTGATGGTCCGGGGGGTGTTTTTGGCTCGGGCAAGGACCCTGTCAATAACACTGCTGGGGTATCCTCTGTTGGTGAAAAAGAGTACATTTTGAGGGTTTGGTTCTGGAAGTCGATTTCGTCACTGCATGATCGTCGTAGCCGAAGGAACTATGAAAAGGGGAGAGAGTTTTTAGTGTGTTTGGGGTTAAATGAGCTATACAGGAGATAGCCGTGTGAATCCGTGGGTTTGTAATAAACCGAAGTGGAGAGTAGGTGATGGAGAAGTTGATGTCTAGAAACAGAAGAGTAGTGGAAGATATGTTAACCGTATATTTGAGGGACGGGTGGAACTGGTGAAATGATGCAGGAATCACTCAAGCTGGTCGTTGGAGCATGTGGTGGCACCGACGCAGTCATCAATATATCGCTTGTAGAGGTCAGGGACATAGCCAGTGTAGGAAGCGAAGAAATGTTCTTCTACCCAGTCGACAAAAATATTGGCATAGCTGTGTCCCATTCTGGTGCCCATGGCAACTCCACTTACCAGTTTGTTAAAAAGGTTATTGAAAGAGAATGCATTCAGTGTGAGGACCAATTCTCCAAGGGGTACCAGGGTGTGGGTAGGTGGATCACGCACTGTGCGTTTGTCCAGCATGTGCTTGAGGGCTGTAAGGCCGTCATTATGGGGAATGACGGTGTAAAGAGATGTGATGTCCATGGTAAAATGTAGCATTTGGTGCCCTGAAATTGGAAATCATTAAAAAGTTGGAGCGCGTGGTTGGTGTCTTTGATGTATGAGGAAAGATCTTCAACCAGCGGTCTCATAAGGCTGTCGAGAAAGGCTGAGATGTAAGTAGTCGGACAGTTGCATGCTGATACGATGGGGCGTCCAGGGGTGTCCGGTTTGTGGATTTTGGGGAGGAGGTAAAATTGAGATACCTGTGGATGTTCCATGATGAGCCGGTTTGCCTCCTGGGGGAGCTCATTACTGCTGATGAGAAGGGAAATGGTGGATACCACTTCCTTTTGGTAGTCAGTGGTAGGGTCCTGTTAGAGAGGGAGGTAGGCAGAAGTGTCAGTTAGTTGTCTAGAGGCTTCAAAGATATATATGTCCTTATGCCACAACAGCGCCTCCTTTGTCCGCTGGTTTGATGACGATATCATCTCTTTTGCGGAGAGACTGGAGCGCCTGATTTTCTCCTTGGGTGATGTTGAACCTGTGTTTACTGGGTATAGAGAGTGCTTTGGGAGCTTGATTGATAGATAGATAATACTTTATTAATCCCGTAGGGAAATTGATGATTGGTGCATTAGTTAATGAAATAATCGACTGGTGGAAAACGGCCAGAGGGGGGAGTCCAACAGCTCTGTTTGGGATTAATGCCGGATTCAATAACCGGATTGTTGTCGGCTGCCTGTGAAGAGGAATTGTCAGCAAAATGTGCTCTGAGACGGATCCTGTGGTAAAAGTATATATACAGTATAAGGTCAACATATAATATATATATTGCCAGGTGGAGCTGCACATTGGTGGTGGTGGAGGGGTGCCCCATTACCTGTAAAGCGCTTTGAGTGCAGTGTCCAGAAAAACTCTATATAAGTTATATGTCTTGTTATTGGCTTTTCAGGCTTTAAAAATCTGGCTCCACCATACAGTACATCTCTTAACTTCTTCATGTTTACCCTCACTTTGCGAGGCTCAGTCGGTCTAACTCGGTCACTTGAGTCCGGTCCTTTGCTAGCATGTAACTTTCTTTGTGGATTCACTATTTTTTTACCCTGGCCTGACCTCCTGACCCATGTTTTCAGATAAACATCTACTTGTACTATTGAGTTCTGAGGATTTGGCATAGGGTCCTTTTTCCAGCTCATAATAGCCTCTACTTAGGATTATTTCTTGATGATAATATTTACACCACTTTCTTGATTCATAATTAACCTTATGAAGGTATCAGAACAATTATTATGGGTTTCATTAAGATTCTTACTGCCATGAAGCAAACAGCTTCTCCATTTCTTAACAGAGGAAAGTCTTTATTTATATTGAGGATACAAATATGGTTTGCTATATTAAGAAAATTAATTAAACTCTGCTATTTGTAAACAAATGTTTAATACTTGAAAGTGAAGCAACCTCATATTTCAACATATTAAAGTTCTTCCTAATGAAATATGAAATCCCTTTGACAACTTATAATCACATACTGTATTGTCAGTTTTGAGTGTGTAGTTTTGCCAGTTTTACACTGTAACCTTGTTCTACATGAAGATATACAGTATGAACAATCAGCAGATAAAAGGACTCTGTTCCTATCAAGCTATTTTAATCTGCAACAGCCATGATCATTGCTAATGACTGTTTTTGAAATAGTGCATTTGAATTTTATAACTTAAATTAATTTATTATGTATGAAGGCATTTTGATACTTCATAAAGCACAATGCTACAAAATAAAATCAGGGTTACTCTGTATCTTCCTACTGTGGAATACTAATTATTTAGCAAGCTTGTTTACACATGGTCACCTAATAGAAAGCTAATGTGTCTTAGATTCTTTATTGAAATTAAAATCCAAGACAGGAAAAAAAAAGGACAAAAGCTAATTTAACCAGTAACTGCACCCTTTCCTGGAGTTAACTGGTGCTGCACGTACTGTACTGTAGCTTGTTCATGATGGAACATAGACTGAAAGATAACACAACCACAAAAAGGGGAAAAAGATTTTTATACCACAGACACTGATGTCAGTTCATGAGAAACTGAAATCAGGAAATGGCCAGAAGGCCATGTTTGTGACAGAATGAATTATTGAAGTGCCATCTTGCCACATTTGGATTTTTTTCACATGTACCCATATGTTACCTTATGCTGAGTTATGTTTAATTAAGGACTCATTCAGTTAATCCTAGGCAATAATTATTTTTAATTAGTTAACTTAAGTTTAATTCATTTTAATTACCAAACATTTAATATGGGGTAAAACTATACCTTCAAACAGCCTTTTATGTTCAATTTGAAAATATATAATATACCATTTCTGAGTATTTTCAGATTTCAGCTGATAATGCATTGCTCATCTTTCTTCGATTTTCTTTAATAAAGAAAAATGTAGACTCAACAATTATTTTTCCCACAAGTCTGGAATTGCCAGCTGTGAATTAGTTCAGCTTTTTTCAGAGCTCACGCTATGAGCCCTGCAGCAGGGTTAAGCATCAGGCAGAGCTCTCACTGTTAACACTGCAACTTAAGTACAACTGAAATGTGTGTGCGCAACAAAACAGAAAATGGGGCAACAGAACATCTATTGACATCACAAATGAACACAATCAAAATGAAAGACTTTACTAGTTTTTATTCATTACCCATCAATCAATCAATTAATATTTTATTTGCGTGATTTTTTATTTATTTTAATTATTCTTTCAATACAGACTGTATTCTGATGAAATTACTTTGGTTACCAACTCATTTCTGTAAATAATGTAGTTGTAATTTTAATGATTTGATGAAAGCCAGAGACTTGCATCATAATGAAACTAAAATGTACATATGATAGGTACAGTAGAAATTATCTTATCTCTGATAAACTGTGACATATAATAAATGCTTCAGACTGAAACATTCTGAAACCTTGTGTATAAGTTAAAAACAAGCTATACAAATATTAAATAAATAAATAGGTCAATTTTATGACATTACAATAGGCACATTTTACAATATGAAACACCTCAAATATTTGTTCATGGTCATGACAAAATATTCTTTCAATTAGTTTTTTTAATGAAGTTCATGCTTGTTCAATGACAAGCAGATGGTGCTTTTTAGCTAACAAATTCCTTATTGCATTACTAATGAGGTTAAACTGTGTCTCATCAGGCATGAGACATTAGTCTCTCTGTTTATCAACATTATTGGCAATCCCCTGTTACGGAATTGGGCTGTACATTCTGACATGAAGATGACAATGAATGTTTGATTTATGTACATTTTCTTTCCCACATCATTACATCACCAACGTTACTGGGTCTGAAAGGTTGAAGTAAATGTTAAACATCGAGATGTGCAAAATATATATATATGATAAGATAAGATCTTATCATATATTATTAGCCATATATAATTTCTTGCATTAGGGATTTGTCTTTTCGCATACACCAACTTGCTCTCCATGAGACACACAGACAGGGAGAAAAGCTTGGGGTCAGAGCACAGGGTCAGCTATTTTTATGGCACCCCTGGAGCAGCTGGGGTTAAGGGCCTTGCTCAGGAGCCCAATGGAGCGGGATTCCTCTGCCGGCCATGGGATTTGAACTGACAACCTTCCAGCCACAGAACCACTGCTCTGCACCGTGAAATATGTGTGTGAAATATGTGAAACATTGAGATATATATTGTCAATGCATGTATTTGTTTTTTTAAACAGTTAAACAATTCCAAAAACCTAAAGAATAAACCCAGATTTTGTTGCAATTCATGGTTCTTCAAACCAGAATTTTATTTCTCTACTCTATTTGTGCTCCAAAATCAGATATTTTGTTCTTCACAAACCCACCAATGAAATACATAGCTTTTTATCCAGATTTATTTATCAGTTTATTTTATTTCTATTTTTATAAACTTTAGAGCTGAGTAATTGAAATGTACTGAAAAAAAAAAGTTTTGTACTTCATGAGTGCTGTGAAGTTGGCCTGCCCACCCCTGTTCCATGCTGTGCCCCCTGCTGTACCTGTGAGCATGAGAGACTTCACTTTGCACTTTCTGACCGATTCTTCAAACTCTCCCCTTTACTGTGTACCAGTGCATTGATCAGCCCCCTCTGACATTCACACAACCCCGAACTGAGCGCTTCCTCTTATTTGATTAAACTATTGTACAGGCAGTGGACAAAAAAATGTAAACACCAAGTACATTGAAAAAAAAGGCACAGGTGTGGATCACGTGTTAATTAAGCAAATGACATCAAAGTCGTCTTATATCATGTATACAAATTCTAGACAGGCCTGGTTACCTATAATTATGACTAGCATGACAGCAAGAAGAGACCTCAGTGAGTTTGAAAGAGGGGTGATTATTGGGGCATGTTTGGTGAAGTGACCAAGACAGCTCAACTTACTGATGTTTCTTGAAAAGTGGTGTCGGACGTGAGGTCGGCATGGACCTCTGAAAGGAAGAGACCATCAGCGAAGGGCCGCGGTGGCGAAAGAGCGTATTCCAGGTTCATGATATAAGTGTTCTCATTTAAATTGCAAGAAAAAAAGGTGACCTGCTGCAGATCAGTTGACTGCCAATTTTGACATGAGTCCATGAGCATCAACGTTTATCAAAAACAGTCCACCAAGTACTTCACAAGGTGGAAAACCAGAGTCATACTGCAGTGCACCAACTCATCACAGCTGACAGTGCACATTTCTTAGTCCTGTAGTGTAAAAAGCACAGGAAAAGGACTACTGTGCCAAAGTGCATACAGGCCATACTGACAACAATTGATGCCCTAACACCCCATTAAATTACTTTACAATGGTGTTTCCATTTTTTTGCTCTCTATATTTTTTTACCTTTTTAAAATATATTTTACTTATCTTTTTACTTATTTTTTTATTTTTCTTTTTTTTTGTATTTATCTTCAGCACATCAGAACTTCTGTGTTTAAAACATTGCTGTGGCTCACTGTATAGTCATTTATAGTCATTCCTTCAGCCGCATATATTGCAGGACGCAATGAGTGTCTACAGCTTTAACACTTGTTAGACAGCTTGGCCAAAGGTAAAATCAAGTAAAAGAAAATATATTATCAACAAAACCTTTTTTTTCCCCTGTGATGTGTATTGAATATTGGTCAGCATCAGCAGAGGTGCATAGGCAGTCACATTCTTTACCACAAAATTATTTTATACATATTTAGTGAAGCAGTTGCACTACAATGGTATTTATATTCCATTTATACACTTCCTTCATTAAAATGGCAATTTACTGGGAGCCCCAGAATGAATCATGTCATTGAGCTGCTTCAGTGTTTCCCTGTTGTTTGCTCTGACAGGTTTTTCTGCTGAATGGCTAAGCTGGAGCCTGTCCAACTCAGGGAAGCTGGTGCTGCATACAGTACAGAAGATAAACCCTAATTTAAATAACTATCATGTACCCACTACTGGTCTTAGAATCTACCAGCTAGGGTAAGAATTGCACATGTGTGCAATTTATTTGGGCACATGGTTTTCAGCTTTTTATCTTCATCTATTTATTTTCAATCTTGTAAATCTGCTTTTTAGATGAAAACTCTTGACATCCTTTCATACGGTAACAGATCCTTAACAACCTTAAAAAGGATCAGGATTAATGTGTTTTCAAATTTTCAATATTGGCTCTCCATGCAGAGGACATTTACTGAAAATATATTCTTTGTACAGTATGTTCCAAAAACAAGTGTGTTAAAGGAAAACAAATGAAATGCAACAAGATAAAAATAACAATAATAACTCAAATTGTGATCCCTTATTTCTGTGAAGCTCTGTGAAAGAAGACAGACATTTTCTCAAGAGAACCAGTGATACTGAAATTCATTTCTACTGTACAATATTCTCATGCTTGTTGTTATCCACTGTACAGGCCAAAGCCAGAGTACCTGAGGAGATTAAACTATAATATCAGTCTAAGAAACAGGTCTTTAACCCTTGGAATGAAGAATTGAATAGATCAGAATTTATTCAATAACACAGTCTCCTCTATGAATTGAAACTTTTACCTGTACAATATTCCCGGTTCAACATGTCCTTTAGTAAAACATGTTTCTAGATCTAGACATTTTTAAAACATTTCTGTGGCTTACTGTATAGTAATTTTTAGTCATTCCTTAAGCTGCATATAATGCAGGATGCAATGAATGTCTATATCTTTAACATTTGCAAGGCAGCTTGGCTGAGGCTTAATTAAAATCTTGATTGAACATTATCATATTGCAGATAGGTTTTACACTTTGTACCTCTGGCAAGGGTATCTGACAACACACAACCAAGATGCAGTTATGCTCACATGGCTCTGGTGCCCTTGGTGTTTCAGCAGTGCTGCACTGTAACTGTCAAAGGCCTCAGCTGTGACAGCAGGTGCACTGGAGTTGTGTTCATCAACAATTTCAGTCTATTCAGTAAGTTCAGCACAAATAGTTGCTCTGTGTCTTGAATGCAGGTCACAAAAAAGGCGTGCCGAAAGCGGGTAGTTTATGTGTTTGTTTTTTAAACTAGAGAAATTGTGACTTTTTAGCTTATGGCCACCTATTTTCCCTTGGTTTATATATTGCCCCTGCATTCTCACATCTTACATTACTTTAAGCTAAAAAGATAAAACCTTTCAAATTATTATAGTTTACACTTTCTCAATATTCATTTAAATCAGTTTGGTGTCCAGATAACACTGTGTAGTACTGTACAGACCAAGATACAGCTTTCAGAAAACTGAGATTATTTATATAAGAACTGTGATTTTTTAATACTGTATGCTTTTTATAAATGGGAAATTCTGCTGAAAACCGGAATAGCAACACACCAGGAAAGACGTAGCATAAAGTCCTATACCCTACATATTGCTTCATTGACAAGGTCCTGGCTACACTACTGGAAATTAAGAGGTCACAAGCTTAGCATTGAAAATATGAGACACTGGATGTATTTTCACAAAGAGCTGTTTATGTCAGGATCCAACTTCACAGCCATGTTGAAGTTCAAGCCTTAGAATCCCACAAGGAATATCTAAATCAAATCTAATAAAGGCAATATGGGCTGAAGAACCACTCCCCATTTTAAAATTTCTTATGTTCTTATAAAATGTACTTATTTTTCATGTTTTCATCACCTACAATAACGGCTCAAAACAGCTCTGGTTTTTAAAAATCCACATTTTCATCCACCTGATATTTTGTTCTGGTTCAGGCACTCTACTTCTTAAATGTACCTAATACTTATTTGCTAAAAATTAGTCTTCAGATCCCCATTGTTTCAAAGATATCTGCAGGGACCCCCAATGCTGACTACTTTGGATTATTCACATCCCAAGGGAAATGTTTCTTTATAATGCGATTGCAAATATATAATTTGGACAGAAGTGTGGTTGATAGGGCCACTGCCTAATGGCTCCAGCACCCTGGTTCAAGCTTCTCACACCTCTCTTTTCTCAGCCTGCATGTTCACGTTGGTTTTTGCCTGGCATTTCAATTTCTTGACATCTCCCAATGATATGAAGGATAGATTGGATTGGCTATTTAAAATCGCTTTTTTTCTGTGGTGCTACAGTGGACTGCTGTCTGTTCCTGAGGGTAGAGTAATTGTGTGTTCTCAGTCCTGTTTTACGCCCCATGCTTCTGGAACACACTCTAGTGTCCATGATGATGAATGAGATGAACCAGATAACAGCAACACATTTTGTATTGCAGCAATGTAGTCAATCACTATGTGGAAAATGTAGAGATCTGATTTGTAGGCAGCGATTTAGGTGAGAGTAAATCTTATGCATTTGCAAATCATTGCAATCACGTAAACACTCATTGTTTTGCCTTAACACAAGAGCTTCACCATTAATCCAAGAAGCGGTTTTAACATTTCAGATTGCGGATGCAGAAGATGGACACTGACCTCAAAGTCAGAGCCAACGAGACTGTCAAGCATTATTATTATTATGCTTCCCTAAGACTGGAAGATAGTGATTCTGCCATCTGAGCATAACACAGTAAATAAAACCTCTTGATTAATACAGAAAGGCAGGCATCACCTGGGACTGGATGTCTCTAATCCATGTGTGGACCGTTACTGATTTCACCAACCTCATATCAAAGTACTATATCAAAAACCCATGAACATAGATTATTACTTCCAACATAACTTCTCCGCAGTCTTTAGAGAAAGTGTTCATGGATGCACAGATATTTTCACTGGAAAAATACATTTCTTTTTCATACAGTATATTACTGTACCTAACTCTCAACACGTTTCCATGACAATCCATGTCCTCATGCTTGCAATGCCAAAAGCAAGAGGAAACTCATAAATTTCATATGGTGCTGCCTGTATATCCACCAAAGCACAAGGCCGGAGATACACTGGAGCAGCTTAAGAATAAGAGAGTGAATGTCCTTGAGTGGCTGTGCAAATCTGTGCAAAGATTTGAAAACAGCTGTCTATAAGCTTCCCAAGCAACCTGAGAGAGCATGGGCACATCTGCCAAAAATTGCACTGAGCCGGTATGCAAAGGCGATTGAGAATTACTCAGAAAGACTTGTATCTGTAATTGCCAGCTTTCACCTAATGTTGGCTTCACGGGTCTGAATACTAGCGTACTCTTCACTCGTCTGAATACTAAATGTTGCAATCAACATTTCATATTTTTTACTTTATTTTATTTTTTTTTACATTTACTGTAACTTATCTTACACTTAGATCCCTTCAGTTTATTTTGGTCAGGTTTTATTCAATTTGTATGATCTAACCTAATGCTATATCAGAGAATTAATTCTGTATTTTAATTGCAACTGATAATAAATTATTTTACAACATTTTTTACAAATATTATATACTAGTGGTCTGAGTATATTAAGCTACAGGTTGTTTGATTTTAAACGA